>NW_024353517.1:9609621-9979503 GCF_902729225.1 Pteropus medius
CATGAGTCTGTCTGTCTCAGCCTGGGGACTTTCTTAGCGTTCTCTGTGTGGTGTTATTTGAAAAAAGACAAAACCCTCAAACAAAACACAGTTGTGTTAACACAAAAGTCCAACTCCACGGTTGAAATCTCCCTTTCCATTCCCAGATACAGGTTTCCCAAATGAACCCCAGCTCATCCGTGCAGACAATGGGGTCCCCAGGGAGCTGCACGTGATCAGACCAGTGAGCAAGGGGCTGGTCGGGTCAGTGGGAGGGGACACTGTCTTGGTTTCTGTGACCTCCCCCAAGGTCTGTGAACAGGGCAGGAGTTTTCTATTTTCAGCTTATGTCTCCTGTGTTTAAGCGTGATCCCAAATGCCCAATGGATCAAGGCACGGGGCATGTCCACGTTATCAGCCCTGACGTCACTCTCTGTTCGCTGTCCTGTCTGCATCCCCCAGGAGACTCACCCTGGCCCCCAGCACAGGCCCTGTGCAAGGGCACAGTAAACACGCTATTGAACAAGTATGTGTGGTATGCACATATGCTTATATATCCATCTTCTCAAGTATTTTTAAAAGTTTATGAAGATTCTTAAAAAAAAATGCTAGAATCTGGGAAACAGGGAGAAATCTGGCATCAGAACTAAATGGGTGCTTTTACCTAAATAATTAACCAGGTAACTGAGTGAAGCAGAATTTGGAAGCCTAAGGACACATCCGAGGCTGTCACCAAAAAATGAAATATTCTCTTGATTTCGATGCTGGGGGACCCCTCAGTAAGAGAGGCCTTTCTCTGGGATATGAGCCTGTGTATGTCCACCTGGAACTACTGCACTGGGGGACACAGGCCTTACAGAAGTCAAGGCGTGGGGTTTACATAGTCACAGGAGAGCAGAGCCAAAGAGACTGGGAAGTTGTTTCAGTCCCTCATTCTACAGATTCAAAAACGAAGGCCCTGAAAGAAACCCTACTTAGAAGGAGAAAGGATTAGAAACCTCCTCTCCTTCACCTTCTCAGCCAAGGGGGAGTTTGTCTTGGGAAGTTTCCAGGCCCCCAGCTCACACCCTTAGGGTGTCCATTGTACAGGTGTTTTAAGTTAGGACATTTAGCCTGTGGGGCAAATACTTGTCCCATCCCCAGCCTGCTCAGGGCTGCAGCCACTTGAGAAAAGAAACTCCAGACCAGACACCGGTCCCATTCGGGGTCCCCTCGGCCTCGGTGTAACATGGCACCCTCAGCCCTTGGTGCTGGCTGAGGCCACACCCCCACAGAGCCTCCAGCCCACCTTGGGCTATGGACACCCATGTAACCCCGGGATGGCGACTGCAGAGTAGAGTTCCAACTAGCAGGGAGGGGTGCCAAGACCTGCCTGGCCTCGCCTCTCAGACACTGAGTGTAGAGACAAAGGGCAGGCACAGGGACTGCGTGCATATGGGCTGGTGTCTCTCTCTCCCTTCTCCCTTCTCCACCCCACCCTACTTCTTTATAAATGATGTTGCTGTGTGAGGCTGCCTTGGCGGTGCTGATCCGTGACTTTGCCTCCTTAATCTGGCTGCATCTCTGCCTTTCTTCAAAGTGCAGCTTAAGGCTCTAAAGTTCCTGTGTGGCCTTAGTGCAAGCACTGCGGGCCCAGGGCAGGCTTGGCCAGCCCTTTATCCTCACTTTCAATCCGCACTGTGGAGCCTCATTAGCGGGAGTCTGTTGAGCCGTGAGCAGAGTGATCAGTTCATAGCCATCAGGAGGACCTTTGCTTTACTCTCAGTCAGGTCCTCAGAATCAGCTTCGATAAGCTGGAGCTTTCACAGGTTGAACAAGCCTCATGTTTGTATCTGCTACTCCCCTGGGCTTCCAATTGTTTTCTGTTCTGTCGTGCTTTTCTTCTACCTTCTTCCTAAAATAAGACTTCTGTTCCCCATGGTATTTAAGGGCGGTAGATATGTAAAGGGGGGCAGCAGAACCGGCTCAGGAACAGACAGGAGGAAACGAGGAAGCTGCTAAGGAGCCAGTGGAACCAGAAAGAACATTCGATGAGGAGTTGGGAGACGAGGGTGTAAGCCTGCCTCTGCACCAGCCAGCTGTGTGGTTTTAGGCAAGTTCCTCACCTGTCCTTGCCTGTCCTTGCCTCAGAGTCCTCATTTGTAAAACAAGGATTGAACAGACTTACTACGCGGGTTTACTGTAACATTAAATAAAATAATGAATACGATGAAACTGCATAGTTACATGGCCCAGGCTGCAGAGTTCCATTGACCCACAGAAACTTCTCTGGCAGAAGTGATGCTAACAGACAAAGTGAGCATTCTCTCTATGCTAATGAAATGGTTACATAATACTCTTCCAAGCCTCCCCAGGTGTAGTGTTTGCAGAGAGGAAACACGATTCTCCCAGTGGCTGGGTATCGAGCAGGTGCAGTAGGTGGGTCTGGGCCATGGTCCGAGGATAACAGGAGGCACTCAGGGAGACTCCTGGAGTGTCCTAAAAGAGGGGATGATTTGGGATTGCCCTCATGTCCCTGCATTTATGTTTATATAAGAGATACTTGGCCAACTCTTGAGAGTTTAGGGAATTTTTTAACTGACAGATAAGAAAATTCCCATCAATTCTGGATTCTAAGCCTCATTTTAAAAACTGATCTAATTAACTTCTTGAGGCCAATGAGTTTCTTTTGGTCAAGCACTCGAACTGACCCTATCTGCGACTGCATTAGCAAGCAGCTGGGCGGTATAATTAGCAGGAACCTTCCCACCTAAACTCTTCTTCAGCCAGCTTGCTCTGTCGCCTAAAACTAACACCGACAGGGCAATCCCTCTGGTTCCTTCCAGAAGCCAATCACCCAGAGAGAGGGGCCGATACCTGTTATCAGCCACTGAGCTGTCTCAGAACTGAGCAGGGCAAATCCTATTTTTTATATATGTATCGTTCTGCAGCTTGATCTTTGTCATTAAGTATATCTTGGATATCTTTCAAGTACATGTAGGCTTCTCACATGCACTTTTTACTTGCTGCATAGAGAAGGAAGGACCACCTAATAATCAGAGTTGTCTGGCAACAGTAGAGCAGCCTTGGAAGTAATGAGCTTTTTGTCACTACAGTAGTCAAGTGGATAGTAACCAAACAATTAGTCATAGTGAGGATTCCTGCCTTGGGTGAGCAAGTTATAGTAACAAGAGTAAGTAGTTGACACTTTCTGAACAATGACTATCCCGAGCACCATTCTAAATACTTTACATGAATTCCGTCATGCAGTACTCACAGAACTCTATGAAGTGGGTACCCTCATTATTCCCATTAGTACAGATGAGAAAAGAAGGCACAGGGAAGTTAAGAAACACACCCAAGGTCATAGAGCTGATACGTGGCACAGTCTGGACTCACGCTTGGGGAGGACGCCTCCAGAGGCCAGGGTCTCAATCTTCATATCGTAACACCTACCTTTATAGGAGATCTCCAGGCAAGCACTCTTCATCTCTGTGGTTTGGTGAATCCCCACTTTGTCAAGGCCTGGTGTCATTGGTGTGTCAGTGAAATTGGACCTAGCTGATGGGGACCGTCCCTTGCTCAGCTAGGCAGTAAGGCCAATCAAAGATGTGTTTCTCAGAGGGATGATAGGCTTCTCCTAGAAAAAAAGAGACAGTAGAAATGTTCTCTCTGGGGCATGGCTCACTTGGGAGGGGCAGAGGCCATCAGAGTGTGTCCTCTAGCTCACATACAGGATCCCGTCCCAGGGACAATAGAGGCCCCCTAAAACTTTCGCAGTGCTCTACAGGCTACAGCCACCCCATGGGTCTTTTGACCTGGTGCTCCATCTGGTTTGTGTTCACATGACTTAGACTCAGGCCTAGAAGGAGATAAAACCATTTGGCGCATTTTGATTTGGCAGCCAACTGACAGGAGGCCAGCTAGTTCAGAACTCCGGGCCTGCTGAGAGCTGACTCCGTGGCCAGAACACCTTCTGTAGCTCCACGGGAACGATTCCTGCTAGATCTCTTTTAAAGAAAGTAGGAAAAGTAGAAAACAGATTCCCAGGCACAAACTCTGTAGGCCAATAATAGTCCTACGAGCTACTATTTATTAAGTACCTATGATGAACCAAGCCCTTGACAAAATGCAATTTCTACTGTTGCTTCTGGTGGTGCTTAAACTCATACCAGGTGACAGGAATGGAGCACGTGTGTCAGGCACTGGGCCGCACAGAAAAATGGCACAGTGGTTAGAAGTGAGCCAATCCTGGCTTTTCCATTCACTGGCTGTGTGACCTTGGGCAAGGCACTGAACCTTTCTGTGTTGCACTTTCTTTATGAAATGGGGGTCAGAATAGTAGGTTGTTCAGAGATTGAGATAAAACATAGGAAGCACTTAGCATTGTATCGAGCACTTAATAAACATTATCTCCAATTATTATTAGTATCTTACTTGTTATTAGTAATAATTTATTTGGTCAATATTGTGATTATCCCCTATTTTATAGATGAAAAAAGTCAGGCACAGAGAGGTCCAATAAATTGCCCAAAATTACACGGCTAATAAATGACAGAGCCAGAATTTAAACCCAGATTTTTCTGGCTACAAAACACACTCTTACCTGTCAACTGCCTCCAGGAACTCCTAGAATTTTATCATAAACTTTCAGGAGTGTTCCTTAAATTCTTTCTAGACACTGATGTGATGAGGAATGTCAGACAGTCCCTCTTATACCAATAGGCTGCTCATCTGGAGAAATTACTCATATTGATGAAAAGGCTGAGGAATTTCCATAAGGAATTCAAATAATAAATCTTCCAAAGAGAAAGTTGGGGTAGATGTGAATTAAAATGTAGTGCAGTTTGCTGGCGAGACTTCTGGGCTGGGTCAGGAGTTCCACGTTCCTTTCCTGGTCTACCGCTAATGTGCTATACGACCCAGTATGTTATTGGCCTTCTCTGTGTCAGCTTCCTTACTTGTACAGTGAAGGCTGAGTCTTCATGCTCTCCAAGAGGCCTTCCAATTCAATGAGCGTTTTTACTCTGTCACTCATGTAACACACTTTGTTGAGCACCTACTATGTGCCAGGAACCATTTTAGGAGCAACAGCAAACAACACTGTAGATGTGGTCCTTGCCTTTACAGAGCTTGTGGGGCGATAGAGAGATGCAAACAGATAATGACCACAAAGCGGGCTCTCTGAAAGCACGGGACCGTGGAGCCCCAGAGCAAGGCTCCTAATTCAGCTTGAGGAGACAGGCAGATTTTCTTAGAGGAGGGAACAGCTGAGACCCAAAAGTTGAGCAGGTGCTAACATGGTGGAGGTGGGGATGGTAGATTTTAAGAAGACAGCAAAGTGTAGTGTGGCTGGGTCTCAGAGGGTGAGGGTAAAGAGGTGACTGGAGAAGAGGCTGGAGAGATGAGCAAGGCCTTGATATCATGCCTGACCTTGACAACCCAGTTAAGGTTTTGATTTTTATCTTTAAATCATTCAGGAGCAACCCAAGAGTTTTAAGCTAAATTGCCATAAGTAGAAAGATCACCCTGGCTCCACAGGGGAGACTAAATCAGAGGAGGTAAGAATGGAAGTGAGCAGACCTGTAAAGGAGCTGCTGAAACAGATTCTGCTGCAGAGATGATGGTGCCCTGATGAGGAGAGCAGGCCATGGAGGAGGAAAACAAGATGTGAGGGCAATTTAGAAGGTGGTGTGGGCAGAACATGGCCTCTGGTGACTTGATGTGCAGCAAGAGTAGAGGAGAGAATCAAGTAAGTAGAGCAGCAGCAGAACCACGCAGGGGAGCTAGGTAGTCAGGGGATGCTGACCTCCAGCTGAAGGCCTGAGTGAGGCCTTCTGTTCTTTGCTCTCAACACACACTCTCCTGGAAGATCCTGTGCTGCTCCAGGCCAGACCTGGGTTGCGGATCCATTCAAACGGTTGCCACGTGGCCGTTCCTTTTGGCCATCTCTGAGCACCACAACGACAACATGTTCAGCTAGAACCATTTGTCTCTCCCGCCCTCACCCTCCGCTTCTTCCTTTTGGGATGCCCATTTCTGCAAACGGCACCACCCTCCATCCAGCCCGCTTTCAAACACGGGCTGTCCACAGCCACAGGGAGCTGTGTGTGCCTGCAAAATCAATGCATATCTCTGAAACTCTGGGTTTGGCTGAGCAGGCTGTTGTGAGAGGTAGGAGGGAGAGGGCAATTATCGGCCTCCAAGACTCCGCCTATACCGTTGGCAGGAACATTTCTTTTCTGGGTGTCAATACAAGCCCAGGGTCATTTTTCAGAGTTCGCCAATGGCTGTAATTGCGTAAGACTGAGTGGCTCTCCAGAGAATCTCCCGTTGTTCTCCATTCTCTCCTCCCGGACACTGCTCTATAGACACACCCCAGGCCATGGATCATGTTTTTCACATAACCCGTTAATTACTAAATAAAACAACCCAGCTTTCAACCTGATTAGCCCAGATTAATGGCCAGCAGCGGGTTTCACGCGCCTGCACAATTTATCACTGAAAAGAACTGTGTCTTTAATGATTTAGCTACCTGGCCTAGCAGGGCCTGCTCAGGGCCACAGGCCTCTGAGAGGAGTTAATTGCTGTTCTTCGTTTCTGACCTGGAAAGTCCCAGGTGACAGTTCCCATTAGCCAGGCTTGGCCTGCTTGATGACAAAGGATGGCAGGAAGCCCTTCCCTCCCACTTTGTGCAGAAGATATATTGAGGTCAAGTGTCCCCAGCTCCACCAAGCCAGCTGCCAGCTGGAACAGGTTGAGTCAACCTGTAAATTTATATATGCTTTTCTCCCTCCCTCCACCCACCTCCTGCCCTTTCTTTCTTCCTTTTTCAGTATGTTGAAAGAGTGAATCATTTTTGTTCGTATTTGCGAAATTTCACCAAGAATTCTAGGACCTTTCATAAAAATGAGAAAAAAAGGTTATTTCCTCTGGTTCCTTTTTTCTACATTTTAGCGTGATTTGGCCCTTCTGTGGGGGAGATTAGGTGAGAATATATTTTTAGTTATTTATCATTGAAAGATTCTTTGATTAATAGGCTCCTCGAATGTCAGAACTGGTCTCAAACATCTGGTGCAACTCTGACATTTTTCACACAAGGGTAGGGGAAATAAGTTATCCAAGGTAATACAGAGAGTTAGTGGGAGTGCTGAGGACGGCTGGGCTAGGGCTCTTCCCCAAACCAACAATGCTGACTTCTTGTTATAAACACCATAACAATATCACCATTTATCAAACACTTACTATGTTTCATTTGATTTAATAGTCACGACAAACTGTGACATGGAAACAATCCTCATTTTTCAGGTGAGAACACCAAGCCCTTGTTGTGTGCCAGCCAAGTGCTGTCCAATAAACTTTCTGCAATGATGGGAATTTCTGTATCTGTGCTGTCTCATAGAGTGATCATAGTCATGTGTGGCTGCGAAGGGAGTGGCTATAGTGACTGAATTTCCAGATCGTTCATTGCTGTTAAATAGAAATATAATTGATTTTTGTACGTTGATCTTGTATCCTGTCAACCTGCTGAATTCATTTATTAACTGTAATAGTTTTTTTAATGTAGTTTTTCTAAAGCAGTTTTAGGTTTATAGAAAAATTGGGCAGAAAGCGCAGAGTTCTCAAATACCCCTTTCTGAACCTCGCCCACCTTGCGCATAGCTCCCCCTATTAACATCTCACATTAGGCCGGTATGTTTGTTATAATTGATGAACCAATATTGATACATTATTATTAGCTAAAGACCTTAGTTTAGGGTTCATTCTGTGTTGTAAGTACTATGGATTTTGAAAAACGCATACTGTCATGTATTCATCATTAAAGTATCATACAGATACTTTCACTGCCCTAAAAATCCCCTGTGCTTCACCTGTTCATTCTTTCCTCCCTCCCCCAAACCCCTGGCAACTTCTTGTCTTCTATTGTCTTCATAGTTTTGCCTTTCCCAGAATGTCATATAGTTGGAATTATACAATATATAACCTTTTCAGGCTGGCTTTTTCCATTTAACAATATACATTGAAGTTTCCATCATGTCTTTGCATAGTTGAATATATCTTTTCATTTGCTCATTTGCTATCTGTGTATCTTATTTGGTGAGGTGTCCGTTCAGAGCTTTTCCCCATTTTTTTCTTACTGTTGAGTTTTTAGAATTCTTTGTATATTTTGGATAACAGTTGTTTATTGGATATATCTTTTGTAAATATTTTCTTCGTCTGTGGCTTTTATCCCTATTTCTCTTGAAAGTGTCGTTTGTAGAGCAAAAGTTTTTAATTTAAATGAAGTCCAACTTTTAAGTTATTTGTTTTATGGATCATACTTTTGATGTCATTGCCAAACTCGAGGTCATCTAGGTTTTCTCATACATTAATTTTTAGGAGTTTTATAGTTTTGTCTTTTACATTTAGGTCCGTGATCCATTTTGAGTTAATTTTTGTGAAGGATATAAACTCTAGGTCTAGAGTCATTATTTTGCATGTGGAAGTCCAGTAGTTCCAGCATCGTTTGTTGAAAAGATTATCTTTTTTCCATTATGTGGCCTTTGTTCCTTTGTCAGAGATCATTTCACTATATCTACAGGGGTTTATTTCTGGGTTTCTATTTCATTTCACTGATCTGTTTGTCTGTTCTTTCAACAATCCCACGCTGTCTTGATTACTGTAAGTTATAGTAAGTCTTGAAGCTAAGCAATGTCAGTCTTTTGAGTTTGTTCTTCTCCTTCAATATTGTGCAGGCTATTCTGGGTCTTTTGCCTCTTCAAATAAACTATAAAATCAATTTGTTAATAGCCACAAAATAACTTCCTGGAATTTTGATTGGGATTGCATTGACTCTATAGATCAAGTTTAAGAGAACTGACATCTTGACGATATTGAGTCTCCTTATCCATGAACGTGAAATATCTCTCCATTTATTTAGTTTTACTTTGATCTCTTTCATTGGGGTTTTATAGTTTTTTTATATATATCTTATACATATTTTGTTAGATTCATACCTAAATATTTCAATTTTTTAGGTGCTAATGTGAATATTATTATGTTCTTAATTTCAAATCCCAGTTGTTCGCTGATGAAATATAGGAAAGTTACTGACTTTTGTATACTGACCTTGCATCCTGCAACCTTACTATAATTGCTTATTAGTTCCAGGAGTTGTTTTTGGTTTTGAGGTTTTTTTGGGGGGGCAGGGGGTAATTTTTTTGGATTTTCTACCAAAAAAAGAAGATAATCATGCCTGCAAACAAAAAACAGTTTTATTTCTTTCTTCCCATTCCATATATTTGTATTATCAAACAAATATTTGTTTTAAATTATTTCCATAAGTTTTTCTTTCTTTTTTTTCCCTCTTTTTTGAAAAGGTCTAAAAGTTTACTATGTATAAATGGCAAAAAATCTTTAACTTTTAGCATTTAATTTTTCAAATCCTACCACTGCATTCAAATTGTCGAAGTAACATAAGTTTGTATATAAATTGTTAATAATTAGGAACTAATAAAGGAATCCTTTTTCTAAATGGAAAATCACTTCTTCTTGAAGCTCAGAATTTTCTGGCAGGATTGTTTTCTTCTTCTGAAGTAATTTTTCAGAAATTTCTTTAGTAACTATTCTGTTTATGGAAAAATTTCTGTTTTAATTCGAAAATGTATTTATTTTATTTTTATTGAATAATATTTTAGTTAGGTTTACAATTTTTGGTTGACAATGGTTTCTTTCAGCATTTTCTCTTTCCGTTGACTCCAATAATATGTATTCTGCATGTTTTTTTAGACCTATCTTCCAGTTCACACATTTTTTTCTTCAGCTGTGCTTAATTTCATGTTTAATGTACATCTAGTTTTTTCTCATCCATTTAGCTTTTAACAATAGTTATATTTTCTCATGCCTAGAATACCATTTGGTTGTTTTACTTAGATCTTTTTGAGAGGATTTTGTTTCTTGCTCGTGTTTTTTTATCCCTTCTTTTATTTCCTAAAGCATTTTTTTTGAATTTCCTTAAAACATACTCATTTTTTATTCTGTTACATAATTCAGATATATGAGGTCCTTGAGAGTTAATTATGCTGTTTTGATATTTATACTGACTCTTGTTTATAGCGGCTGGTTTTTTCATGTGTTTTAAAATTTGTGATTGTGAGTTCATGTTCAGCTGGGTTTTTCTGTGGGAAAAACATTGGGTTATAAATGCATCCTTACAGAAGGATATGCATTTGCTTCTTTCAAGGGACCCTGGGATATTGTAACACCAGACCATTTTAAAGTTAATTTTTCTGCTTGGAGTTTCCAGTCAACATAGGTAATGTGAATTTAATCCCTTATGCAGATAAATTCATTTTCATCATTCTTTTTACCAGTGGTCAGATTATTATTTCTAATTTAGCCTTTTACTGAAACTACTGTCCTTGAGGCTTCCTGCTTTTTGGGGGAACTTCAGTTCCAATTTCCCAGTTTACTCAGGCTAACTATCGAGTCTTCTTTATCATTCAGGACCAGAAGTTTTCTTTCAGAGATTGACAAATGCTCTCAGAATAGCTGTAGCTTCAGCACCAAATCCCTCTTCAGTTTTGGCTCCTGGTGATTTTTCTTTTAGCTCAGCTCAGCTCTAAATCTAAAAGTTCGCATGTTACATTTTATCCAGAGTAGTCACATGTTTTTTTTAGGAGTAATTTTCAAGCTTTCTAACTGTTTATCAGAAATGCTATAGCACAAGTGACTTTCTAAAAGTAGTCACCTTTTTCATTTCATTGTTAAATGTCACCTTTACTTTGAAAGGATGGATTATGTATATATTGAATATATCTACTAGGTGGCATACTGACATACAACTTATCATAGAAAAGGGCAGCAAATTTGAAATAATTTGTCTTTTTGGAGGAGAAAGAAATGTGTGCCTCATTTTTAAGTGCCTTGCCATGAGACAACCTGTGGAGTCTTTATGGTTACTCACCATCTGCTATTTAAAATATTTACTAAATCTACCAAACTGGGCACACATGAACTGCAACACCTTGTAATAAGCCTAGAAGGATAGAACAAATGAGGAGTTTTCTGTTCACTTGTCCAAGTTATGAATATCTCACTGACATATCTTGGATAAAGGTATAATTAATGTTAATAAGATTTAAATTGTATATTTTATAATCAAATAAAATATTGATTCTAGTATTTTCTTCTCCTCGCCCTAATGGCTAATCTCACCCTCCCTCTAAGGCAGTGGTCCCCAACCTTTTTGGCATCAGGGACCGGTGCTCCTGTGAGAATCTAATCCTGATGATCTGAGGTGGAGCTGAGGTGGTGATGCTAGTGCTGGGGAGCGGCTGCAAATATTGATGAAGCTTCGCCGGCTGGCCTGCCGCTCACCTCCTGCTGTGTGGCCTGGTTCCTAACATGCCACGGACTGGTACAGGTCCACATGCCAGGGGTTGGGGACCCCTGCGCTAGGGTACAGGTATCAGTCCCCACACTGAAAGTATTTTTGGTAGTCACAGTTGGCAGAAGGTACCTCTGGCCAATGGTCAGAAGCTAGGAATTCTGCTAAATACCCTACAATGCATAGGATAACTGCCCTGCACCCCCAAGCACACACACAACAAAGAATTATTTGTCAAAAATGTTCAAAGTGCTCAAGTTGAGAAGTACTAAAATAAAGACAAATTCCTCAGAGTGGCAATTCCGGTGTTTTAGTTTCATCCCCCACTGCTACCCTGCATAGTCCTCCCGATTCAAGTACAATGTGCTGTACATGCTTCTCTCTCCAAATAATCCATAGCCTGCTCATTTCTTCCCTTCTAGTTCTTAGCACAGTTTATGAATTTGGTTTTCATGTGAATTGTTTTCCAACTGTAGTATTTATGATTTAATCTCTCTACCTCAGAACTAGAGGGTTCACCGGATCCAAGAGCAAGGCATTTTTCCTAATCCTTTGCTTCAGGCAATTATTTAGATAAGGTTATTATTCTAAACCAGAGGCCACGGTAGGTATTTACTTTTCCTGTGAAAGCAAACTCAGGGTGACTACAGTGCAATATCTCATATAGTCACAGGGCTCTGGTTCTAACAGTAAAGATAGAGGTGGCATAGAGAGAGATGGAGTGGGGAGTACAAGAGTGGAATAAACACAGTAGGGTGAGTGTGATGCAGGGAAAATTTAAAAGTCCCAGATGGCATATCTGAACTTCAGTTTAGGTTGGATGAGCTGGTAAGCAAAGTCCATGGCAGACAGGCAAGGCAGAGGCCAAAGAAGGTAAGGAGAGGAATGCAGGCTCCAAACCATTCATTAAAGAGGGCTTTGAGAAATGTTTGCTAAAAATTAGAGGGATACTTTTCACCTGATTCTTCTGTTCAATCATGATTCCAACTCGGCTCAATCAAAAGTGAGAGATTGGACAATGGATGGAGTAAAATGAACGGTTGCTGTGAGGCATGTCCGAGACTCTGCTGGCCTGGGGCCAAGCAGCACATTCCTCCCCACTTCCCCACTGGTGACTTCACCCAGGCCTGAGCCCACCCTGCCTTCAGATGCTGTCTGGCCCATCAGTGGCTTTCCACTTCAAAACGTCCAGGCTGGAAGGCCCTTAGACCTCATTTATTCCATCTTTGCCCTGCATTTTATAGGTGAAGAAACCAAGGGAACGGTAGCCCTTGTGTCCCATTCCGAGGCAGGCTCTTATTTTTGAGGGCAGTTCTCCTTGGTTGGAGGGGCCTGAGAGTAAGCACTATCCTTGATTTCACAGGACCTGAAAGGGAAGTGAGGTGAGTCAGAAGTGTGCCCAGCGCTCACCTTGGCACCAGGAGCAATTCAGCTTGTGCCTGGAAGAACATTCAGCCCAAAGTAGAACCCAAATCTCAGCCTCAGGGAACAAATGCAGAGAGATTTTTAAGCCTGGATCAATGCCTTTTCCCACAAGGAATGAGAAAATAAAATCCATGTTGAGCCCTCTCACACTGCTAATGAAAAGGAGACAGCGCTGCTGGGGTGGGGGGTGGGGGCGGGGGCAGCCAGGGAGCAGGGGAGGAGACATTTATCCATTGAACTTTTTCTGCTTGTGCAATAGATCTTCATTATCTACACCGTCCTGTGGTTCTCCAGTTCCCCGGGGACGTGCTTAATAACATAAACTGCTTAATAAGCAGTGACTGGTGGCCCCCAAAGAGCTGATGGAAAGGGAAGGTACTGCCTCCCATCTCCTAGTTCAATGTGTTTTCCTCCTCACAGCTGATTTTTGACAGACTGGCCAGAGTTAGAGAGAAAAGGAAGCTGGCTCCCCACACAGGCCTCAGCATTCGCTCTGTGAAAGCTGACTCCAGGCCAATGTTGCCAGTCATTTCTCTGATGAAGGGAACCAAAGCTACCCTTTTGTGTGCTCTTGAGCATGGATTTCCTACTTGGGCACTGTCTTAAGCTCCCCCACAGAAGTCACATCTACTTTTACTTTATTTACCAAACACTAAACAGCACTCAATGTGTGTCAGATAATGATCCGGGTGCCTTACAAATATTAACCTATTTAATCTATGAAATAGTGTTACAGAATTAGGAACCGTTTCTAAGCTCCCTTTAAGGACGAGGAAAGTGAGGCACAGAGGCGTAAAGTCTGTCAGCCACGAGGACCATAGCAGCTTCTGCATACTTCTAGTCTGTGTTCTAGGTGCAGGCGTGGCCACGTTTTCCCTCCGCGCTCCATTCAGAGTCCTGCACATGTTCCTCTTTCTGGAGAGCACTCCCAGCTGCTCCTCCCTTGCTGCTTTGCCCTCTTTGCTTCCCTCAGCCCCGTAGGGGACATCCACTGTTCCTCTCATATAAACTCTCTTTTGCACATTTCCAGCTAATTCGCTGTCCAAGAATTTCCTCAAAGATCAAAAATCAAAAAGAGGTATTTCTCATCTAAGAAAATGACCTGAAAAAGAGTCAAGAATTTTATGCACAGAGATCTTATTCCAAAGTCATTTGTGAGACTGAAATATTGAGCAAAATCTTTGTGTTCAGTGATGGGGGATAAGTTAACAAAATATGAAAGAGTATCATGCAACCATTAAAAATTCCTATTTCAGGAAGGTTTTAATGAGGGAATATGTTTACAATTAATGTTAAGAGGGAACATGGAATCCACATTATATATAGTGTAAGGGTTTAACTATATCAGTGATGTGGGTGTAGGTAAGAATATTTTTAGTAATACCTTTGTTTTGTTATTTTATTGTTGCTTTAGGGCCTATATTATACATCTTTAACTTATCACAATGTACCTTCAAGTTATAGCATACCACTTCACGTATGAGAACCTTACGTATACTTCCATTTTCGTTATTCCTGCATTTGCGCTGTTGTTAAATCTTATACTTCTGCATATATAATAAACCCCACAATGCACTGTTATTACTTTTGCTTTAAAGAGTCAATTATTTTTAAAGAGATTCAAAAACTTAGGAAAAAGTCTTTATTTTTACCCATGTGCTATTTTTACTCTGTATAGATCCAGCGTTCCATCTGGTATCAGTTTCTTTTTGGTTAATACACTTCACTTAAGATTACTCATAGTGCTTTAAGCTAAAAACAGTTTTTATTTCACTTTAATTTTTGAAATATATTTTTGCTAGGTAAAAAATTCTAAATTAGTTTTTGCTTTCAGTGCTTTAAAGATATCGATCCACTGTTTTCTAGCTTGCATTGATTCTGACAAAAACAAATCCGTTGTCATCTTCGTTCCTCTGTATGAAATGAAGTCTCTTTTTTCTGGTGACTCCAAAATTTTTCACCTTTTCACTGGTTTTAACTAATTTAATTATAATATTTCTTCATGTAGTTTTTTTTATGTTTCTTGTGCCTGGGTTTTGGGGTCTTCTTAGAATTGTGGGTGTGTAGTTTTCATCAAATTTGGAAATGTTTTGGCAAATATGTTTTCAATTTTTTTTTCCCTGTTACTCCCTTACCCCCATGATTCTAATCTGTGTGTACTTCTCTGCTTGAAGTTGTCCCAGAGTTTACTAATGCTTTATTCTCCTCCTTCCTCATTTCTTTTCTCTGTGTTTTATTTCAGATAGTTTTTATTGCTATGACTTCAATTTCATTAACTTTATCTTGCATGATGTCTGAAATACCTTTAGTCCCATACACTGTATTTTTCATCTCAGATATTGTAGTTTTTATCTCTAGAAGTTCGATTTGGATCTTTTTAAATATCTTCTGTGTCTCTACTTAACATGTTCAATTTTCCTCTAGCTTCTTGAAAATATGGAATTCAATAATAATAACTGTTTTAATGTCTTTGTTTACTAATACTATGTCATTTCTGGGTCACTTTTGATTGATGGATCTTTCTCTTCATCATATTTGCATCAAAATACTTTCTCATTTCTTTTGTGATTTCTTCTATGACCGCAGTCTCATTTAGATAAGTATGTTGCTTAATTCTCAAACATTTGGCAATTGCTAGATATCTTTTGTTATTGATTTTTAGTTTATTTTTATTGTGGTCAGAGAATACGGTCTATATGGCATCATACCTTTTAAATTTATTGAAATGTTTTATGGTCATTTTGGTGAATGGTACTTATGCATGTGATTTCTGTTGGTGTTGCCTATATTGTTCTATAAGTGACAATTAGGTCAATTTGGTAGTAAAGTTGTTCACATTTTCTTATATCCTTACTGACTTACTGTCTACTTGTTCTATTAATTACTGAGAGAAGGGTGTCAACTTTTTCTTTTTTCAAGTCTGTCAATTTTCTGTTTTATGTATTTTAAATGTCTGTTATTATGTGCATACACATAATTCAGGATTGTTATACCTTCTTGATGAATTGACTTATCATTATAAAATATCCATCATTTTCCTTGTCTTAATGTCTACATTGTCTGATATCAAAATAGCCATTTCAACTTTTTTATGATTAGTGTTTTCCATAGTATATCTTTTTTTCTTTACTTTTAACCCACCTGTATCTTTATATTGAAAGCAAGTATCTTATAGACAGCATATAGATGTTGTTGCCTTTAAAAAAAAAAAAGAAACCACTGTAACAATCTTTGCCTCTGAATTGGTGTCTTGAGACCACTTATATTTAATATAATTATCTACACGGTTGGTTTTAAGTCTCCCACATTGCAATTTATTTTCTATTTGTCCTAATTTTTGTTTACTCCTTTGTTCTCTTGTCTTCTTTTGAATTTAATATTTTTAGCATTACATTTTATCTTCACTATTTATTTTTAGTGATTTCTCTAAATTATATAGTACATATATTTAATTTATCACAGTCTACTTTAAATTTATGTTTTACTACCTTATATAACGTAAGAACTTCAATACACTTCCATTTTCCCCTTTCCATTCTTTGTGCTATAATAATATACATTTTATTTTATTACACATTATAAATACTACATTATTGTTTAAATAGTCAACATCTTTTAAATAAACAAAACAAGAAAAATAAGCTCTTTTATATTTATTCACACATTTACTATTTATAACATTTTTTGCTTTTTTGTTTAGATCTGAGTTTCTGTTATCTTTATCTTCTTGCATGAAGTATTTTTCAAAAGTATTTTTTGTAGTACGCTTCTGCTGATTACAAATTCAGTCCAGTTCCTTTATTTTGCCTTTAGTTTCAATATTTTTGCCAGATATAAACGTCATTGTTAATAGGGTTTATCTATCTATCTATCTATCTATCTATCTATCTATCTATCTATCTATTCACTTCATTGTCTTTTGGCCTACTTTGTTACTGAAGAGTTCAACTGTCATTCATATAATTTTTTCCTTTATTTGTAGTCCTTTGTCCTCTAGCTACTTTTAAGATTTTCCCTCTGCCTTGCTTATTTTCAGCAGTTGACCATGTTGTGCCTGTATATGGTTCTACATGCATTTAACCAATGTGTTTAATGAGCATTTTGGATCTGTATTTTAATGTTTTCTATATTTTAATGTTTTTCACTAACTTTTAGAAATGATACTGCCATTCATATATATATATCTATATATATATTAGTATTTTCTATCTCTTTGTCAAAGTTCTCTCTATGTTCATTTATACTTTTCCTGAGATTGGTAAGCATCATTACGATGATCACTTTGCACTCTTTATCTGGGGGATTGCTAATCGGTTATGCATAGTTCTTTTTCTGAGATTTTGTCTTGTTCTTTCATTCAGAACATATTCCTTTGTCTCCTCATTTTGCCTAAATCTCTGTGTTTGTTTCTACATATTAGGTAGATTAGCTAAATCTTGTGATATTGAAAGAGTGGCCTTGAGTAGGTGTCCTATGGGATCCAGTGGCACAATCCTCTGTTGTTACTAGAGGCAGGTGCTCCAGGGGTGTCCCCTGTGTGAGCTGCATGAGCCCTCCTGTTGAGGTTGTGCCACAACTGTTGTGGGTACCCTGTTGGGTGAGGCTGGCCCTTGGATTGGCCACAAAGCCCAACCAAGACTGCTGCAAGTGCACTGGTATGTGGTGCAGACCTTCGTTGCAGGTGGCTGCAAGGCCAGCCTCTACTGTTGCCAGTGTGCTGGTATGTGGAAGCTGGCTTGCCTGAGCAGGGGCTCTGGTGCACATTGGCCAGGTCAGGCATGTCGGGCTCAGGGGATCATCAGGGGAACGTCGAAGTGGGACGAACCATTAAGTTAATGGAGACTGTCAGAACTGGTACCTACCAGCATATGGTCCACTAGATAGAAGTAGAGTAAAATAAAGCAAGCCAAGAAAAATATAGCACCCACCAGTGCCTCTGTCCCTGGAGAAAATTCCAACAGATCCCTACCCCTCCCAGCACATGCTCCAATATTATTCAATATATCTGCTTCATCTATGACCCAGGAACTTTTCACACTGTTACCTCCATGCTGGAACTCAGAACAGGTGTGTTTGTGTGCAAGCCCTTTGAAAGCAGAGACGTGGTTTCTCACAGCCCCTGAGCCCTCCTGGTTGTAAGCTTTGGCAGCTCTCAAAACCAGATATTATGGGAACTCCTTTCCCTAGTGCCTACCCCTCCCCCTGCCCCAGGCTGGGGAGCTGGATGTATGTCTGGGACCTGTTGATCCTCAGGGGGAATCTCTATGTCTGTGATATTCATCCTAATTATCTCTGCCCTTCCTACCTATTTCTATGTAGCTTTTTCTTTATATCCTCAACTGTAGCAAATCTGTTTTGCACATCTTCAGAGCATCCTCAGAGATAATTGCTCTATATACAGTTGAGTTTCAATGTGTTTGTGGGAGGAGGTGAGCCTAGGTTAGTCCTACTCTGCCATCTTGACTCCACCTCTCCTATTATTTCTTCAAATATATATATATTTTTTCTGCCTCATCTCTTTGTTCTCTCCCTCTGGGGCTCTAATTACATATATGTTAATCTGCTTGGTATTTTCTCACAGGTCACAAAGGTTCTGTTTATTCTTTTTGATCTCTTCCATCTGTTTCAAATTGGACAATTTCTATTGGTCTATCTTTAGTCTCATTAACTTTCACTCATGTAGTCTCCAATCTGCTGTTAAGCCCAGCCAGTAGAATTTTTTTAGTTTGCGTATTATTCTTTTCAATTTTAGAACTTCCATTTGGTTCTTTTTAATGATTTCTATTTCTCTGCTGAGATTTCCTATACATTTCTTTAAGTCATCAAATATATTAATACTAACTGCTTTAAATTTAAAATCCCATCTGTTAATTCTAACATCTCTATCACCTCAGGGTCTGTTTCTATCAATTAATTTTTTTCTCTTGATTTTGGTTGGATCACATTTTTCTACTTTTTCACCTGTATAGTAGCTTTTGATTATATGTTTCTCGATATGGATAATAGAACACAGGGAGTCTGAATCACACCTTTTTTTTTTTTTTCTTGGAAGGGCATTGAATTTTATTCTTGAAGGCAGTTAAAAGATTGGAAGATCTTTTTGGTCCTGTCTCTTTTTCTTTGTAAGAGTGGGTCTCTTTTTGTTGCAAGCTTGGTTTTAGAGTAGTCCCTAATTCTAGCTCATGGCTCTTCTTCTTTTTTTTTTTAATTAAAAAAATTTTTTTAATTTAGTTTCAAGTATACAGTACATTGGTTAGACATCTATATAGTTCATAAAATGATCCCCTCAATTGCACCCTCCCTCCCTTCACCTTCCACCTTGCCAACATATTAATGCTAACTGCATTCCCTATGCCGTGCTCCCCATCCCCATGACCATCCATCAGCTACTAATTTGTACTTCTTTAGCCTTTCACCCCATTCTCCCCGTCATAGCTCTTATTCTTAAGGCATGACCTTTCTGGGGTCTGAACTGATTCCTCAAAATGTCCTCACTCTGCTTAGGCCAGAAGTCCAATGTCTCTCAATGCTGCAGGACTTCTGGTGTCTCTGTTCAGTTCTCAGTCTTGTAGCAAGTGACCTTTGCTAGGCCTTGTGGATTCTTGGCCTATGTATGTGCAACTCACAGACCCACAGTCAATCCCTATGCAGACTTCAGGGGCCTGGCTTTCTGTGAAGTTCTTTCTTCTCTGATTCTTGCCCCACAAATTCTAGCCTCCTCCGTAGCCTGGAGTTCCACTCAGAGAGAGTACTACTCAACTTGGGTTCTAACACTACTGTAGCATAAAACTGGGATGACCATGGAACTCTCTTCGTATAGTTTACTGCTCTCTAAAATCAGTCTCCTACTGCTTGTCATTCAGTGTCTGAAAACAAACAGCTGTCTCATGTTTTGTCCTGGTTTGTAGTTATTTAAAGTGGGAGGGCAAGTTATGTACCACTTACTCTATCATGCTCAGCAACAGAAATTCTCATGTGATTTTAATTCTTTGTAATATTAGCCCTCCTGATATTGCAGAGTGGAAGGGTCCAATTTCTCTCAAACTATTGTAATGTTTTAACAAGTCTTCTTTGCTTAAAGCAAGAAGTCATGTGTCACACAACCTTAGCTAACTGTGTGATTTAACTGAGAAGGTTTATGGAGGTTAACTAGAAATTGCCCAAAATATACTATAAAGAGAGAAATAGCTGCTTCATTGATAAACAAAATCTTTTCTGACTGAAAATTTCTGAAAAGAAAGAGGTTGAGCACTAGACAGACTTATTATTCTAATTTTCTCTCTTATACCTATGAACTAAATGTGGTGTCAGAACACATAAAATCATTGTTCCTTGTTATATTCGTTACCTTCTGCCAGAATCCTATTGAGATCGATCTGAAACCAATAAACACTGAATATCATTGCAAAAACCCATTGTAGCATAAGATGTCACTCTCTCCCTGTCCTGTATAAATTAGTCCCACCTGTTATTCTTGCCTTCGACTCTTTCTTCTTTTACTTCAGAGCACTTAAAACAGTTCACAATCACACATATATCTGTGTGGCTTATTTTTGGTCTCCCCCAATAGATTATAAGCTCCATGAGGGCAAAACCTTTGCCTGTAGCCCAAGTGACTGTACCATAGTGACTGGTACATAGGATTTAAGAATTAATTGTTGAATGAATGAATAGTTGAATGAATCCACAAATGAACCGTTACCTTTGGAATTAGAACGAAAAGGATAAAAATATAAGGACTTTAAAGATTGAAAGAGAAGGCGCTAGTTTATAAATGCCTGCAGTTTTTAATCCTTAAGACACAAAGACCCTTTGGCCAGAGAGGACTGAGAGGACTACTTTTCACTTGAAACAAAACAAAAATTGTTCCTGGAGAATCAGTCAGAAGATGCTGCTACTGAGAACTGGACATGAGAATATCTGCCCTTTCTATAGGGGCAGCTATGGTTTTTGTGACACACTGGATTTTGTCCCCAGAGTGTGTACTTACAATGACCCTCCCTGACAATAGCATACACCAGGGAGGGACTTCTTGTCCTTTTTAGGAAGACTCAACACGCATGGGATTTGATAACTGCCAGGGCACTGAAGTTTCCACATGTGGCCCAGAGAACATCTTTTCTTCTCTTTGCTATGGTGGCAGAAGAAATCAAGAACAAAGGCAGGGAATTCTTGAAGGAGTCCTGGACACAGAACGCTAAGGACTATTTGTCAAAATGTCCATCTTGTGGGTAGAGAAACTTGATCTAGGGGCCAAGATGGAACAGAATGAACCCAAGGTCACCTAATGAGTAAGGAGCATCACCAGAACTAATTTCTAGGACATCTACCTAGAGCTCGGGCTGTTATTGAGTGTCCTCCCTCTCCTTTACCTTCCCCACCTACTCTTGCCAATATGCTAGGCTGGGTTTCAGCTTGAATCTTTTATACTCTCAAGTAAGAGCATGATACTTTCTATTTGGTGTGACTGGAAAAAGTCAAAAGAAGCCTATCTTTTTTTGGCAGTACACTCCTAGGAAAGTTTGAAATTTTCAGGGTAATGAGACCTTGTTCAAAAGTCCAATTACTGTTTAGAATCAATAAAGGCTACACTGGAGATCAGGGTAGGATCGAGAGAGAACCAGCCCAGGAGTTCAAAGGCCAGTGCACAGGCTGACCTGTTGCATAAAATAGAAGAAGCCCTTCCCTTCTCTGCCTATTAGCTGCACCATCTGTAAAATGAGGGGCTGGAATAGATAATCTCTACCATTTCATTTTATTTACATCTTATTCTAAAACACCAGCACGCTTAAGAGAAATATGTACTGCCATCGTATAGATCTACAGAATCTGTTTTTCTGTATGTTCTCAGAAACAGAATAGATGGCCTGTTTTTAAAGAAATATGCATACAGAAGCCTAAATTTTTATCCCGAACATGCAAACTGAGAAGTCTAGTGGTAGTAAACTTCTTAGATAAGTCTACAAAGCTTGATGCTACCCCCAAAACCATTTCTGCCCACAAAGTGGGTAAAAGTGGACTTTACTGCACAATCCCTCCAATGGAGTTTAGGACCTCAGGATTCTACTGCTACTTTCTCCACTCACCTGCAGACAATCTATTCAGCTCCCTTTCGTGATAGGGCTTCATTTACAAGTTCAATTAACAAAGTCAGAAACAAACTATTCACGACTATTGTTTGCATCCTCCAGAGCTGTGTTTGATGAAGGAAAAAACCTAAAAAGCTCTTTTTGAATTCTTGGGGTGGGGGTGCATAATATTACCAGTTAAAAGGTTCTGTGAAGGATAGTTTTCTACAGTCCTTGAAAGTTTCCACAAATCTTTCCAGAGTAATTCTTATAAATATATTTTGCATAAACAGATACAACTATGGCAAATAGAACCCTGGTGAAACTGATTATTAATTGTGGCCATCACAAAATTGTCAGCTATTACTATCCTAATACGTCTTACAATAAGACCTGACCCAGAGGTAATGAATATGCACAACTTAAAATATACAGTGCATATTATTATAAAATGCAGCGTATAATAACAAAAGAACACAAGCATCTTTAGCGACTATCAATTCTAATGGGGGAATCCAGCAGCTGTCTAACATCTTTGTGAGATGTCAGCTAATATGAGGTTAGCTCCCATGCCAGACTCATCTCACCTCCACTGCCCCACCTTGTCATCCCAACTGCTCTTATCAAGGCCACCAAGGGTCTCCATGTAGTTAAATTTCATGGTCAATGCTCACCTCTCATTTTTCTTAACTATCAGCAGCATCTTACCAAGGAATTATTTCCTCTTCTGAGAATTCTTCTTTCACTTTGCTTCCTGGATATCTTACTCTCCTGATTTCCTTCTATCAGACTGTTCACCCCTTCTCAGTCTCCTGATTATTCCTCCTTACAGCCCCAGCTACTCCAGGCCTTCATATTTGTATTTCTTTTCTTTCTATATACTCATACCCTTGGTGATCTTTTTATAACTTTATAGATTTTTTATAGCTTTAAATAATATGCTCTCGATTTATCTCTAACTGTATTAGAATTTTTTTTTCTGCTGCTGCAACAAATTACTATAAACATAGTGACTTACAATACTACAGATCTAACCTCTTGTAATTCTAGGTCAGAAGTCTGAAATGAGTCTTATGGGACTAAACCAAGGTGTTGGCTGAGCTGGTTCCTTCTAGAGACTCCTGAGGGAATCTGCTCCTTGCCTCTTCCAACTTCTAGATGCTGTCAACATTCCTTGTCTTGTGGCCATATCGCTTTAATCTCTGCTTCCATCATCACATGACTTTCTCTTCTGACTCCTTTCTTCTGTGTTCCTCTTATAAGAACCACCGAGATAACACCTTGACCACCCAGGGTACTCTCCCATTTCAAGGCCTTTAACTTAATCACATTTACAAAGTAACATTCATGGGTTCTGGAGGTCAGGAAAATAGAAAGCCATTGGAGAGTTTGAACTCAATCTCCAGCCCCTCTCCTCTCCCCTGAAATCAGATGATAGGGCTCAAAGTTCCAACCCTCTAATCACATGGTCGGCTCCATTGGCAACCAGCTCGCATATGAAGTAACATTCATGGGTTCTGGAGATTAGGATGTGGATATAATTGCGGGGATGGGGGTGGGGAAGGGTGGACGCATTATTCCACACCAGCCTAGACCTCTCCATAACTCCAGACGTGGATACCCAGTTGCTTACTCTGTAACACCGCTGGAATATCTAATAGGCAACTTAACACCAACATGATGATAAATGACCAGTTCCTTTTATGGTCTTCCTCCTCTCAGTTGTTGCCAACTCCTTCCTCCTACTTGTCCAGTTCAAAAACTTTGCAATCTCCCTTAATTTCTCTTTTTTCTCACATACCACATTTAATTTCACCAGCTGGAGTTGGAGAATTGCTTAGTGGTATGGGAAAAAAACCAAACACTGAAATTTGTGTCAGAATTGGAAGTGCAAACACCTAACTTTAATATAAAGCAGACTTAGAAGTACTATCATAAGAGTTCAAAGTGCAATGGGGGACACAGAAGAGGGAGAGAGACAGTCTATCTTGTTGGTGGGTTTGAGTGATTGGAAGTGACTTCACGGAGAGGGTAGAATTTGAGCTGTGCCTAGATGAATTTCTAGTTGTACCACAAGCCTGAGGATCTATGGCTCAAGGCAATATGTTAGTGGTCCCTCAAAGACAATACGGGACCTGTTTCCATGACCATGACCCTGACACCTACCAGGTTGAGGGCAGAAAGGCTAAGCTTAGATTGGTCTCTTCCTCTGCTTGGCCCATCCCAGAGACCTCTGGAGAGAAGACTGAAAAGATCACATGTGCTGAGCAGAAGATAAGGCCGTCACTAAGGTCAAAGCAGAAGTAGTGTCTTCGTGATGTTATTCCCGGAGTCTGAGCAGAAAATCTGGGCAGGAGATCAGAGCCTTGTCGGGGATGGGTGTGGGTGGGCAGGAGCCAGGCCAGCTGGGCCCATGGACTCTGGTGTGAGGACTGAAGAGATTGTCATTTAAGAGCAAGGATAGAATAACAGGCCATCTAGCCCTGAATGGCTCCCCTATCTTAATCTCCCAGTGGCCTTGAAATCCCATTCTTCCACAAGAGGACAGAGGTTTCGTGGAAAAAAACAACTGGTCACCCCAGTTATCTCGAATCTGACCTTCTGTTCCCAGAGTGGAGTTGTCTTGGTTCCTGGTCTCTCATTTTCTTCCTCATTCACACAAATGTCTTTAGAGGCAAAGGCAGAAACAGGTAAAGTAAAGACTTGGTTTTATATCTACCATGGTTTGTAACTGCCTCATCCTCTCTTGCTGATCTCTCAGGATCATTGGGCTTTCTCCCAGGTGCAACAAAACTGGACCACAGTTGGGGAGAAGCCCCCATAAAGATATGCCCCTTAAGTGGGGTGATGGTGGTGGTCAATGAGCATTTTCTGAATTTCTGGCACAGCTCTGGCCTTTGTGGGGCTGTAAAAAAAGAAAAACTTGTGGCAATCTAGGCTGAAGATGGTGGCGACCTATGTCTGGGTCCAGGCCGCAGCCAGAGTGGCCTATGAGTGGCATCCATGACAGAAGTCTCCGCTGGCTCATGGAAGGCCCTCCCCTGCTTCATGGCACTCCCTGCAGTGGAAGTGAGCATGCTGGAGGTCTTCCTGATGTTGCTCCACAGAGAGAACCAGAGACCCAAGGTCATGGCCTGCCCCATCTCTGCCTCAGGTCCAGCCCTTTCCCTGGGAAGATGGTGACCATGCTGTATACTGTAGCCCTCATGTGAATCTGTTTCTGACCAGCTATAAAGATGAGTAAAGGGCACTTGGACCACTATCCAGCACAGGACCACAACACTAGTTTGGATCATTACTGTGCATGTGGAACAGTGTAGGGTACAGGACCTTTAGCTCACCTTCTTTACTTATATCAGGTGATGATCAGCATATTGACCTTCTCTCTCTATTTCTGGCAGGAACATGCCTCTTCCATGAAGAGTTTCCCTCTGCGAGTTAACCCCGAGATCCAGATTTTCTGGGCTGATACAGAATTTCTTTGAAGAGACTGAGTAAAAACATTTCAGAGAGACCTTGGCTAAACAGGAAGGGAGGAAAACTAGGAGGCCAGGCAGACCTAAGAAAGGTGCCATCTTATACCTTGGCGATGCACTTGCCCACTGCAGCTTTAAAGTTGAATGTAGGCTTGTCTACAACCTCAGTGTTGGTAATTTATTTTTAAACTATTAACTCAATTTTGCAATAAAAGCTAATGAAAAACACCAAAATGACAAAACCAAAACAGAAAAATCTCTTTTCCTTATATGACATCATCTTTAAACACCATGATTCCTCTAATTCTACACACGTGCCTTTATACATAGCTAATTTGGAGCCAGACTGCCTGGGTTGGAAGCCCCGCTCTGCCACTTAGTAACCCGCTGTGTGGTGGACAAGAATCTTGACTTCTCTATGCCTCATTTTCCTCACCTGTGGAAATAATAACAGAATCTACTTTTTGAGGACCAAATTAGTGAAGTTCTTAGAACAGTCTGTTATATGGAAGTGAAATAAAATCGATATTGCAGGTAGATTAGCAGGCCCCGCCCCCACCTCACCCTGAGGCCTCCTCCACTCCTTCCTCGCCCTGTAAGTGCTCCACCTGTGGGTTTAGAAAAATAAAGCCCATGCCTCTTCCTCAGAGTTTTCCCTCTGCAGGTAAACGTCTGGACCTGGGAACACACACGCGCGTCTCTGCTATAGCATGTAGCCCCCATGTTATCACCCTTTAGACTTAAGGCTCTTCTGAGGCAGGGAGGTGTCTTATTTATCTGTGTCCCTTATGCCCTCACAGTACATGGCACACAGAAAGAACTAAGGAAATACTTGTTGGAAATAAATAAAGTTTTCCTCCCACCTAATGATTTCTGGTATTGCCTTTCCCAATGATCTCACATCAGCTGCAGGAGCATGGCAGGACCGAGATTATTGTCTCTGTTTTTAGAGACCCAGAGTGGGGATGCCAGCATTTAAGTTTCCATGAGTAGCAGGCCAGGGCACAGATGCAGGTTCAGGGCATCGCATCCTCTAACACTTTCACCATTTCTATTCCCGTATTGCAGTCATTTCTTGATTTATTCAAGCCATCCCAGCGGGTCCTGCTTATAAGAGATGGTGGTGCAGTGCCTGGAAGTCCAGTGAGGCAGGGCCTTGGACAAGTGGCCTGGCTTGTCCACTGGGCCCCAGGCCATGGCATGCTCTCAGAACAATGCAATGATGCTCTGATGTGGCTGTGTCAAAACATCCTCATGCATCAGGCAGTCTGTGCAGCAGACATCCTGGCCTTTACCCATTCTTGAGCCTATCCCACCCCATTCCTGAGCCCCCAGAGGGTGGGGAGGGGATTACTGTGGTAGATATTACTTGGTAATTAAGAGAAAAACAAACAGAAAGAAATGTGCTTTTTTTTTTCTTTTGGTTACATCAAAATGCTTCTGGCTTCCAAATGTGTATTTGCCCCATTCTCGCTTCAGATACAGCCTGTCTCTGTTTTTGGCTCCTGGGGCTGTAGAGCTGAGTCAGCAACATCAGCTGTGTGGGGAGAGGCTGCTATTGAAACTTGTGACCAGGAGCCCTAGGAAGCTCTGGAAAAATTGTGCTATATAATTGCACGTAGCCTGTCACTTTACAAGTCACTTCTTCATCCATTATTTATATGACCCTCACAGCTCTCTGCCTAGGTCAGAAAGATATTACTAAGGGCACAAATGGATTTTGTAAATCTTGGTAAGCTTAGATTGGCTATGACCCTAAACACAATCCTTGTTGTGAAAACTATATTATAGGAATCTAATAACTGTCTATGGTAGAGATGATGGAGTTATTAAAAAAAAAAAAAAAGACCAAAATGTAACCTGGTATAGAGCCAGCACACCTGACTTTTTTTAGTCTCACTAGCCAAATGAACTTGGCACAGCTCCTTTGGGCCTCTACCTGTATAGTGAGATTTATGATCCATGAGATCTTGCACAGCTATTTGGATGAGGCTATATCAAGAGATAACATTATAGGGTTATTATATACCACATATTGACCCCCACCACCACCATATACCTACACACTCTGAAGAGCGGTAAATGGCTGTTGAAATTAACAAATTCATGAACTTGTCTTCAGTCATTAGCAAATCAGTAGACAATGTCTTTTTTAAGAGCATTCGATCCTAACTTCATTGTGTGATTTTTCCTTTTTTACATTGGTGGTTTCTGTGCTTATGAAGGTCTCTTGGAACTTCAAAAGGGTTGTATGAAGATAGGGTGGGGGTCTAGACCTAGTGGGGCCTGTACATAGAGACATTTTTGATGTCACCTCAGAAAGTGATCTTCCTTCTATTTCCTTTGTTGGCAGCAGAAGGAGTGAGGACAGAGGAGCAGGGCCCAGAACCTTCCTCTTCACTCACAGTCAGGCCCAAAGAATAAAGGGTAGATGGCCACTTCCTTCTGGGTCTTATGCTTATTAGGAGAGTTGCAGGCCCAAGATCGTCCTCTGTGCATGTTTAAATTCTGCTCAGGGTAACAAACATAGTAGAGCATGGTGCATACACAGCAACTCCAACTTTCCTTGTTAATTGTACCTTAATCCACAAATATCCTCAGAAACATACAAATAAACAGAAGCTCAGTCAATCATTTTTGGCAAGCTGAACAGTGTATAGTTGATGTTGTGAAGTGTGAAATCCTGTAGAAATGACAATTATCATCAGTTCAATGAACAAAATGCAAGCTTGAAAAACAGGACTTTCAACATGTGTTTATCATCAATGGACATGACTGTAGTCACATACCCTTCTCTACTGGGCTAAAACTGAATCATGACAAAGTAAAAATGAAGAAGAGTTTGTTTTAGTTTTAAAAAGTAATCTTATAAGAGCAAAAACTTATAATGATTTTATAACATTTAATATCAACCATTTAAGCAAAAGTGGTTTATAAAGCATTTATGTTGCAATAATGTCAGAGAAGGAATTTAGTAATAAGATGAGAATTCATCGAGTAAATAAAATTGCATTAATTGCTTTTGATCTCAATAGTGTTATTCTTTTAAATTTAATTAAATGTTTTTAGTCCTTATTCATACTTTTTTTTTGCAGAAATACTAATATATATTGGTTATATATTAGTGAGATGAATAGAGAACTCAATATAAATTAGTGGCATTGATATTTATCATATTTCAAATGGATATAAAATATGTATTTTGACTGTGTTAATAGAATTTAAAAATTCTATAAGAGATATTTGTTTTGAAGTGTAGTCCCAGAAAAAGGAATGATTTTAATGATCGAATTTGTGTGTAACTTCCAGAGCTTCTCACTTAAAAAAAAAAAAAGGTTTTTATTGCGGCTTCTGAAAATCAGAACACAAATTATCGTAGAAATTCTTGGGACTGCCTAAAAGGAGTACAGATTTTGAAAGAATGAGCAGAAAGGAAAGAAAAAGCAAACAAAGAGTCAGGCCAGGGGCGACCAGGGGCCTGGCAATACAGCGAGGCCTGCGGAGGGCACCCCGCCCCCTCTAGCAGGCAAACCCAGAGCCGGAGACACCAGCGCACCAGAGCTCTACTCTCCCAGCAGCAGTGCGGATGACAGCGCCATCAGCCGCAGTCCATTTCCCACTGACAGGGTTTCTTAAAATAAGGCTGTTCAAAGCTCCGGAATCCAAACAATGGGATCACGGTGAGCCGCTGCTCACACATCTTCCACCTGACGCCCCGCCTATTACAGCTAATTTCTTTCAAGTGTTGGGTATAAAGGGCGCTCTATATAAACTCTGCACTCACATCGGAGTCTTTCATCTAACAGTCCGCAAGTACTTCACGTTTTATGGAAGGAGTGGGAGAGGCAAGCAAGGTTAATGACTTGCCTAAGGTCATGAAGAAAGTAAGCAGGGAAAATGGAAACAGAGCCTGTCTGTCCTGACCAGCTCCACGGCCTCTGCGGCTCCTCCTAGTTATTCTCTATGCAACTGATGAGGAAATAAAATGAAAAAACATTTTTCCTTTACTTCTTCTGTCTGGAAAAACTGCTGTGCTGAGATAGCGCCCTGTTTCTTTCTAAAGTACTCAATATATAAGTTCTCCTTGAAAGTACCTAGGTAAATGGAATCCAGGGCCCTCCTTTCTTGATGATGGTGATGATGATGATGATGATGATGATGATGATGATGATGCCACGTGATGGTGATGGTGATGGTGGTAATAGTTGTTTTCGGTAGCAGTATTTTAGGCTTTCCTCCATCACAGCCCTTTAGAACCACAAGGCCCCTTTAAGGTTTCTGATTTTGCGGCCATGAAGGCCACCATCTCCGTAAATCCTGACTCGCAGGGGCTCAGAGAAGGAGCGTGATTGTGTGGGCCAGTTAGAGGGATCCAGCCCTCTGCTAGGTTTAGTATCCTGTTAAGGGCCTGACGGTGACCACTATTTGTTTTTACCATCCCTCACTCCCTGTCTCAAATTGGACACTAAAAATAAGGTCTTTGTAAACTCCTTCAGCTTGAGAGTTTCCAGGAAAGAGAATGTTAATTTTGTTGACAAATTCCAGTGTCCTGAAACCTCAGGTCTTAATTCTTTGTGCAAACTCTCATCCTGAGTTTGCATGCCCCCCTTGTGCCCCTAATTAGTCTTGTCATGAGCTCATGTGCTGTTGTTTTAAACACAGCCTTGTGTCCTCATAGCCAAGGGATTCTTTGGGAGAGTAGCGTTGTATTTGAGTATATTTTAAAAAAAATGGTCATCACTTCTCTCTCTGGGGCCGCCATCATTTTTCAGTGGAGGTGTTGCCATAGAGATGTTGTCTGATTCATCTCTATTGCTATCCCTCTTTAAAGGGGGGCCCTGAATAGGCACTGAGGTAGGTAAATGTATGCAGTGACATTGAGCGGATGATTCTATTCTGAAAAATTCCTGCACCATTTGTTTCTGTGCTTGTCTGAGGGCTGGGACACGGTGTTGGGTTTTGTTGCACGTGCGCTCCTCACAGGCCCGGAGTTAATGCGAGCCTTGTTTGGAACCAGTGAAGCAGAAATTTCTCTGCTGCCAAGGACAAAAGCTTCACAGGCCACCTCAGAGGCTGCTTTGGGAAGGCTGTGTCTCCTGGGCTCCCAAAGGAAATGGGAGATAACGTGGAACATGGAGAAGGGCCCTCAGAATCCACCCAGCCCTTCTAGACCGGACAAGTCTGGCCCCATGGAGTCTTCTCTGGCAAAGTGTGGGCTTCTCTGATCAAGGGTTTTAATTTGATTTGCCTTTTTCCCTCATCTTGAAGATGTGTGTGCTTTTCTGTCTGTGGTGTATTTGCACAGCTCTCTGCTCTGTAGTTTCCCTTTGGGTGCTGGAGGAGACCCTCTCCCAGGAAAAACAATTATAGTTTAATTGATTTATGCCTTTGTGCTTAAATCAAATGACACCCAAGTCCTCTTCCCCCTCTGAGAAAACGAAAGAGGAAGGAAGGGAGGCAGGATTTGTTGAGCACACTGTGTCCTGGAGGGTTGTCTGGGACCCGGTAAATCACCACAAATGAATTGGGTTGAAGAACAAATAAATGAATGCTTAAAACCAGGCACCCTCTAGGAGTTTCCAGAAATAATTTTTCCATTTGTTCTTCACAACCCTGGGACACAGGAGTTATTAGCTCCTTTTTACAAAAGGGTTAAGTGACTCATCCAAGGCCACACAGAAGATGAATGGCACCCCCTGGACTTGATGCTGGGTCTTCTAATCCAAGTCCAGTGCTTTTTCCCAGACCACAGCGGCCCTGCCCCTTGCCTCTGTGTTTGGTGGCCTCTGCCCAAGGGCCAGAGCTGTGTGAGCTAGCTCAGTGTTCTCACTTCAGGCCATTAGGGTAGCCTGGGTGAAGCCACCCATTTCCTCATGCTCCTTGTCCTGACCCCTGTCCTTAGCCATTTGGCCAAGGCCAGCAGCATTGGAGAAGGGCAGGGCATGAGGACAAAAGTGGAAACTGCAAAGCTACATACATTTCCTGAGTTTCAAGATTAGGTCCAGGGTGGTTTGTGTAATAGTGGTTCTGGCCCCCAGATGTTCGCTTCTCCGTTAAGTCGCTCCATGTGTGGGTCATATCGACTGAAGAAGGCTGGGAGGCTGGGGAGGCGACAAGCTTTGTCTCTGCCTCACAAAGCTTTGGAGTGTAGATTTGAGGACACAGAACTCCAGCGTTCGTTCATTCATTCATTCATTCATTTGTTCAAATACTTAATACACACTCTGGGTAGGACATGAACCAGGCACAGGAGTCGAGTGCAAAGGATGCAGAAATGAGTACAACCTGGGTCTTGTTTCCCATAAAATCAGAAATGTATAACTTAAGTACCCACGATAACAATTAACATCTGCCCTTTACAGTTTACAGAATGCTTTCACATCTTTTATCCAAGTTTTACAATATATTATGTGGTAGGAATTATTGCTAAATCTATTTTACAGGTGAGGAAAACACCACTCAGAGAAGTCGTCTGAAGTCACTGAGTGGTGGGCATGGGCTTGAACGCCAGTCCTTTGATCCCAGGTCTCGTGCGGATTCGAATGGTTCAAGTCTAGAGGAGTTTTTCCTGATGCCTCTGCCTGCCCTTTTATGACCAAGAACTCAGCTGGTCTGGGATAATGAGAAGCCACCTGTACTAGCTCCATTTGGCTCCTTCAAATAGCTGGTGGATGTGGAGGAGGATAACGATATTTTACAGACCTCTCCACGAAAAACTACTTTGGCTATGCCTTGAGAGTTCAAAACTGGGATGCAAGCATCCCACTATTTTGGACTAAGGTAGTGATTTTCCATTTTGATTGTGCGTTCGAGCTTAGAAACACTCAGGCCTCAGGCTGGGTTCCCATCCCAGAGACTATAATTAGTTGGTATGAGATGGGGCCCAGGCACTGTGTTATCACTCACATCCATTCTAAGCTACACTCAAAGAGCTTTGTTCACCTACATCCATTCTAAGCTAGAGTGTTCCTTGGCCACGCTCAAAAAGCTTTGTTTTGGTCTGTTCTACAGGTGTCCCTTGATGAGGAGTGCTGGGGGGAACAGGAGCATATGCTCCAGTGGTGATCTAGGTTAAGGGGTCTCATGCTCTGCTGGGTCCCATGCTGCAGTGTTGGAACCCAATGGACAGTTTGATGAACACTAGAACTTAAGATCTAACTAGAAGTGATCTGGGAAGTAGGGCTAGTGACCGAGGTTAAAGGTTGCCTTCATTGACCCAGGAAATTCCTGCGAAATAGTCAAATATGATTTCCCTGCTTTTGTGTATAACACTTAGAGAAGTAAAGACAGTGTGCCCAGGAGAGGGGGCATGAGAATGAATAAGACGTACCGTAGCCCCTCTTTTTACAGAGCTCATGATTTGGAGAGAAAATACACACAAAGATCATTTCAGTAGAGTGAGACATGGAGAACAGGGTGGTAAATGCTGCCTGCAGAGGCTCAGGAAAGCTGCTTGAATTTGTTTTTGAAGGGAGAGCTGGATTTCTCCAGGCCCAGCTGTGGGAAGTGAGTTGCAAGTAGAAGCACAGCAAGAAGAAAGGCAGGGGATGCTCAGGAAAATCAAGAAATCCAGTAGGGTCACTAGAGGGGGAACTAATGGAAAAATGAGGCGAGAGCAGAGATTTCAACTTTGTACTTTATTCTAGAGACTAGAGAGAAGCATGAAAGGATGTCGAGCCAGGGAGTGATGCAGTCTGTGTCTAGGGAAGGCCATTCGAGCTGTGGTGTGGGGAATAAATTGGACTGGCAGTGATTCCAGTAAGCAATAAAGACTGGAGGGAGAAACTGGTTATGAAATAATATCGGATGTCAACTCTAATTGAAATATAAAAATAATTTAAAAATTTCGTCAACATAAAAAAGGGGCTACCAAAAAAAAAACCCTAAACAAACAAACAAACAAAAACCGTTGCAGGGCCGAAACCCCACAGTGGCTGGAGGTGGGAGAGAAGAAGCCAGGGGAGGATGCTCAAGCCCACAGAGAAGAGGAAAGTGTCCTTCACACAAGAGGACAGCAACAGCCCCTGCAACTGCTATTAGAAATCAGAACTTCGCCCCAGGCAGGTTACATTCTCTACCTCCCGCTCACTGCCTCCTTTTGAGGTCATCTCAGGTCATGTTGCTCAGTTACCTGCTCCTGCTGCACCTCCCCTTTGAGCCCTTCAATTCCCTATGGGGCCAAGCTGCATTTGAACATTCCGGTGCACACATGCCCACCTGTGGGGCCTTCACCATTAGAGCTGACCAAATGCACTGGGCTCCCTAGGGCTGAGTTATTAGGGAAACAAAGGAGAATCCTTTTAATTAGGGTCTCTGTGTGCCCCTGCAGGGCAGGGAGGAGAGGTGCAGAAGCCCCAGTTGTTCTGGCGATTAGATAAAACAGAGAAAAAGTTTAAAACATCTGGGTGTATTTATACCTCCAAAGCCATGACGGAAACACAAGAGGCTTAAATGAGCCGAACCTTCCTCTCGACTTTTGTTTAAATTTATTTGCAGACGCCCAGGAGGGAGGATCTAGTAATGATGGAAAGCCTTGGGGTCAGCCCTCACTGGCTCTCTGAGGATACTCATCTGCCCCTCTAGCAAAGCCAAGGCCTGGGGAAGGAGGTAGGACTTATCAGTCCGAGAAAGTTACATTATAGTGTCACTCAGAGCACCCTTTCATAACCAAGTATCCCACTTTATTCCAGGGAGCACACGAGGCCACCAAAGCTAGGGTGGCGGTAACTGGCAGAGAGATCTTCGCAGGTTCAGGACTTTCAGCTAAAAATTGTATAAAGACTCACACCCAACTTTCTGAAATATATAAAGACATAGCCTAAAATAAAAAGAAAAACAAGGAACAACACATTGTTAGAGATCAGTCAAGAGTCACTGTAAACTCAAAGGAAAGACTGACTTCCCTTCATCCCAGAAGTATCTATTTTGCAGCATCTGGCAAAATTCAGGTGCCATGGAGACTCTTCAGAGTGATTGACCTTTTAATGCAAATGACAAAGAAACGTGCCCTTTTCCAAAACTTATACCCGGTATAACACAGATCTTATACTAAAGCTAATAGGAAAAATCAATAAATGAAAGTGATTTTTACAAAAAATCACTCTCTCTCTTTACAAAATGCCCAGGTCTAATCTTCTAGAATAGTTACTGCTATGCATGTCCTGTCACCCTAAGAGTCACAGAGGATTCGAAGCCACTCTCCTGGATGATGCTTCATTTTTTTTTTTCTAAGAAAGACTGCTTTGCAAAAAGCATTTTGCACAAATTATACCATTTGAGAGAAGGCAGGAGTAGAACAGAAGCCGCCAAGCTTTTATTTCTCTGCTAATTAATGGTTGATCATTTATCCTTTTATGATTCTTGACCCCAGAAGGAAAATTTATTAGTACTTTTAGATTTTGCACAGTCGTGCTAAATGAGGCATGTAATACACTAATTTAGTGCCTCGTTAGCATAAGCAAGGCCTCCCCAGGCTGCTGGCTCTCTGGGTCCCCACGAAAGGCTTCTCTGGAGCTGTAGGGAAGTTACCTAGGGACTACATGGATTATTTGGGCTCAGGTGCCTGAGAGGCCATGGCCAAGACAGAGGCTTGTCCCACCCACTTCAGGGCTTTAAACACTGAATTGGCCTTTCATTTTAATGGGAGTAAACCCTCAAGTCTTCAAGCTACTTCACGACAGTGTCTCCAAAAACCCCAGTTTTACAGGAGACTCAGCCTGTGCAGCTATTTTTCACCATCTCAATCCCATCCCTCAAACAAACAAACAAAAACGACATCTGACCCCTAGGAGAGGATTTCTGTTTAAGGGACCATTGGTGTCCCACTGATGACATTTGTATTTAATACAAACATTTTAGCCTAGACATTTCTCTGGTGTAAATGCTGACTCAGGAAATGCCTGGGTTTGCTGCATATACATTGAAAACCCTGAGAAGCCTGCTCAAAGTTCATGTAATTCAGGGACGGGATTATAAGGGAGGCAAGGAAAATGTGGAGAATCTCACTGGGCAGGGAGCCGGGACTCTGTTCTGACTGCAGCCAACTCCCTTTGGGATCCACAGAAAGGCACTTGCCCTATTTAAACCTCTGTTTTCTCATATGTTAAACGATCTGTAAATCTTCCTGACTAAGGGCCCTTCCGGTTTTGACATCCCTATTGTTCAGTAATCGAGAATGCCAGAGGCAGGCTGGGTGACTTGGCCATAGCGAGTAGTTCAAATAATAAGAAGAATTTTAAAATATCAGAAATCTTCAGAAAGTTCATATTTTGGGACCCCAGTACTTCTATACCGAGGAACGTAAACCAAGGAGATCATTAGACAAATGCCTGAAAATAAGAGTATTTATGAGACCATAAGGGATTAAATAAAGTATACTGTATCTATATGATGGAATACCCTGGAACTATTCCAAATAACACCATAGAATATCATAGGCATGGACAGATGCTCACTGTATTTTGCCATGCAAAAATCCAGGGTTTCTAAACATGACCTCCCGCATGAAGCTACTTCTACAAAAATATATCCATAAATGTGTCTAGACCAAGGTCTGGAAAAATCTACACCAAAATGTTCATAGAGGTCTTTAGGGGCTAGGATACTAGGTGATTTTTGTTTTCTTATTTACACTTTTCAATATTTTCAGTACTTACAATGAATATGTATCATTCTTAGAACCAGAAAAAATAGAAATTAAAGGAAATAAAATCTCGGCTCTGAATACGTGTATTATTTTCACATCTCAGCTTTCACTCAGAAAATAACAATTATCAATAATCTTAAAGGGTCAGGGAATAAATGATTTATTAGCTAGAGGTTCTTGGTGAAGACTTTGGATGACCAAAACTGTTTGATGTCTACACAACTCTGGATGACTTCGTTTCAAAACTGTAGAGACAAAATGTATGAAGATCTTCAAATAAAGAGCACTCGCCTGGTGCGTACCCTTAGGATTCCAGAGTGTCAGTCTTGCAGAGGCTTAAAGATGATCCAGGCCAGCCCTCACATTATGCAGATGGCAGGAAAGGAACTTGGCTTCAAGCCTGAGACCTGGTTACAGTAAAGCCAGGACTAGAATCTGTCTCCCAACCCCCATCTCTTGACCAATGCTATAGAGACACCTTCTCTTTCTATGCCCTATAGGAGATGCAACAGGTCGGGATTTCCTTCTGGAGCTCTCTAGGTAAGAATTCTGAGGGCTCGAGTTACTCTCTTCTCAGTGGAGGTCCTCAGCTCTGGAACGAGGCCTCCCTGCTGCTCCTGAGTCTTGAGTGGGCACGTGAGGAGCTGGAGCATCCACGGCACCGCTACTTCTTACATGCCGTGGCTTCAGGCCATGCTGTCTTCTGAGAAGAAAAGTTTGTTTTCTTTGAAGTATGTTGCTTTTCTGGGTTAATTCATCCTAAGGAAAGATTGGAAAACTCAAAATAGTGGATTATCTGAATACTGCTTACAAGTTCTCCGGGAACACACTCACAGCTGGGGATGCTGCTCCTGCCCTCAAGGTGCTCAGAATCTAAGAGGGGGAATAATCGATACGAGCAAGGAGCTTTTAAATAACACAGCCCGAAAGAGCCTGAAGAGGCACGGACCTAATATATCCTGGGAAACTCAAAGGAGCTTCTGTTTCGTTTGGAGAGAGGAGAATCCTGGACGTCTTCCAGGAGAAGAAGGTGACTGTTGAGATAAGTCTTTGGAACACAGAAAAGATGTCAACAATTGGAGGTGGAGGAAAGCCGGGGGTGAGGAGGCAGTAAGGACAGTCTAGATGCAGAACACTATGGCGGAGTTGAAAGAGAGAAGGGACAGATGTGGCCGGAGCTCAGCACCAGTGTGAAAACACAGCAAGAGAGCCAGTGTTGGAGGGATGTGGGGGTCACGTCTTGAGGGGCTTGGAGATCCTCTAAATGTGTTTAGACGTATCCTACAAACAAAAGGAGGCATCACCTACAAGATTGTGAGCTGAGCTGTGTTTTAGGAAGGTTTTCCTCACAGTGGAGGAAAAAAGACAATCAAAGGCAGTGGTTTCAGAGAGAAAAACAGAAGATCCTGGCCCCCTTCCTTCTTCCAAGTGGTATGAGGAGAGAAACCAAGCCCTTCAGTTCTCCTAGGACTTCTGGAAGCTCTTACGACTTGTAGAGAGAAACCTCTGAGCTGGTTGTTTCAAGAGCATTAGTTGGGAGCCAGGAATGGTAAGTAGTGTCCTTCCTTGGTAGCCCGTGGGTGGTAATAGGAGGCTGGCGTCCTCCCCACCACCATCAGGAGAAATCCTGCCCCACTTTGAGAGCCGTGACCCCAGCGTACTTCTGAGTCTGGAACTGGAATGCCACATTTTCCAAGGAAGGGATGCCTCAGGAAATAATAAATCTCTCAAGATTTACGGGTCAGGAAATTCCTTGTGGAGAGTAAACAGAGAAGAGGTGAGGCAGAGGTGGGGCAGGGCAGGGGAGCGGCTGCCGAGGATCTTCCTGGCATAAATAACGGGGCTTGGCTGTGCTTGGAAGTTTGTCCATCAGAACCGCGGTCGGGAAGGACTTTAAAGGCAATCTGCTAGACTCCCTCTTTTGCTCTTCCCTCATTGAATTCATAGCTCTTTCTCTGCAAAATGATGAGGATGAACTAAATGACCTCTCAAGTCTTTATCCATGGGTCATTTGACGTTTGTAGTAAAACCAGTGTTCTCACTCTGGGCCCTGATCACACTGTGGGAGTCACTCTCCCCAGATGAAAATTGAGTCTCAACATCACCCATACTGGGGCTGAAGGTTAATGAGAGGACATCTGGAAACTTCCCTCTGAGGGATACATGTGGGCCTGATTACCTTCTTATTTATTGTCTTTTTACTCTGGAGATAGTCCCATATACTCACTCTAAGGAACAATAACAGAAGCATGCACACCATCCCAACACACTCTCCAAATTACCTACAGCCCAGCTTGCAGCTGGTCGCCATGTATGAATTTACATACAACATAGACTCAGGCACGCACACACCCACCCACATATACTCACTCTTACTCCCCTACTTCTGTCCGATGTCAGATGTCAGTTAACGGTGACTTCCCTGCACTGTCAGAGATCCCAGACCAGGCTTGCCCCTATCGCTGGTAAAATCCTGCACCCCACCCGCTCTCCCTGCCCTGCCCCGGCTCCCACTGCAAGCTGGCTACTAGTTTCTGCCAGCAGATGGCGCTCGGAGCTCTCAGACGACCAGGTGGAATCCTCAGGCCTGAACTCCTGGCCTCCCCCACCCCCACCCTTGGAATGGGATAATTTGGGAGTCATCTGTGGGAGGGCTGCCAAGGACTTAAATTTACTACTTGGAACTTGGATAAGATTCCCCAAATGGGGCACTGGAAGGGAGAGAGGAAAAGGGAAGGGGGAGCAGTCCCCCCAGGGGTGGGGGTGGGGGGTGAATCTGGCCAGGGCCAGGACAGCTCCAGCGCTGGCCGCCAGAGGAGTCCTTCCTGCAAGGTCCCACCCAAAGAGGTGTCTGAAACAAGGGCCGGTCACACCCTGGAAATGGAAATGCTTTCACTGGTGTGAAAACCCAGGAGAACAAAAGGATTCACAGACAAAAAATGAAGCCAACAAGAGCTTTGAAATCACGTCCATTCCTTCCACTCCCAAACTCTGACTCATCTCTGAACCCCAGTTTCAACCTCTCCTACTGTGTGAAGTCACCGCTGACCTTTATGCCTTGTGTCAGTATTAATTACCAGCTGCCTCGTTAGGCCTCCATGGCACTTTGCTCCTGGCGTCATCTATCACAGCTCACCCAATTTCGGAGTTACTTGCATAAGTGCGTGTCACCCCCCTATTCAACTGTGGTTGCCCCCTGGGCGGGGGTCGGACCTTATGTACCCCAGAATTCCCCTGGGCCCAAAGAAGTGCCTGTTCAGAAGTCCTGGAGAGTCAAAATGCAATTAAGGACATTTTCTCTAAGAAGACATTGGCTTCTCTCTTGGTCATCACTAGAACCTGCAGAAAAGTTCCGGGTAAAGGAGAAAATCCCTCTTAGGCCTTAGGCTGGGTCACAGGACTCATGTCCTTTTCTCCTTAGGTAGATAAGACACTTACATACCTGTGTTACATACAAGACACACACACACACACACACACACACACACACACACACACACACCCTGGCCTTACAGCTCCAGGAGCAGGAGCTGTGGAAGCAGAGAATGCAAAAAATGTGGTGGTGCCAGCCACAGAGAGGTCTGGAAATGCCTCTTTAATTGCACCTTTCTGGGAGCGGCCTGGCTGAAAGAGGGACAGGAACAGAGAGCAGCTCGGAGAGGATGGGCCCAGGGTGCTCCAAACCCGTCTCCTTTGCGGTCAACTTAGAGACAGCAAAGGCAGAGCCTTCAGTTTTTTCCCATAAAAAAACATTTATCTCAATGATGCCCATTCAGAGAGATTTGCCCTATCCTTGAATAGTTCTGTCTATAGGAAAGTGTCCCCTAACAGGAGCCCAAGTTCACTTTCCTGCAGCTTTCACCCAGTGGATTGACCCAGGTCAAATTTACTTGCTTGGAAGGAAATATATATGGGAGAGATGGGGCTCAGGAGCCTGGGCTGAGTGTCCGCTAAGTGCTAGCCATTTTGCATACGTGGTGTGTGAACAAGAGAACCCTGGGCTATTATCGTTATGGGTGTTATTATGCCTTTGTTGCAGATGAGAAAAGGCAGCTCAGAGAGGTCTGTAGCTTGTCTGAGACGCACTTGGGCTCTCATCTAGCCTGTCTGCAAACAGCTTCCCTTCAAAATTGCTGGAAACGCGCTGATATCTTCCACTCTGGGTCTCAGCGCATCCTGGCCAGACCCTCTGTGGTTTGCATTTCTCTACAGCAAGGCTCCCAGACAGGGACATAAGCGTGCTTGCTGCTTTTCTTGAAAAGTGTTACATACTAGCTGGCAAAAGATGTACTTCATCTTTTGCTTGAAGAAATAACATGAGCCTTGATGCCTGGATGCACATTGGCCTTGACCCTGGGAGGGCTCTGAGTAACAAGAGGAGCCTAGACTGAGGTCAGCGGACATCAAAGCCCATCAGCCAGGCTGGCTGAAACAGTGCCTCTTCTTCCTGCTCCCTACTCCCAGGTCTCGAACCACAAAACTGTCACTTGGAATAGATCACATTATGTTTTTAATTAAATTTTGTTTATTCTTTTGTAAATCGAGGGTACATCTTCATGGTTTAAAATTTAAGAGGAACAAAAGGTGTAAAGTGAAAATTCTCCATCCTGCCCCTTACTCCCAGCACCCATGACCCCGCCTAGTAACCAACGTTACCAGATATATTTATTACACATAAAATACAAGCAAATATGTGTGTTCATATACATTTTCTAATTTCCTTTTTTCAAATACAAATATAAGTATATTATATTCACTGTTTCACACCTTTTCTTCTTCCTTTTTGCTGAGCATACATATGTTCAAGTTTATGGACATACATATGTAGTTTAAATTCACCCCTTTCTGCTTTGTAACAGCTATGATCCAAACCTAAATCCTATCCTGTGTACCCAAAATGCAGTGCAGATGAAACTCTTAGTGAATGCTTATTAAACAATAATCCTCACATAAATATGAAGAGATAATTGCAGATATTTTCTTGTTTACATTTCCCAGGAAATCAAGAAACTTTACACTGATGTTTGGGAGATATGACCCCTATTTTATACGGAAAATAATCATCCGGGTATTGAAATGATTTATTCAAACAAAGTAACTGCTCTGTTTCAGCTATTCTGATTTTGTTCTTTGGAAGCACTAGAGTTAAGCTTCTGAGAAAGAAAAAACCTGGCTGAGCTTGCTTGATAATAATTGCAGTATACATAGGCACGCTAGAACAGAATCATGCTGTCAATATCATGCAGTCATGGGACTTGACTTCCTGCTTCCATCTTGAACTGAAGACAGAGCATGCACCTAACCATTTTTTAAAAAACCTTTCTTTTAGCTTCCCTGGGTGCAAAGCAGTGATAATTCAAGCTGCTATTAGGATTTTAAGCGCTCCAAGGTATTAAGTACCTAACATTGAACGGCACGAAAAAATATATTTAAAAAAATACCAACTAGCAAAGTGCTAAGAACGACACTCTGTCTTTTCTTAAGTAAGTATATTATAAGAAATGTAAAAGCTGGCCCCTGGGGGCTGTCTGCAGAGCTCGGGAGTCCAGGAATCTTCCATGATATATGTGCAATAACTTAGTTATACCGGAGAAAAGATCTAAAACAGACGTAGTTTTAGAGCATTCATGATAAATGGTTCTTAACAAATTGAAGCTGATTATTTCTCTCCCTCACATTCCCAAAGAGGTGGTCCATGCTTTTAAACGCGGTTCATTCCTGGAAACTCCATCTTAAAGGGAAATCCTACTTTAATCGCATGGTTAAGGGCCTCTCTCTTCAAACACATTCGGTCTCATGAGAGACCTGAATGGATGAAAGTGCCAGGATGGAGGAAGAGGTATTTTTAGGCCACGTCTAATGAGAGTGGCAAATGTGGAAGCCTGCTTCAAATACTGCTCTATAAAGAGAATGCAGTTGAGTGGAAGAAACAATTGGTGCAGTTATGGAATCACGTATTTGACCATTGCAATAAAAAAGAAATACCGACTGAGACACATAGTAAAGGACTGAAATCGTACCCTAGGGAAATAAAAAAAGTAGAGACTGCTTTGCTGCCCCTCCCTTCACTTGGGCCCTCCTCCACCTACACATCTTGGTCCAGTGTAAGCGACCACTTTTCCGTGCCTCAGTTTCCTTTACAAGAAAGTGGGTTTGTAACAGTCCAGGGAGGAGGGCTAAAATATGAGGAAAGGCCTGTGGGTTTCCCGAGAAGGGAAAAAATCACATCTACCAAATGGTGCAGCGCTTGGAGACCTGTGAGGGGTGAGCCTCTTGTCCCAGCCGGAAGGACTCAGGGCATTTGAGACCAGAAAACCAGAAAGAAGCTCATTTGGAATTTGGTCGCAGGGCCAAGTCCATCTCATTTGCTCCATATTCCTTGTTTACCACTTTAAATATTAAATTTAAACATGTAAAGGTTTGCTCTTTGAGCTGATGGGCAGTTTGGTTGGGCTTGCAGCGAACAAATATATAAAGAAAGCAATGAACTCTCTCCTTGGGCTAGAAGGTATGTTGAAATGTGGGCTGGGGTCCCCCTGCAAAGGGTTGGGAGGGGGCACTAATTAGCCACTGAAACATGCCAAGAAGGAAGTATTTGCTGGTCTCAGAACTGGCACTGAGCTTTGTTGGGGGTGTGTCTGGAGTTGGGCTCAGTTCCTCATAGGTGAGTGGGCATAGTTTTCTCTAGGGAAAGTGCCAGAGAGGCCTGGCTAAGAGGAAGCTGGAGGTTTTACTTGCCTGGCATCATCTCTGGGAGAGAGTGATCTGTCAGATACCATCTCTCTCCACCAACTCGGCAGAAGTCCAATCCTGTGTGGGGAGATGAAGGGTTCTCTTGGATCAGGTGAGTACGCTAAGATGGGCCAGCACAGAATTCCTTTCCTTGTCTTCTCTGCAGACAGAGGGACACTAGTGTCCATGAGAGACAAACACAGAGCTACACACATACACACACATTCATGGTTTTCCCAATACCATGGGCTGTGTGGCAGTCTAGTTGATGTTGACCCAATATACATTACCCACTTCTTCCTTAGTAGCAGGGCTCAATTTTATTTGAACTGATGGCAAGACTATATTCCCAAACATCCCTTCAGCTGGAATGGCCAATGAGATGCAAGCAAAAGTCCTCAGATGAGCTTTCGAGGGGGATGACTTAATGGGAGGGGACCATGCTGACCCTTGCCCGTCCCCTTTTTCCTCCCTGTACTGCAAAGGTGACACCTAGAACTTAAGTGATGATCTTGGCCCATGAGGCCCATAAGGAAAGTGTGTTGCAGAAATGGCAGAAGAAAAATCTAGAAGGAGCTCTAGTTCCCCATGATTGGGGGCTGCAGCTTATCTGTAGATGCCTTTTGGATGAGCAAATAAACTTACAATTTGATAAAGTCACTGTGATTTGCATCCTGTTACTACTGGCCAAACAAAATTCCTAACTAATTCAGGCTGACTCACAAAGTAGTGACTCCTCATCACTGCAGATGTGCAAGCATGAGCTATGCAGTTAGTGAGGCAAAGGGGCCAGCAGGTGATGGAGGGAAGAGCAGGGCATTGAACTAGAAACCTTCGGTATTTGATATCTGACGACTCATGCTATACCGTGAACATACCGTTGGCACTCTGAGGGATAGCCCAGCCTGCTGTGGCTATTAGTTCAATGGCTTTAATCTGAGCCTGAAAACAGCAGGCTAAAAAAAGAGAAATTCCCCCACAAATTTGGGACCAATTTGAAATGTCTGCTTCTAAAACCTGAGGCTTTTCAGTAGAAGAAGCCTTGGGTTGCCAGGGTGCAGGTGGCTCCCTGGGCAACACCCGTTTCAGCGTGACTGCCTTTTGGGCCTATAGGGGGCACCAAGGAACTACGGGATCTCTGCGTTCTTTCTGGCCAGGGTCAGTGCTCAGCTCTCTAGCCATCCCTGAGGAGAGAGGAAGAAATGGGGCTGGGGCTGGGGGCCGGGGGTGGGTAATAATGGGTGGGGATGACGTCCTTTCCGTTTCCCAATTCTTCTTAAAGATCTAAAATTGCAGAGCATCTGGTTTTAAAGTTCAGAAGAAAATGCCCCCTGAATCCCTGCATTGAGAGCTTGACATTTCTGTCCCCGAATCTGAGACTGGGAAGAGACCTTGGAGATCAGCCAGTCCTCACCACTCATTTAGCAAATGAGGAAACTGGAGGCCCAAGCAGGAAAGTGCTGGGTCCAGATCCACACAGGGTGTTAGCAGCAGCGCAGGAACGAGAATCTGGGCCTTCTAATTTCCAGCCTAGTGTTCTTTCCACCACACCCTCCACCATCGCCGCATTTGTTTTCTTTTCCGGCCCTTGGGGGACTCTGGCAGGGCTGGGGGTCTGATGTGAACTGGAATCTGTTCAATTTCACCTCTCATTGCTCCTGCCAGCTCGCCAGCTCTGGCTGATGGAGGCAATTAGAACCAGACATCCCATAAGGGCATTCCAGGGAGATCTCTTAAAATTCCACAGCAGCTGGGAACTCGCCTTTTCCTGCAGGGATCATCTGGTGTGTAAATACCCAGTTGTGTAAGTCACAGAGTGGGAGGGGGTACTTACACACATACTATTTTTCTCTCCATGCGCACTCACTCACAGACAGAAAAACAGAGAAATATTCAGTAGCAATCGCTTTCCTTCCTACCTCCCAAAGAGAGAAGTTAGGAATTTACAGGCCATCTTGCGACATCTAACGACTTGTCTCTGAGGGATGAGCACTGTGTTTGCACTGGGCGTTGGGTGGGGGGACACTCACTCTTGTTTTTCTCTCACTCCCTGCGGATGGCGGCTCACCGCTGGGTTCTAGGAGTGTTGGTGGCCAGCTCAGCTAATACGCAGTTGCAGGTCCCTGGCTTAAAGGTGTTACTTTGGTTTATCTGCAGGAAAGCTGAGCCTCTAAAAGACAAAATGGCAGAGCGAGGAACATCGACCCAGGACCACCGACTCTGACTTACTTGCCTATGAAAGCCAGGGGCTACAGTACCCCAACGCAAAGGCAGCCTCCAAATCGTTAGTTAGTGGCAGCTCTCTCTGTTTCTCAGGGCTCCCATTCCACAATTGTTGCCAGGAAACCTTGCTTTGACTGACAGTGTGCTACCGTTCAATTGACCAGTGTTCGGGTAGACCAGAGGACCTTTTGTTAGAAGTTGGTGAGAAATGGCTGAAGGCACGGCAAAGACAAGTGGGAAAACTGCACACCTTTAATCCGAAGGTCACATAGGAGGAGCACCTGGTCTGTGATTTATAGGATAGAAGGGAATAGAAGGGACATTCTTATGACAAGTCCACATACCAGCTGGTTGCATAACTTGGGCTAGAACTTCTGTTTCCCAGCTTAGGATGGTTTTCACACCACTGCAACACCTCTCTCAGCTCCTCCCTTCGAGGTTTGGATATTTGCATGAATATCCCAGAAAAATAGGTGTAAAACAATAATTAAAAAAAAAAAACTTAAATTTGTTCATGATTACTATGATTTTTATTAGATATAACTCTATTAAAAATATGTCCTGCGCTTTGTGGTTAGTTGCCAACCCATGTATTATGTATTGTGTATTAGGTCAATCTAATTAGTAATTATGTATTAATAAAGTGGTGATGCCATAGTGCTCTCATCAACACATTTTTGAACAATTGAATTGTTGTACCAATAGAGGCAGGAAGGCTACACCCTTGTCATCTATAATAGAATTAATTCTGAGAGGTCATTGTCCTAGTGGGTTCTTTGCCAGTCTATCCTACGAGAACAGAAGAAATACTTCAAACACCTCTACCATCAGTCTTTTACTGTTCTTCATGTTTTCTGTCATAACCTTTTATCCCCAAGGGTTTTGATGCTTCGGTTTCTTCGTTTGTAAAATGGACATCAATTTTGGGAGTAACGCTGAACTAATTCTAAAAGAACCTTCTCAGTTTAAAAGGTGGTGATGGGGGTAATGTCATTCGTGGTTCCAAAACTGACAAGAGTCATTCAGGTGTAGTGATGAAGGGATGTATACCTCTGTGTCAAATTTCTAAGGATAGAGAACCACAGGTGAGCCTGAGGCGGCAGATGCTCATTAATCTCAACACTATGTGTTTCTCTGGGGTTTTGTGGTCCCAATATTGAGAGACATTGAGCTAGAGCCAAGAGGCTAAGAATGGCTGTCTTGGACCACTTGGTTCAGGAACTCTGAGAAACTGTGATTCCATGGGTCATTTGAGAAAGAGAGGGAATGCTCTGGCCCCCAGGCTGAGGGAGGGCTCACCAAAGGATGGGCCAGCTTTGAGAATGGGATGGAGAGAAGAAAGGGTGTTCCCCAGAGCTATACATGTTAGAGCTGCCAGGGCTGCCAGGTAAATCCTTCCACTTAACTAATGGGATAAAGTTGACTTTGGATGAGGGCTTTTTCCATCTGGGGTGGGGAGGACCCTTGGCAAAAGAAAGGAAGTGTTAGGATGGAGGTGAGGAGAGGACCAGAGGGAGCTGAGTAAGGTCCCGAAAGGGAGATGGTTGAGGCCCTCACAGTAAGGAGGATTGCTGCACACCTGGATGATGGTGAATGAGAGGCATCCTCTCTTCAAGCCTGAGGGCTTGTCTGCACAGGGAGGGGATGGACTGGAGATCACAAAAGCTAGGATGCCGTGTGTTCCCACCAAAACATTGCAGAGAACGTGCTGTAGATTTTGCGGGGAGAACTGCTCAGGATCAAAATACTGGGAGGACAAGTATTCATAGTCTCAGATAAAAAGTAGCAGAATGATGTGTGGGAGCAGCAAGACAGGGCAAATAGAAGACAGCTAAAGACTGAACTAATAAACTGGTGGGGCTAGTGATGGAGAGAGAGGAGACAGAGGGTCAACTCATCTAAAGAAATGCTAGAGAACAGAACAGTAGGAATTCACATAGGATTGCCCTGTAGGGCACCAGCCCAGGGCTGTGTAAGCCAGAGAACTGGGTCCAAGTTCTGCCTCACCATTTACTAGCTTTATCACCCCGAACAAGTCACAGTACCTGAGACTTAGTTTCCTCAGTTGTAAAATAAGAAGAATGCTCCTTATCTTACTGGCTTGTTGAGAGAGTTAAATGACATGGAATATGTGGAAATGTTTCACAGAGTTTACTTATACATGTGTTGGTTCATTCAGCAAGCATGTGGTATATGCCTGCTATGTGCCTAGAAACTAATAGGTACTCAATCATTGTATTAAAAAAACAAAGTGGGGATAGACAATGAATTAAAATGATCTGACTTTTATGTCTGCAATAATCATAAGTATTAGGGAAGTTGGTGTATGAAACCAACAAAAAAAATAAACCAATTGCCTAGTATTTATCACTTTGATGTAGTTGATGGAAAGATCGAAGCTATTCCGTGAATACAGTCACTGGCAAGATTAAACGTAGGGGAAGCATGGGCAGATGTTGTTCAGAGACACATGATGATTCTCCTTCAAAAGAGAAGAGAGACAGAGGCTTAAGACTTCACAGCTTGCACTTGGGCTAATTAAACCAGCTCCGAAACACTATTTTTCCTCATCTAGAGACTTTGAGGTTATAGCCTCTCAGGCCTAAGCTTCAAAACAGTGGCCTCTCTAAACAGGAGGCTTCTCTAAAGATGCTTAACTCCAGTTGTTTATCCATCTGGGATCTTTAGGACTTTTAGGGGTCTATGAATATTAAAGTAGAGATTTTCAACCTATTTTCAAAATTTTAAACATCCTATAAGAAACCACGTGTCCTCGCAATAAGGTTTTTTTTTTGGCTAGAGTAATATCAACCAGCTACGTTGATCAGAGTCAATGGCGTGTGCTTTGATGAGTAAAAAGGAGAAATAAAATAAAAAATGCTTAATAGGTCCAGTGTGTTTAGAAGTCAAAAATATTTTTAAAATGGGGAACTAGAGCAGTAAGGATATAATTTAAAAGATCGAAAATCTCATTGAAAATGTTGTTAATCTTGACTTTGACTCCACCCTTCCATTTTCCAGTTGAGGACCCAGAGACCAGTGAAGCAAAGAAACTCGTCCAAGGTTACAGAGTTGCTCAGTGGCAAAGCTAAGCTTGGTACTCAGATGCCAGGCCACTGGGCTCTTTATTTGCACCTCATTGTTCTTAAGCGTGGTGTTGAAATCTTAAATCAGTGAGTGGGTATTACTAAAAACAAATGATCTCCCTAAAACCACTACCTGGGTATCAAAGGGAAAAAGGATTGTATTTTACAAAGGGCTTTTCCTTGGGCTCCTCATCAGAGGGGCCAGTCACCTGGCGAGTGGTTAGTCCAGCTGATGTTTGTCCGATGGAATTTCCCTAGGCAAGGGGAAGACTGACAGGCAGGAACACCCTGGGAGGTTCTTGGGAGAGATGAACGTTCTCTCTTTATCTTCAAAGCAAATGTTCGGGAAGGGAAACAACACTTCCCAGAATTCAGACTGAAGCAAAACACAGATGATATATCAGACTGGCATCTCATCCACGAGATGGCGAGACTCCATGGCCAAGGGTCACTGAGGATATTTCTTGTCCATAAATAAGACAGTGGGATATGTAAGAAATATATCCTATCTGAAAAAAAGATCACCTGGATAAATCTATGTTTTCCAAACAGAGGGAATTATGCACAGGGACTCAAACTTGTGAGCTGTTGAAGAAGGGTGTTTTGTTGAAATGTGTTCCCCAAGGTTATCAGTAAACAGCAGAACACATGGTAACTTTTCATCAGGGCACAGAATTCTGGGAAAATTCTAGGTAAGATGAATTTAGGTTTACAAAGGCCAAGTGGCCATATATTTCCATTTGGAAAGGCGAGAGATGCCTCACTTGGTGACTTCTAATGCTTACATTTGCAACATGCAATTTGTTTTTCTGTTTGAGGGCTTTCATAATTTAATAAAATATTCTGTTTGGATCCCTTCCAGCTTTTTGATCTCTCTAGCTTCCACAGATTTGAGATTCCATCCTGGCCCTGCTTTCCTCCAATGGAGTTGACATGCTCTGATTCCAACTAAATATGCTTAATATTTACATAGAACTTGTATTCACTTTGCCTCACCCGCTACCACCTAGATCTTTCAGAATAGCAAATCTGATTATGCCAACTCTCTCTGCCTAAAGCCCCGTGATGGATTCCTATTGTTCTTAAAAGTTAAAATCTTTTAATGTGTCCTTTTGGGCCCTGCAAGAACTGGTGCCTCTCTGCCTCTTTGGCCCCTGATTCTTCTTGCTCTGGCCATAGTGTTTTTCTTTTATTCCCGTGTAATCACCAGGGTCCCTCCTACCCCAGGGCCTTTATACAAGCTCTCTCTCCACCAAATACCCTTTCCTCCTTCTTCGCCTGGTTAATGCTTATTCATTCTTTAGATGTCACCTACTTGTCACTTTCTCAGGAAAAACTTGGCCATGTCTTTGTCTGCAATAAAGTCCCTATTGACAGATGCTCAGAATACCACGAACCCATTCTTTAAAGCCCTGAAGACATTTTAACTTTATTTTTGTGTGCAGTTGTTTTATTAATATCCAAATTCTCCATTAGATTGTCATGAGGATAGGACAAATGACTATTAAATGACAAGACAAATTGCTGCTGTGTCCCTAGCGATTGGGGCAGTGCCTATTTCATAGTGACACTCAAACGTGTTTGACAGAATGAAGAGAGAATCTCTTATTTGGCCCATAGTATGTGCTCATTGGAATTGCTGAATGAAAGGAGAAATAAGAGAAGCGTTAGGAGTCAAGGGAACTATGTCCTAGTCCCTGAGCCTCCGCTCAATTGCTCAGTGACTCTTCATTGGGCAAGGCCTGTTCTTCCCTGGGCATCAGGACCTCCTACCCAAGTTTGCAGTTGAATCAAGTGCTGCGTGGGCTCTAAAGGACCTGAGGTTGGATCCTGATTCCACCACTTTCTAGTGGTATGACCTTGAGTTTGTTACATCACTTCTTTGACATATTATTATTCGTATATTTAAAATCTCTCCAAGTTCTGAAATCTGTGAGGGCCCAAACTAAGCCAGTGACATATTGGAGAGGAGATGGATAAAAGAGAGTTCAGACTAAGTAATGGTGAGTGAGGTCTCAAACTGTGGTCCCAGGACCAGCAGCATCAGCATCACTTGGGAATTTGATAAAAATATAAAGCCTCATGCCAGATCTACTGAGTTAGAAACTATGAAAATGGGTTTCTGGGAGCTGTGCTTTAGGAAATCCTCCAGGAGGTTTTGAGGCATGCTCAAGTTTGACAACCACTAGATTAGAGGCTGAGGGCAAGAAAGAGGGAAATGCTGAGGACAGAGAAAGTTCTAAAAAGACAGCTAGGAGTATTTGAGAGCTTGGCTTGCCTGTCTCTAATGGTATCAATTCCCTGATTTATAGGAGCTTTCTGTGGAACACAGGGAGTAGAGTAGAGGGACTGAATGTAGGTCATCTACAGATAGAAAACCCATTTTTATGAGGGACATTAAGGAAGTTATAATCAGGAAGAAACTCACATCTTGATTTCATGAGATGTCCCAACACAGCTTGAAACAGGACAAGGCCCTGGGAAATGGGATCATCCCATGCACCTGTGTCCTGGAGCATCTGGCAATCTCAAACACAGAGAGAGTCAACAGCACTGAAGAGACTTAGCTATTTCCTTTCCCCGGAAACATCTTGGGCTTGAGAGATCCATTTGTGCCTGAGCCATCCCTCTCCTAATGGGGAGTTCAAATAGGCACTTGTGCAGTTTTCAGGAATGCTTTTCATTCTTGCCAAATAATCAAAACATTTAATAGGTAGGACCTTGAGGGGATGTCTAAACACAGCTCCACCCATAGCACCACAAAATTTTGAACAATAAACTCAACATCTGTTTTCTTTTCTGTGACATTACCATTGGGATGCTGTTGAGACCAGGGAGCCATTGTTTTATATCCACAGAACTTGGAATCTGACGAACTCTTTCTTTACTCTGTACTGATGTATTTTACACATGCATTGGCTGTATTCCTTTTGTGTTTGCTTGTATTAACCAACATGTCGTACATATATACTCTGACAACAGTTCTCTGTTTTTTTATAATCTTTTTTATATGCTGAAATTTTTTTCAAGGAACACTTATTATCATTATCATCGTAATTATCGTCATTATTATTTAACAGCTAATGTTCAGTGGGAGGGATCTCTGGAAGATGAGGCTAGAGAAGCATATTCATTTATTCACTAATTTAATAAATATTTATTGAGCGTTATTATATGCCAGGCACTGGGGATTCAGCAGTATCTTCAATTTATTAAGATAAGCAAATTCAATCTTCATGGAGCTTATATTTCATTTGGTAATATAGACTATAAATCATAACAAATTATTAGATAAATCTATAGTTCATAGGTTTATAGTTCACTTTATCTCCAAACAGTAATATGTGTTGTGTTAAAAAAAAAAAAATAAGCAAGAAAAGAGGATAGGAAGGGTCAAAGAAAATGATATTACTGTTGAGTAGTCAGGAAAGGCCTGTGATAGGGAACCTAAAAGAAACAAGGCTTGGCCGTTGCAGACCAAGCCCTGTTTCTGGGACAAGAGCTTCTCAGGCAGAGGGAACAGCAGGCACAAAGATTCTGAGATAAGATCATGCCCAGAGCATGGAAATGGCCAGTATGGCTGGAGTGGAAGAAGCATTAAAAAGAATAGTAGAGATGGGTTTTGAGAGCTTCTGAAGGACCAGATAGTGTAGGACTTTTTAGACCACTCCAATGAATTTTGCTTTTACTCTGAGCAAGGTACCAATTATAGATTTTGAACACAAGAGTTATATGATCTGGCTTCCAGGTTTTAACAAGAGTACCATGGCTGCTATTTGAAAATAACAATAAGGGATACCAGCAAGGAGGACCTTGCAATAATCTCAGCGAAAGGTCAATGAGATTTGATTCAGGGTAATAGAAGTAGAGGTGGTGAGCAGTGAGGATTCTGGATCTCTTTTGAAGATAGAGACAACAGGATTTGTTGATTGGATTGAATGTAGGGTAAAGTCAACTATGACTATTGAGTCTTTGGCCTGTGCAACTAGATGAATGGAATTGTCTTCAATTGCAATGGGGAAGACTGGAGGAGGGGTTAGGGAAGGACCATTGGGAATTCAGTTTGAAGAGTTCAAATTTGAGAAGTTAATTACACATACTGATTCTGGAATTTAGAAACACATACTAACTAATTTTTGGTTTAACTCAAAGACAACATAGAAACACAGCCTCTAGTGATCCTGTGAAAGGTAGACGGGAAGCAAGGAGCATAAAGGCAGAGAACACTCTAGGAGGCCATGATCTTAGATTTGACAAGGAGGCCCCAAACGAGGTTAAAGGAAGCAGAGTTGAGAGGTATTTAGGAGGTTGACTCGACTAGACAAGGTGGCAAGATTAAATGTCAAGGCTGAGAGATGAAGGCCAGCCCCGGCCATGTTCCCAACAAGACTAGGTCATAAAGATTCACAACCCATTACAACAGACACTATGAAATAAGTGTTCACATTTCAGCCTATGGCCCACTTCTAAAATCATACCCAGAACATCAAACTACAGAGTAACAGATAAGTTGAGGTGGTTATTTCAAGTTCTGATAATAGGTAAAACATAAGACGTTACTTATTTAAATTTTAATTAATAGCACTTAAACTTCAACTTAAATACTCAACCTTTTGCATAAGTGAAAACTGAGCAGAGTTTTGCTATTATTATGCTTCTATTCTGCCATTATCTTCTTCTGGCAGTAACTTGCTTTCCTGTTAAAACTTTTAAGCATTCCTTCTGTGTTGTATCTGCTACCCGAAGCAATACATAATGGACTAGACAGGATTATTGGTCCAAATGACAAAGCCAGATGTAATATGGCAGAGTTTTTTCCTGTAACCACGCGTATAGATTTGGCCTCACACAGCCGTTCATTGTAAATAGGAAAATTCACACCAGGGACTCCAAAATGGGCAATGAGAGGTGCAAAATCACCCACTGGCATTCCTTTGGGAGTAGAAAATGGTGAAGAAGGATTTCTCAGGTCTCACCTTCTGGCCCTAGGAGCTTTACAGGGTTGAGCACAGGACGTGATTTGCAGTTCGTGAAGGGACCTTTTCTAGGAGGCAGCGCGGTGAAGAAACCAGTCTGGAATTGGAAACCTGGGGCCTAGTTCTGCTCTGCCACTTCCAAATCCTGAGATTTAGGGCAAGTCATGTCACCCCTTGGAGCTTCAGTGTCTTCATCCAAGGAGCTGGGATAACATATTTCTTTCTAAAATTTTGTTGCCAGGTTTTTCTATCCAGATTATGTTAGTTTCATAAAATGAATTGAGAAATGGAGATCTCATGTCTATTTTTCTAAAAGAGTTATGTAAAATTGATACTGTTAATTCCATAAATGTTTGATAGAACTCACCAGGGAAACCATCTGTGCCTGGAGTTTTCTTTGTGGAAATATTTTTGACTAAGATTATGAATTAAATATTTTTAGTAGAAATAGAATTATTTAGATTTTATGTTTCATTTTAAGTCAGCTTTGGTAAGTTATATTTTTCAAACTTTGTCTGCTTCATCTAAATTATTGACTTTATTAACATAGTTTGAAATATTCCCCTGTTATCATTTTACTGTCTGTAGGACTACAGGATATCCCTTCTTTCATCCTTGAAATTAGCCATTTGTGTTTACTCTCCCTTTTTCTTGATTAATCTCAACAAGAAGATTCATAAATTTTATTAATCTTTTCAAAGAACCAACTTCTAATTTTGTCAGTTTTCTCTACTTAGAGTATGTTTTATTTCATTGCTTCTTACTCTTGTGTTTGTTATTTCTGTTCTTCCATATCAAATTTAATGTGTTCTTCTTTGTCTAGATTTTTAAGATAGAAACAGGTCATCGATTTTAAACCTTTCTTCCTTTTTAATATAGGTACATAAACTATAAATTTCCCTCTAAGCATTGCTTTAGCTGTGTACCATAAATTTAGACATATTGCATTTTCATTATCAATTAGTTCAAAATTTTTCTGGTTTTCCTTGTAGTTTCTACTTTGATTCATGTGTTCTTTAGAAGAGCATTATCTAATTTCTAAATATTTGGGAGCTTTTCTAGATGTCTTATTGCAATTGATTTCGAATTTAGTTCCATTTGTTTAGGAAACACACGCTATAAGATTTCGGTTGTTGAATATATTGAGATTTATTTTATAGCTCAGCAAATATTTGAACTTGGTCTACATTCTATTTGCAGCTGAAAAGGATGTGTATTTTACACTTATTAGGTGTAGAATGTTCTATAAATATCAACCAAGTGTTGTTTGGATCTAGATCTTGCTGTTTGCTTTTTCGTATACTTGTTATATTTACCACTGAGAAGGATTCGGAACAATCTTTTTAAAGCATAAATCAGAATATGTCTTTCCCAATGTAAAGTCCTCAAAGGCTTTTCAATGTGCCTAGAGTAAAATCTAAACTTCTTGGGATCTGTAAGAGATCTATGTCTTTTATCTCAGATCACCTCTTCTAATACTCCACAGCACACCCCTGCCCCACCCTCCACTAATTACATTCCAGTCACTCTGGCCTTTTTTCTGTTCTCTGAACCCACTAAACTTATTCCTACCTGAGGATTTTTGCATTTGCTATTTCCTTAGCCTGGGATTATATCTTCACCCAGATGATCACATGGTAGCTTCTTCACACCTGTTGAGTCTTAGTTCAAAAATCACTGCTTCATAACAGACTTTTAATAACTTCTCTATCTGGAGCACTTTTTTTTTTTTTTAATCACACACCCTGATTTATTCCTTTTGTAGGACTTTTCATTATTAGAATTATCTCTATTTATTAATTTTATTATTTAGCGTTTGTATGGTGGTTTTGTTGAGTGGTGCATCCTTGAAGCTGAGAATAGACTTGGCTTATAGTGGATATTAATAACTACTGGTTGGATAAATGAATGGCAGATGGAAGGATGGTTAGATGAACTATCAGCATTTTATGTCATTCAACATTATTGGTTTTATTTCATAGTCATTTCTATCTGGTTGTTATGGCTGGACTGTGAGGTCTTTATAAACAGGAACTCATTCTACTTTACTCTGCCTCTGACACAGCATAGCAATTGATCAATAAATAATTGTTGGACAAAAGCATGGATGGCCCTTTCAAAATATTCTGTGCACTTCCATCAACAGTCACTTTACTGTATCTCTCTTTTGAATCAACTAAACCAGAGTTTGGCATAAGGCTTTGTACATAAGATATGCTCAATATGTGTAAATGGAAAGAAATAAGGAAAGAAGAAAGGAAGGTAGGAAGGAAATTGTCACAGCTCTCATGGATGCATTGGCTATAAGTTTCAAATCTGAACCTCAAAGCCAATATGTCAGAAAAAGTCTCCTGGCCCTTTTGCTATCCACGGAAGTCAGAAGAACTTCAGTTCTTCAGTGGAAGGTCCATTTTACCTCCAATCACAGCCATAGAAAGCAGAGGTTGTAGAAATGAGTTTGGAAAGTCATGGTTCTTTCTGTTAGCCCTGTACTGTAGAACAGATATAGCAGCAGCAACCCCCCCAAAAATGGTGACCAAAGCATTTTCATGCACATTTGATTAGCCATGAAGGTTTAATTATTTCTTAAACATTCCAGCGAAGAAGAAATGAGAAATGTGCATCACAGACCATGAAATGATTTCCCCCACAACTGTTAAACATCCAGTATTCTTTTCCTTTGAAAGATTCAAATTAACCTGGAAATAAAAAAAAAAAAAATGTTCTGTGTAATACTAAATTGAATAGAACTCCCAGAACTTCTTCCCTACTAGACTGTAAACTCCTCGTCTGTGACAGCATTTTCACTTGTCTGCTCCCAAGCCTGCTTGACCCCAGGATGTACTCTGCAAGTGGGCTTTGAATGGACAAGATGCAGACTTGGGATCTGCATTATTTTTACCTGAGGTGCATAAATATTGAGATGATCAGTCAGCCTTTGTGGCCCAACTGTCCCTCTAACTTATATGCACCCACTATGGCTATGAGCACCCATTGTAGAAGCTGCCCTCCTATGTTGGTCTTGAATTTCACTTGCTTTGTCTATATGCAAATGGAAAGGACAGCAGGAGTTAGGTGGGGTTTTGACATATGATATTTCTGTTTCCATACAGTTGTCAGCCAAACCATGACAGAATATTAGGTATTTTGAAGAGTAGAAAAATCTACTGACATTTGGCTTCCTTAGACAGAGATATATAATTCTGGGGAGGCATGAAAATTAAGACTAACCTATTTTGGACTTAAAAAATCTGTATTATGTTTGGTAATAAAAATAAGTAAGCACTATATGTAAAAATAAAGTGTAGCCAGTGCCCAAAAGCCAGGGTAGAAATCGATTGATTGCAGAGCTAAATCAGAATTCCAATGTATGTAATTTTCCCATCAGATGCTGATGTAATACTACTGCAGGATTTGTAACATCAAAATCTCTGATGTTACATTACAAAAAAAGGTTTAGAATAAAAATTTTAAGATTAAGAAACTAGAGATATTTCCTATCATATATGACTTTATACGAGGCATATTTTTAGGACTATAAAATGTATATCTACGATGTATATTTAAAACACCTGAAGTCGCTGGTTTATTTTGAAATTAAAGAAAAAGAATATCTATCAGAAAAATCAGAGCTGGAAAATACCTTTGTTACCGGACTGTCCAGCACTGTCTGCAAAATAAGCAGCTTGGTTTACAGCGCGGGTTTCTGAAGGACGCCAGTCCTTGTACTGGAGCCAGGCTCCCGCAGTGCGTTGCATCACCTTGCAAGCTTAGTAAACAGGCGTATTGCCAGGCCCCATCCCTGGAGGTTCTGAGTCAGCCAACCAGGTCTGGGAACCACTGGATTTGAGGCACCCTCCCAAATATGACATTCAAGTAGCCTGTGACATCAGAGTTGGCCCTGTCTTTCATTACCAGAACGGTCCGAGTGAGGCTGGAAATGGCATTAGGGTCCAGCTGCACTGGGACTGGGCCTCTGTTACTAAGGACTTTGGGTCTCCAATAGTTATTTAAGGCCCTCAATTCACTGATGACACCCGTCTGGTTGCCAACTGTAAACTTATAGCTCTCGATGCATCAATCTCAGTCATTCATTCATATCACAAATAATTACTGAGGGCCTACTGGGGATGCAGCAATCAATAAGTACATGCTCTTCATGAGTTCGTGAGGCTTACAGTCGAGTCCACAGACAGCAACAACCCAGTGATTACAGAGAAAGAGCAGGCTGTTAGGGGAACGTCTGGGAGGAGCACCTCTTCAGATTTGGGGGAATCAGCTTATGTTGATGGATGAGGGGCAGTTAGTCAAAGTGAGAATTAGATACTCATCTTGATTCATCCTCTGGAGATGGACACATTTTCACTAAAAAGAGGAAGGAGAGAAAAGAAGATTCTGAGGAGGCAACTAGGTGATCAAGAGTACCTGTCATAGGAGCCATCGAGATCATTCAGTACACAGTGTTAATTTCTTAGTTTTGATTAATGTACCATGGTTATGTAAGATGTTAACATGAGGGAAGCTGGGTGAAGGGTATACAGAAACTCTCTGTACTACCCTGCAACTCTTCTGTAAATTTTAAAGTATTTCAAAATAAAAGGTGTAAAAAAAACTAATCATTCAGGATAGAGGGAATGGGGACAGACAGGTCTGGGGCTCAGAAAAGGGTCAACGCTAGATATAGATATTTGTGAATCAACAAGAAATAAATGAGAAAAATATGACTAATAAATTAATTGAAATAATTGGGGTAAATGGGATTTTGCTGAGGAAGCTAAGTAGAGTGATAAATAAAAAATGGATGGAGAAAGAGTCAATTAAAAAAAAAAAACACCAGACAAGCATGATGTTGTGGAAGGCAAGGGAGGAAAAATTTTCAAGAAGGAGTCAAGATCTACTCTCTGAAAAGGTCGAGCAATATAGGAAGAGCAATGGCTGTGGTGTGGGCAACATTTGTGAGTATAATCTTTATCTTTCTACTAAATGTTTTTGATAGTGCAAAAAAAACATGGAAAAATCTGTGAATATTTTTAAGTGCCTACTTTGATAAAACAAGCCCTGAGCATTAGCCAGCCTAGTATTGAGGAGAAACCATATATGATCTTCGGTGTTAAGCAAACCTAGCTGTCGCTTGCTAACGGAGTGACCTTGAGTAAATCACTTAACCCAAGCCCAGCCTCCACAAGCTTCTTAAAGGTGTCTTATTTCACTTAATTTTCCCATCAGCCAACACAGAGCAGAAATCCTGGATGGAACTATCATTCTACAGAATCAAAAAGAAGCATGGGAAATGAGCTTTTCCTCAGAGATGTCATGGGAAGATTTGCCTCACTAAGATAGCAGTGGAAGTCCAGGTCTGAAAACAAGATTGTCATGTGCTCACATAGGCCTATAAGGAACTGAAGGTCATTTTTCAAACTTCGAAAGGAATCTTATTCTGTAAATCTCAATGAAAGGATGTTGAATCAGAAAAACTTACAAGGACACTTAGCGGTAACAAGTTGGCTGATTCACCCAAAATCACACAACATGACTCTGTAATTATGGAGAGTATATCTTTCTGAATCAAAAACAGGAGAAAGAAAGAAAAAAGAGAGAAAGAGAGAAAGAGAGAAAGAGAGAAAGAGAGAAAGAGAGAGAGAAAGAAAGAAAGGAAGGAAGGAAGGAAGGAAGGAAAGGAAGAGAAGGAAGGAAGGAAGAGGAAGGAGAAGGAGGGAAGGAAGAGAGGAAGGGAAAACATGAAAATTAGGATACATAATCTGATTAAAGATTGTGGGCAGATAGTAGGTATAAGAAGGAATATGGAAAAGTAGTATCTTGGATTCCTGGGCATGGGAATTTTCAAGTCATTTGAATAGTTCCATGAGAAGCATCTCTGATGCCAGGGGCATCCTAGGCTAACATGTGAAAACTCAGAGCGGTCTTGTGCCCATTGTATTAATTTCCTGGGCTACTGTAACAAATTACCATAAACAGAAATTTATTATCTCCCAGTTCTAGAGGCCAGAAGTCTGATATCAAGGTATCAGCCGAGTTGACTCTTTCTTGGAGATTCAGAGGGAGAATCTGTTCCACACCTCTCTTTTAGCTTCTGGTGGCTGCTGGCAATCCTTGCCATTCCTTGGCTTTTAGATGCATCACTCCAGTCTCTATCTCTGTCTTTACATGGCATTTCCCCTCTGTGTCTCTGTGTCTGAATTTTTCCCTTCCTATAAGGATGCCAGTCATCAGGTTAGCACACCCGGAACCACGACCTCATCTCAACCTGATTACATCTACAAAGACCCTATTTCCATAGAAGGTCACATTCACAAGTACCAGGGGTTAGGACTTTAATGTATCTTTTCTGGGGAGACACAATTCATCTTGCAAAACTTCCAGGCCCTCCTGTGTCTCTCCACCTTTGTGAACTCTAAGTTAGCTTCCCAGAGCTATTTGTAGTTCTTCAAGCTCTGCGTGTTCTCTTATCTCCATGCCTGTGCCTGTGCTGGGCCCTCACCCAGTAATGCTCCTCTCCACGTCTTCTCTTCCACCTGGGCAACTGCCAACTATCTTTTATAACTCAAGGGACGTTTTCTTCTACCTGTGAAGCTTTTCCTCCCTCATGCCACCTCTCAGAATAAGTTGCTAGATTTACAGTGCTCCCCTAAACTCCTCTGTACATCCTGAGTATGACGTCTAACTGGGCAGAATGTGACAAATTGTTGACTTGCCTGCTCTTCCCACCAGACTGCAAGCTCTGTGAAGACAGAGACCATACATTTCTATGTTTGTATGCCCTGTGCCTGCTGTATGCGGATATCCAACTGCATAATGGGCAGCACTTGATAGGAAGCTTAATTCAATGCTCTGTGGCTTTCCATGGGTCTAATTGAAGACACACTGGCCAAGCTAAATTGTGCCATTTCTTCTAGCTCAAACCAGCACTTTCCATGGGGTCAAGTATGAGCTGTCAGTGAATTTCCAACCTGATTTCCTCTGCTCTCATTCTGCCCGGGAGGTCTCTATGCAAGACTCATTCAGGCCAAGCAAAGTGAGAGCTGACAAGATGGGCTGGTTGCTTCCCCAGTCTGCTTTAATGGAGGCTGCAAATAGGGACTGTTGGCCCGTGAATCCTAGTGACACAATGCAGCATTCAGTGGTGGCTGTGGGCATTGGTGGCCCTGTGTGTGTGGTGGGGGGGACAGGGGGCAGCTCATGGTCCAAGGTCATCAGCAAAACCTCATAAACATGTCAGGCCTGTGCAAAGGCCAGCACTCTGGGCTTTTTTTCTCTCCTTGAGAGTGGTTTTCTTCTTAGTCATCTGTCTCCTTAAAATAGGCTCTTCCTTCTTCCTTTCCTCCACTGGGCTCCAAGCACAGCAAAGCAGAGGTCAGAAAAGAAACTGCACAGATAGCAATGGCATTTCAGAACTCGAAAGTTCTCTAGAAAGAGAGCATCTAATCCAATCCTTCTCCTCATAGATGAAGAAGAAACTGAGGCCTGGGATGGGAGAGAGAATTGCCTAAGATCCTGAAGAAAACTGTCAAAAGAGAAGGACACAGCCTAATTCTTGGACCCCAGACCAGGACTCTTTCCTTCCAGCCACACCAGCTCTGCCTGTCTCCCCCAAGAATGAAGACAGTTAAGTTTTGATTGCCATTTACTAGCAGAACAAATTGTGAAAAAAAGTTTGCTTGAACCCCTCCTTTGCCTCTATGCATTTACAAGAGCACTAACTATTCAAAGAGGTACTGTCCCCATTCTTAAGGGACTTCTGCCCAGGACAGAGCGGACAGTGTTTGCTATCCAGGGTGGTGGCATCAAACATCATGGTTACTGGAGACATCTCATGGAGTGTTATAGAGATAAAAATGGATTTGGATAGTGACTACAAATTCAAAATGAGCCAATTTAAACCTCTCATTAAAACAAAACTGGTTCATTCTTCACCACTTATTTATAGGGCCCAAGTGCTCACTTCAATTACTGTTTTAAAAATAAGGCAGGGAAAGGATACTTGGTTTCTTTTGAAACTCAGATCAACAAGAGCCAAATTAAACACCAACTCTCTCAACTGTGGGCGTTGATTCTGTCACCACTTTTCTTCAGCTATTCCCCTCCCCACCATTCCCCGATGCAAGCCCTAAATGCTGCGATAAAGAGAAGTTCACATTCAAGGCCCCCACTCTGGTCTGCCACCCATCTGCCCTTATCTGCCTCTACTTCTGCTGTTCTCACACCTCGCCTTACTGACACGCATTCTTCGTTGCACCTTCGCTGCCCCTTTTTTCCTTTGCTTGGAATTCCCTTTCCTCCCTTCCTGTCCACCCACACTCCTCTCGTTTCTATTCCTACCCGCCTAAATCCTAAAACCACTCTCAAGGACATAAAACAGTCTTGTGCCTCTCCAGTCTAATATTTCCTTCATGGAATGTCCAAGACAGCCAATTTGCCTCTTTTATGAAATACTCGGCTTCCTGCCTCATGATAGACTCTCCATCCATTCACGCGTCCATCTATTCATTATTCAAACATTTACCGAATACATTCTATGTGCCAGCCACAGTGGAACTCCCATCCCAATGTGGAAGACAGAGGACAATTATAAGAGAGTGGCCACTGCCACAAGATTTAAAACTTATTCTGAAGGCAATGGGAAGTCCTAGAAGGATTTTAAAGAGGCCAACTGGTGGTAGGAACAGATCTGCATTTTAAGAAATGTTCTTGGAGCAATGTGGAGGACAGATTTGTGAGGGTGGGAGTGTAGGCGTGAGGGTAATGATGGTGCCAAAATGAAGGTTAAAAGGCTAATTAGGAGGTTATGGTAGTAATTCCAGCAAAATATTAAAGCAAGCCCCAAGGGAGTAACAGAAGGAATGCATAGGAGGAGAAGAAATGTGGGCTAGAACTGACAGGAGGTGGTAGTTGTAGGCAGGGACTCTATACATCTAAGAACTCAGGTTTCTGTCTGGGGCTCTTGGGTGGAGGGCGATGTCAGCCACTGGAATAGGAACTGTGGGAAGGCCTGAGGCACTCACTTCTGCACATCTTATGGTTAAGGAGACTGGGGACAGGAAGGTAGAGATGTAGCTGATGACATCTATGGATGAGGAGCCGAGGTCTTCAGCAGGCTGTAGATACTTACGGGCATATTTTCCCTATTGGTCCTTGAGGTCAGGAGCAGGGAGTGAGAATTACTCCTGTCTTTTTTTTTTTTTTCTTTCTCTCTTGAGTATAGTAGACTTTCATTTGCTCTGTGAATCAGTGAAGAAAGGAAACCCCAAAAACAGATGATACAAGTGGAGAGAAGGCAGCTACATTTATGGAACAGAGTAACCAGTGAGAGTATAATTGTTTTGATGCGCCACTCACAACAGCTCTCCGACCTCAGTTTCTTCATCTCTCCTGGAGATGCTGATTCTTGGGATATAGGACCACTGTGAGATCATGATGTCATGCTGTCATGTGTTTTCATCAGATAGCCCCATGAGTTTCTGAAAAAAGCATTGACATCACACTTGGAAGTTTTCGGTTGTACTTCTAGCCATGCCTTTGGACAACTTACTTTCCTTTACTAGATCTTAGTTTTCTCTTTTGTAAATGGAAGGAGAATTGATTGCAGGATCTGAAGGGGCATCTCCAAGTTTAAAGTGCTACATCCCAGAGATAGCAGGAGAAAATACTGATTTAGAGAATCGTAATCACACCTGAAGGCTCACTAAATGAGGAAAAGAATGGTGAAATGACTATCAAATGTTCCTTACTTAAGACACCTAAGCCTGGGAGAATTACTCACTAAAGTCTGCTCCTCCCTAGGAGAACAATGGTTCACATTTATTTCCTCCGCAAAGAGGAGATTAAGGGACCGTGGTGTCGGGGATGTCTACGACTGCAGTGATGACAAATGAGCCCTATCCACATTTCCTGTAAAATAACAACTCACTTTGTGCGGAATGCAGAGATTTTGTCACTGTTGAGAAAGGGGATGGAGCTGTGGAAAAACTGACTTTGGATGAGGGTGAGGCCTTGGCAAGAACATCAAATCGATTTGTGGATTCTGCCATGATTGCATATGTTGTAGTGAAGAAAACATGAATCGAATGCCCCGTGCGATTTGGATGGAATCCTGCCTGGGCTAACTACACGCAATAGGGCCTTGGATAGTTACTCAACCTATCTTAGCTTTGGTCTCCTCATCTGCAGAATGAGAATAACCAACCCTGGGGAGTGATTGTGAGAACGAAATGAAAGGATGAAGGACCTGGCACAGAGGATGAGGCCAGTGAAGTTTACTGGCCTCTTTAGTTTTAGAAACATTATTCTTCAATCACCTTCCACTTTTCTAAACCAAGTCCAGGCTGCTAATGGGGTCCTCTGGCTTGGGGTCCTCTGGCTATGGTAGAAATAAAGGGAGCTTCCTCTGTCCATACAAAAGAGAGGGCTTGCTCTCTGCAGCCTTGGGGGGCCCTTTCATATGCATCTGCTGGGGCTAGTGGGTTAGGCTAATACAGTCCACATTTTGCAAAATAGCATGTCCATCCAGGTTTGTTGAATGAAACTTTCGTGGAGGGCCTTGTTAGTTGGTAAGACTGCAGTGATCTGATGTGGATACTTCTCAATCACGGATAAACTTGTGGACAAGGATTGATCCTGTTTGTCTGCTCCTTCTTAGCCTCCCAGAGGTGGGGCACTACTTCGGATGGCTTGAGGTTTGAACAAAATCCAGGATTTTGTTTTCTGATTTCTGACATTGCACATAGCAGAAAGGTGTCTGTGTTTAAATCAATCCTACCCTACCCCTCCACCCCTGAGCTACCTCAGACATGCAAGCTGGGGTGGAGGTGTCAGAAGTGTGTTTAGGGGAACGGAGGTGGAGGCGTGAGGGCAGAGGCAGCTTTGTATTACCCCAGAACATGAAAGAATTATTCAGGTCAACATTCACACACTTATCACCTACTTTGGTGCTAGACAAAGGCGGATCTGAGGGAGAGGCAATGGGGGACTGTGGGTTTTTGCTTGAGACACAGAGGCTACCAAGGAGGAGAGGGGCTCTGCATAGCTATACTACAAAGTAAAAAGCAAGTACCCAAAGAGAAGTTCATAAAAGTGCTTTTGTACTGGCAATACCAGACTGTGTTCCAGGCCAATGGTCCTCACACTTCTAGCCTCAGGTTTTTAAAAACAATCTAGCTACTTTCCTGAAAGAGTCACGTGCAACGTACCTTAGTCTGGAAGGAAAAATGAAACCAGCACCTGCCTGAGAGATAAGTGAAGCATCTTCATATCTTTATGCATTTTGCAGCAGCAATTTGTAGAGCTTCTGTGGAAAGACTTTGTCTGCTGCTTCTTTGATTTATTCTTCATAGTTACCTGGCACAGAGGAGACTTCAATTGGAAGCTGACAAATGAATAATAAACAAACGAGTGAATGAATAAATGAATGAAGATATGGTGATACACCTGGGCCTTGCTGTAGAGGGACTCTAGGGGGCAAACCCAGAGTCCTCAATAACACAGTCAATCAACTGCTTAATCAGAGTGAGGTTGTTGCCCATGCTTCAAATGCTACAATTGCTCTATTCTAAATAAGTCTCATGTTGGGGAAGAAGTCCAGCCTCCTGCCTAGGCAAGAACAGAACTCATATTCTTGAGCTTGCACTTATCTGGTGGCAAAAATTAGCAACAGCACGGACATGTATGCCCTTTGAGTCTCATCGGAGAGTCCAACCAAGAATTTAAGTGTGAAGACCAGAATGGCCACCTGACCAGCTTATCATGGCATTCGAGACCTCGCACAGTCTGCCTCCCACCTGCCCTTTCCTGCTCCTAACTGAGAATTCGCTTTTCTCACCCTCACTGCTACCTGATCTTATCACACTCTTCTCAACCACTCTTGCATTTCCCCACCTCCTTGACGTGGATCATGAATAACCTTCAATTATCTCTGCCTGTTCGGCCTTAAGCCACCTACCAAAGTCCTCACCAGTGAAGCTTTCTCCAATCCCTCCACTCAAGATTAATCTCTCTGCACTGTGTCAGCAGAGTCCGGTGATTGTACCTCTGCAAATGAGAGCCTTTGATATAGAGTGGGGCCAGGGAAGCCTACACTGAGATTTAGGCTGGGTCAGAAGAGTTAGAGAGCCAGAGGGCTCCAGGCATCTACATGGACCAGCTGTTTTGCGGGAGTGAGAGGGGCCCTGGGTACTTTGGTTCCTGGGCACGTTATTCAGATGAAAACAAAGTGCTGTTAACTCAGGAGCCTACCATCTGTGGAAGGAAGCCTGGACAGTGTGAGAGACCCTGAAGGACGGAGAAAGTTCCCTGTGGTCTTCTCATGTGCTTGTTCCCACTCTTGTGCTCGGGTTGTTTTCTTCCACAATGGCCAGGTAAGGCAGTGCAGGGGGTGCCCAATACAAGGGGCTGAATGTGGGACGAAATCCAGACTACCCACCACTTTCTCAACTGTGCTCTCTGCCGGGGGTTTCACTCATCCAGAGGAAGAGACACATTTTTCTAATCTGCGCAAAGGTAAAGTATGGGCTATAGGTCTGCCCCCTAACATTTGCAGGGCCCAGGGCAAGAGTATAAATGGAGGGCTATATACTTTATGGCGATTATATAACGGTTATAAAAATAAGCTTAAAACTATTAATTAAAATACATTCTAGCATCTCGCCTTAACAAATATATGTTTATAATGACCTGAAGGCTGAATTCTAACATAGAATTTCCAAATTCTTGGAGTTCTGCACCAGAACTCAGTAACATAGGGGCACTTAACCTTGACCTGTCCCCTGTCCCCTTTTTCTCCAGCAATATCTTTGTCCGCAAGGCTCTGAGTCTGTATACCGCAGCCCAGATGTCCAAATTCTTTTCCAAATCCTTTGGCTGCAACAGTCCCTTAGCTATGCCTATACCTGGGGATGCACATATTGACAGTGCGTCCCTTGACGACCCCTGGGCTGAGGGGTGCACATACTTGTGGCATGACCCACGTTCAGGAGGCTAGCCTTGGGGGAAGGCCCATGCAGGCTTTAGAAGTGGCTAGTGGTGTCTGGGTAGGGAATCAAGGCGCCCCAGGGACCCAAAGTAATGTCTAGAATAAGGAATGCGGACTCCTGGTGGCCATAGGCTCTTGACCTCCTGGACTCCTCGCCCCTCGAAGAGGAGTGTGGCACTGTAACATGTAGGACCCCTCTCGCACAGGCCTAAGGTGAGATTGCTGGACTCTAGCAGCCTTAAGGCTAAGCTCCACATTTGGGCAGGTGGGACTACTGAACCAGCAAATGTGCACCTTCCTCTAAGGCCACCTCATCTGCCCAAGGCCAGATGGTGACATCTTGGTGGTGCATATCTGTTTCTCTACCTAGCTCTCTGATGACTAGTGCCTTGTCTTCTCATTTTTTTTACTCCTAGCAGCAATTAGCACTGTCCTTCAAGGCCTGAGCATTCGAGGGATACCTTTAAGATTTGCTTTGGTATGTGCAGTGAAAACAGTGCTGGAGTTGAAATCAGACACCTAGGTTCTCTCCCAGCTCTGCCACAACTCGCTCTATAGGCTAGACTGATCGGCTTCCCTCCCCAGGTCTTACATTTCCGCATCCATAAAACAAGAGTATTGAGCTGAACAATTTCCAAAGTCTCATTCAGATCTGAAGATCGGCGGTTTATGACTCCTCAGAGCTACGTTTTTTCTTATCTGTCAATTGTTCTCAACCCTGGGTATTCATTAAAATCACCTAGGAAGCTTTAAAAAAAATACTGGAATGCAGACCCTACCCACCAGAGGTTCTGATTCAGTTGTTCAGGGGCAGGGCCCAGGCGATAGCTCCCCAGATGATTTGGATGTGCAGCCAAGGTTGACAATCCCTGTTAGGGTTGGATCAGAGTCTCTTCCCCCCACTACCCACACACAGACAAGGAAAAATGTAGCAGGACAGATGCTTGATGCAGAAGCAGAGCAGCTGGAGGCAAGGCTAGACGCTGGGATCCTGAGGTGGGGGTGTCCTGGTTTCTCTCCAGGAAGATGTGGATAAAGAGAGCCAATTTCCTGGCCTCTCGCTCCTCACCTCCCATCCATCTTCCCATCCTCCAGCTGAGAATCGAGGGGGAGGAGGAGAGAGAGCAGGCAGCTGCCTAATCTGGGGAGATTTTCTCATGGGTGGGGAGAGGCTGACTTTTGGCTCCAGTCTTCCAACTCCCTCCCAGCTGGAGCTGGAGCAGCCAGAGCGAGCACTGGGGTTGGGATCCCAGCTGCTGGCAGTTGTTCCCATGTTATCTCCCTGACAGCTGCAGACCTCCTGACGTGTCGTATGTGTCCACACGTAAGCATGTTCTCTCTGCAGGAAAAAAAAAAAAACAAGACTAAGAGCCCATGAGGTTACTATCAAGACACCCCTTAAGCTTTTCCTGATCCCTACTCACCTCCAGCGTGTGTGACGCCCTCTCCTCATTGCTCATGAAAGAACCCAGTTCCTCCCCTCATTGAGATTTCGTGGCCGCAGCGGCTTCAATAATTACAACAGCTATCATTTATTGAGTATGCACTATGAACCAGGCATTTTCCTAAGTGTTTTAGGTCAATAATTCTATTTCGCCATCAGAATAACTTTAGAAAGCAAGCACTATTACTATTGCTATTTTACAGAGGAGCAAATCAAGGAACAGAGAAGTTAATATTTACTCCAAGATCACACAGCTGCCAAGATTCAAATCAGGCGGTCTGATGCCAAAACTTGAGCTCTTTACCACATGGCTATTCTGCCTCTTGTTGGTAATTGATTATAGACGAAGCTCGGTTTGAATAAATGAGGTCCTTTTCAGCTCTGACACCCTACCAATGGTATTGATCACAGTGACATACATTTTATATTTTGATTTTTTGTTTAGATTGAGGTTCTTCTTAGACAACACTGACTGAACTCTTAAGCTACAAAGTCAGAAGCACATGTAGAGCTGTGCTTCTAGGAGGACAGTAGGAGAAGCACCTGGAGAGGAGAATGGTCCAGAGTAGCACTGCCTGCCCTGGACTCCAGGGACTAAACATTGTTGAAAAAACACTGAAAAAGAGAACCCATGGTGATGGTGCAGAAGGTATGTATTTGCATCCTCCCACTTTCAAAGACTTCTGCTCATCGGAAGCCTATATGCACTGCTTCATTTTCCCAACAGAGAGGCTAAGTTGTATTGAAATCCACATGCCCTTGTTCTCGGTGATGACTCATGGGATGCATTTCCAAGATGGCAGGTCAGGGCCTGAATGTAGCTTGTCACCTAGTGCCCACAAATCTCTTTGGTCTGAGTGTATTTTTTGCTGAGTTTGCTGACCTAGTACATGCATGACTGTGGAGGTGGGGTGATTTGCTGAGAGGGGAGTGACAATGAGAAGAACCAAGATCTTCACTTCAGTAGTCCATGTTCTAAAGTAGGAAGTGATCGGTTAGATGAAAAAGTAGGCCATTCACTGCATTGTTCAACTGGTATCTCCCGAAAAATCTTATTTTAGCCCCCAAATTGTTTTGTATGAGCTGAATACCCTTTCTCCTCTCTCTTTTACCAGGTTTCACCCCTCATTTGTTTAATTACTAGTTATACGGACAAGTTCCTCCATTTTCCCTTACTAGGTTTTAAATTTTCATTCATTGCCACACGCACATAAAATTAAAGCTCTTTACTAGAGAGAGTTGAATCTTGCTTTAGGAGAGTGATTTTTATGGTGTATGGCAGTGCTTCTTAAACTTTACATAAGAATCACCTGGATGTCTTATTAAAAGTGCAGATTCTGATTCCATTGATCTGAGATGAAGTCTAGGAATCTCCATTTTTTTTTTTTTTTTAAATTATTTATGCCTACAGCACCTGGTCTTCCAATGTGGTCTCTCACCCAAGTACTAACCAGGCCTGGCCCTGCTTAGCTTCAGAGATCATACATGGGGCTTGTTCAGAGTGGCATGGCCATAGATCATGGACCATGGCTCCACTGGGGCATGAACCCAGGACCTTCTTCATGTAAAGCAGATGTGCTAACCGCTACACTATGGAACCATGTCCCTAGAAATCTCCATTTTTAACAAGCAACCAGGTGATGTCAATGCTGCTGGTTCCCAAACCACATTTTTAAAAAATAATATATGTAATGCATTAAAATTTTTTCTAGATTTATTGATAACTGGCAAATAATATGTAAGTTTAAGGTATACGATGTGATGATTTGATATATGTATATATTGTGAAATGATTACCACTATAAGGTTAGGCAATACATCCATCACCTCACATAGTTACCATTTGTGTGTGTGTGTGTGTGTGTGTGTGTCTGTGTGTGTCTGTGTGGTCAGCACTTTTAAGATCCACTCTGTTAGCAACTTTCAAATATATAATACGGTATTGTGAACTGTAGTCACCATGCTGTACATCAGATTAGATCGTCAGAACTTACCCATCTTGTAACTAGAGTTTGTACCCTTTGACCACCTTTACCCATTTCCCTGCCTCTGGCAACTACCAGTTCACTCTCTGTTTCTATGAGTTCGTTTCTTTTAGATTCCACATACAAATGAGAGCATAAAGGATTTGTCTGACTTATTTCACTTAGAATAATGTTCTCAAACTTTATCTATGTTGTTGCAAATGGCAGGATTTCCTTCTTTTTTTATGGTTGAATAATATCATTTATATATTCCTGTCAGCCTGCCCTTATTCCAGGTCCATACAGCCAGTAATTAAACAAATGAGAATCCATTTTATATATATATAAATATATATATATGTATACACATACACACACACACACACACACACACATACATATATCACAATTTCCTTCTTGAAAGACATTTGGATTGTTTTCATATCTTGGCTATTGTGAATAATGCTACAATGAACATGGTGGCACAGGTAACTCTTCAAGATAATCATTTCATTTCCTTTGGATATACACTCAGAAGTAGTGTTGTTGGGTCATACCCAGACCACACGTTGAGGTGCAGGTTGTAGAAGGCCTGTGAGACCACACGTTGAGTTGCAGGTTGTAGAAGGCCTGTGAGACACACTTACCCAATTAACCATGATTCAGAAGACTGGAGATCATATAGTCATTCCAGCAATGCATCCACACTCTAAAGAGCCCATTGACAGGTTTGTAATGCTGCCCCATCCCTGAAGGGAGCCTTCTCAGATTCATGTCGCCTCTTTTTCATATATGCCCATCTCTGGTCACAGTGCTCTTATACCCGCTTCTCTGCTCCATCTTCGTCCTGAATCCCTAAAGCCATGTTTTCCAGAAATCTCGGGCTGGCTAAAGAAACTCCCTCCCGTCTCTGTCTCTGAAAGGTGACAGCTGACCCACCCTCCTCCCAAATCAGGCTTGTTTGGAAGAAACCTGGTAGTGGGCGTGATTCACACAGACTACACACACATACACCGCTTATGGGTTTTAACTCGCCCCAGGTTAAGATGCCATGGGCTTCGAAAAGAGAGTGACTCTGGACAGTCCTGCTTCCTGTTTGGGTCTGAAGGCAGTGCCTGCATTCGAGAGAAGGACTTGGGCTCCAGAGAGGAAGGGGCTCTGCGTAGTGAGAGTTAAGGCCTCTATTAACCTCTCCGTAATGAATCTGACTGTTTTATTATTCAGGGTGGACCCTGTGAAATTTCTCTTTTTAAACATCAAACTCACGCGAATATTGGCAGTTTCATATGGTTTGACTTAATAGTACAGCCCAAACTGAGGTCTAGCTCAGAGTATGTTGGGGCAGAGTGTCATTGTCCACAGAATCAACGTGAAAAAATACATAGACCTGAAGCCAGCCAGCAGTCATGGCAGAAGACAGTCCCCCTCTGTTATGATTACATAAATATTTGTGAGTGTGTGTGCGCTTGTAAAACAACTGCTGATTTGCTTGGATGCAGGTGTGAACTTTTGATTTAGACACAGACATAACTGGACTGAGGGGTATTTGGTTGAAGTAATAACATCCAGTGGCACCTGTGGTCTGTAGGATGAAGTCTAAACTCCTTGCCTGACATTGGAGCCTGCCCTCACCCAGCAGCATGGTCTTTCCAATAGTCTTCATCAACCTATACTCTGGCTCCAGCCACTATCAATGGCTCCAGCCACTATCAATGGCTCCTCTCCTATGCAAGCTAGTGCTTCTTCCCCCGCCCTTTGCTCAAACCCTCTCTCTTTCCAGAGAGTCCCCTGTCATCTCCACTTAATGAATCCTGTCCATCTTTTGGGTTTAGCTCAACGGCCATCTTCTGCATGGAATCTTCTCTAGCTTCCTTCATCCAGATCCAAAGTGACCCCTCCCTCCTCTATGCTTCCACAGTACCTTGAAGTTCTTATGACACATCATATCCCATCTTATTATATCTTCCTTCAAATTTAATTTTTCACTAATTCATTCACTCAAAAAATATTTATCATTTTGCCACATGCAGGCTTTATTCTTGGTACCACGTTTACACTGGAGATCAAGACAGGTGTAAAGCTAAATAAAGCAGAGTGGGAAGACAGAGAATGAAAGGAGAAGGGAAATTATTTTAGATATGGTTTTCCAGAAAGGTTTGTTTACGGAGGTGAAGCTGGAGTTAGAACCTGAATGAAGTGAGGGACTGAGCTGTAACAGATCTGAAAAGAGCACAGTGGGCAGATGGCGCAACAAAGGCGAAACCCTTAGGGTAGGAAAGAGTTCGCTAGGTTCCAGAGCAGTGCTCCTCAAACTTTAGCGTGCAAAGATTCCAAGTGTTGATAAGGAATTAGAGAAACTGGAAACTTCATAAGTTGCTAGTGGAAATGTAAAGTGATATACCCTCTTCGTAAAACAATTCGAGTTTCTTTTTAAAATAAACACATACTTATCTTGCAACCCAGCAATTCCACTCCTATGTATTTATTCAAGAGAAATGAAAATATATGTCCTCTTAAAGAGTTGTAAGAAAGCTTCCATTGCAGCATTGTTCATAAAAACCCCAAACTGGAAACCATGCGAACATCTGTCAGCTGGTGAATGAATAAACAAAATATAGTATATTCATGTAATGGAACACTGCTCACTGTAAGAAAGGAATGAATTACAGCTACACACGACAACATGGAGGAATCTCAAAAACAAACTAATAGAAATAAGTCAGACACAAAAGACTACATGATTCTGTTTGTATGAAATTTCTAGAAATGGCAAAACGATCATGACAAAAGCATATCTGTGGTTGTCAGGGGCTGGCTGTGGGATCTGTAATTGACTGTAAAGCAGCACGAGGGAAATTTTTGTGACGAGGAAAATGTTCTAAAACCAGAATGTGGTAGTGGTTGCACAACTGTATAAATTCATTAAAATTCATTGATTGAACCATACACTTAAAGTGTGTGAATTTTATAGTATGTAATCTATTCCATAATAGAGTTGTAAAATTTTTTTAATATGTAAAACTTCCCTACTCAAAAAACCCACACGCAACTCAGCTATGGACGACTGTGGTTCTGCGCCTTTCTGGCTTTCTTCAGACCTCCTTATGGTTTCCAGCCTGCTGTATAGACCGCCCTCCTCTGCTCACCCAGCAGCAACCACAGCCCCCAGGGCTGGCCCTTGGCCTCCTGCTCTCCAGCTCCAGAGCTCCACTCTGGGCCTTCTCACTCATGCTCTTGCTTTAACTACCACCATGAGCAGGTAATTCCCAAAGTTACATCTCCATCCTGACCTCTTCTCTGAGCTTCAAGTTTGTTGATTCTGGGGTTTTTGTTTTTGTTTTTGTTTTGCAGGATATCACTTGCTGGCGCCTGTGGGAATCCATACCACATACTCCATGTATATAAAATTTCACTCACCTTTTGCCCACGTCACCTGTTTTTTCTCTCATAGCTTTCATCAACCAGTGTCACCATCATCCATACAAATGTTCAAGCCAGAGATGTGAGGGTCAAATAGAAACTAATCACTGGATCTGGTGTTTTTCTTTTCTTTTGTTAATGATGAAGTCTGCATACAAAAAAAAAGTTCAGACTTTCAATGTTCAGTTTGATGAATTTTGACAGTCATATAGACCTGTGTAATCATCAGCAAAATAAGGTATAGAACATGTCTATCCTTTGAGAAAGTTCTCTCAGGCCTCTTACTGGGCAGTCTTCTTTTCCCCAACACACTTACACCCGCTGTCTGGTTTCTAACACGATCCATTATTTGTCTGTATTTGGATTTCACATAAATGAGATTGTGCGTTTTGTGTCTGGTTTCTCTCACTTAGCATAATGATTTTGCTATTCATCCATGTCATTGCATGTATCAATAGTTCGTTCTTTTTTATTGCTTAGTGATATTCCATCCTATGGATATAGCATATACCATATTTTGTTTACCTGGAGCCTTGTTGATGGGCATTTGGGTTTCTTCCAGTTCTGCAATATTTTAATGTCTGCTATAAATTTTCTTTACAATTTTATCGGGAACATATTTTTCTTGTATCAGTTTTTGGGAACACATTTTTTGGGGGGTCAAATATCTAGAAGTGGAATTGCTTGGTCATAAGATAGATGTATTTAACTCTATAAAAAAACTGTTAGAGAGTTCTCCAAAGTGTTTGTGCCATTTAACTCTCCCACCAGCAGTAGATGAGCGTTCCAGTTTTTCCACATTTTCACCAGCCCTTGGGATGGTCAGTCGTTTTGATTATAGCTATTCTGAAAGGTGTGAAATAATATCTCATTACAGTATTAAGTTGCATTTCCCTGAGAGCTGATGGTGTTAAATACTCTTTCATGTGATTTTTCATGGGCATTCCTGTATCTCTTTTTGCGGAGTGTCTGTTCAAGTCTTTGCCCGATCACGCCTGTGTACCTTTTGTTTGTTGGATCTTTTTGTCGATTTTTAAATTTTAACTATTTCTCTTTTTGATCGCTTCCTTTCCATCCTACTATGACTGCATCAGTTGAAGCCCTTCCCATGTCTCAACTAAACCACGGAGTGTCTTTGACACTAGTCCTGCCCTTTTTTACATTATGTCTTTGATGAAGGCAGAAAAATCTCTGTAAATCAACTCATGCCATTCCCCTGTCCCCTGTCACCTACAGGAAAACATCAGGCATCTTAGAATGACAGTAAGTCCCTCATGCATCCAGACTGACTTCTCAGCCTCATCACCCTCCACTCCTGGTCTCCTAATCTGTAGACTAGTGGCTCTAATCACTTGCAGTCACTGCCATGCAGTTTCACACTGCTGGGCTTTTGCTTGTGCTGTCCCTTTACCTAGAAATCCTCTTCACTTCTCTTTCTCTGACCCTCTCTTTTTCTTCTTTTAATAGTCAGGTCAAATGGCTCCTCTCCTGGGAAGCCTCCTGCAAACCTGCAGACTGATTTGAATTCCTCTCCTGTGCTCCCGTAGCAACAGGGTAAACATCCATCCCAGTGGCCCCTGGTTGTGTGGACATTCTTGGCTTCTGCTGCCCCTCTTTGCTCTTCTTTGCTTTGGTCTGGAGACTGTCTACTTTATCTTTGAACTTACAACCCCGGAGTGTGACAGGAGCTCAGCAAATGCCTACTGACTGAGTGAATTAATGGCAATTCATTTATTTCTTAGACAGTGATATCAGGAAAAAGCTACTCATACTTTTAATTAAAAAAAAAAGTGTGAAAAAACGTCTGTGGGGAGGTGATAGTATGGGATGAGATGAATAGGTACAATTTCCTCAAATTGAATGGCAGGCACCTCCTCTGCTGGGAAAAGCTGGAGTGTCGAGAAGAGCTGGTTTGCTATGCCCACTCCCTGAGATGGAACTCTGCACTCACACTGTCCTGCCAGCTAAGTCCCAGCATTGCCACCCTGAGGGGAAGAGAGGATTAAAGGTGATCTGCTGTCCATTCTCTGCCCTCTTGCTTTCATTGCTTATCACCTTCAGAAAGACACAGCAAAGAGACTCCTCCTCTTGCCGAAGAGTGGTTTGTCAGCACCCAGAGACATGGGGCAGGATGGAAATTCAAAATCCGTCCTTCAGTCCTGCAGAATGATTCTGTTTTCCTCCCATTTTCTGGCCCCAGAGATCCCTGTGAGAGTTTGTTAATTTCCCCGCCAGGCCTCCCCATTCACACCCAGGCATGTTTGAATAAGAACCCAGGTGTTGGCCTTAGCAGCTTGTTAAGTTATAGTGAGAGGAGGGGAAGAATCCAAGGCCCTCAAGCTGAGGATCGACGCCCCCTCCTGTGCTTGGTTCTTTTCTACAGCATCTCTGTATGGTGGACTTTCCATCCCAATTTAAATCCTCTGACCATGGGAACTCACTACCTCCTAACTCATCCTGCTCTACCTTAGGACAGCTCTGGCTAGGGAGGACTCTCCATTCTGAGCTACAATCAGTGCCCCTGGCCTCATTGCCCATCACAAGGCATGTTCTACCCTCGGGGGTCTTCCCATGACACTCTCTTGGATATGTGAAGACCGCTCTCCTGGTCCCCATGCCTTTTCTTCTCCAGGCCAAAGGTTTCCCATCCAACAAATCTTCTACATCTGACATGGTTTCAGGTTCCCTCAGCAACCGTCCTGCCGTTACCATGCCACCTGCAAACGTTCCTTGGCCTCCAGGCGATTCAGAGCTTGGCCATTCTCCTTCCCCTCCCAAGTCCAGTCATCTGACCGAATCAGCTCTTTTCTTGTTTGTTTTTATTTAGTTGGCCATGCTCTTGGCAAATAGACACAGGCTACAAGCTTACTCAGCTGCAGTAACAGCTAAAAGGACTGTGTCCCATTCAGCTCTGTCTCCCCATGGCACTTACTATAGTTCTTGGGAATGGATTGGTGCTAAGGAAATGTTTGTGAATGTGAATTGAATTAAGAGAACTGGCTGGAACCTTGATGAAAATTATAATTACATAGATTATAACCAGGTAGATTATTTTTTAAGGCCCTAGCTCTCATCACCAACATGGTCACTCCCTACATAGGAAAGGGAAGATGAAGAAGGTCCTTTCAGCTAAGGCAGGTCTGTGGCGTGCCTGCTTTGGGCCAGTTTTTGTGTCAGATTCTAAGCTAGAAACTTAGCTTTTCACCCTTTCTTCATCAAAAAACAACACAGGATCTATATCGTGCCTTCTTTATCTTCTTCTAAAAACATGTCTCAGAAAAAGTGTTTAGATAAATCAGTTTGGAGATTCCATTCTTGGTTTGAGATTCACGTGTATCTTCACATCCCTGTGGAAAGGCAAGAGGTTGGCACCTACCTCCCTCAGAGGATGAATGCTATCCCAAGAGGTCAGTGGCTTGTCTGATATAGCCTACAAAGCCATTAGTCCAGGGCCTCCCTTGCTCTAGGCTCCAGACCCTGACTTCTTCTTCAAAATAAACTGCCAAGAAGATGAGCAATCCAAGGCAGGCCCTCACAACTCATGGAGGGGGAGGAGAGACTGTCCAGCACAGCTCTTGAGTCCGAGGTTGGACTCAAATGCGTTGCCTGCGTCTGCCATCAATTTCCCTGTGACCTGAAGCCTGTCTCTCTAGGCCCCACATTTGCAACGAGCCCTAGAGATTGTTAGGAGTTGGAAGCAGTCTCCTGATACTGATTTAGGGCACTTGCTTTTCCGGAAGTACTTCAGATCTGAAGAAGAAAAAAAAATCTCTTTGCCAAGATGAAAATTTCAGAATCAAAAGTACTCTTTTAATGCATTTACTTTATAATCTTAAAAAGTTGTGGCAAAGATGACCTCCTATTTCTGCAAGAGTAACAAAGCCTCAGGTGCTAGAGCTTCTTGCTCTGAAAAATCTTTTTTTCTCTTTTTCTTTTTTTTTTTCTTTTAGCTTTATGAGGACATTGGGGAAAGTTATTGAGTTTTCATACTGTAGTGCACCAGAGTATTGAAAAAATCTAGAGAAATCTAATTAAAACATAAACACATTTATAAGACAAAAAGCCTAGGCAGTTTCACACAAGGCCTTCAATGCTAAGATATGATTTCAATTCATTCTCTCAACAGAAAGCGATCTTCCTGAGTTTCACAGATCTGTGGGAGTGAGGGACCTGAGGGGTCTGGGCCAACCAGGATCACTCAGTTGAGAAAAATGCCCTTTGTGGCATTCAGGTTGCATCTGTCTGGGGTTCCCACACATACCCATGTAATTTGGAAGATTAACAGTGAAAAATGACCTATTTTAACAGGTGCACACTTGTGTGTAAGTGGAATTTAGCCGAGCATGGAATTATTTTAACATGGAAATAAGTTGTGGACATTCAAAAACATCACTCTTCTGACCACACAGGAATCAGACACATGGTCAACATTTGAGAGTTTCTCAGGACTTGAAACAAATGTGTTGGTTGGATTTTTCCAGTGGAAGCCACAATATCATTAGAAAATAAACACTAATGTCTATAAAACATGACTGTTCATGTTCAAATTCCTTCTTTAAAGCATGTCCCTTTTCTCAGAGGAACAGAGAGCAAAACTTTGAGTTATTAAATATGTTTAGGGAAGACTTTTTCAATGATACCAAAGAACAACAGGTGAATTAAATACACATTTCCAAGCACAGTGCTTTTTTATTTTATTTATTTTATTTTATTTTATTAGTTTCAAGTATACAGTATATTGGTTAGATATTTATATAGTTTATAAAATGATGCCCCTAATTGCTCTTTCTCTCCTCCGGCTCTCCACCTAGCCATCATATTAATGCTAACTGCATTCCCTATGCCATGCTCCCTATCCCCATGACCATCTATCAACTACTAATTGGTACTTCTTTAACCCTTCCCAAGCACAGTGCTTTTAAAGGTGCAACGGTCCAGAGAAAACAGCTGTGATCAGGACAGAGGACCAGGGTTCGACATTTGCAAAAAAGCCTAACCTGAGACAAGATGCTGAATGGCTCTGTGCCTTGACTTTATTATAAAACGGGGGTCAGGAGCCTATCTGCAGCCTACCTCACAGGGCTTTGGAAAGAACGAGTTAGCTGGAGAATGGGTAGATGCTCTGAGAATGTCAAACACTGTCCATGTGAGCAAGGGCTGTCACGGTCACTGGCTCTGTCATTGCCATGAATGTGACTCGAAGCTGCACATGTAGTAGAGAGAGCAGCACAGGAGGATTTGTTGAGTCCCAGTGGTGTCTCCAGGACACAATAGTTTTTTTTCAGGGTGACAGCTGGTCTTTTCTGTGACCTGACTTTCCCAGGAATCTGTTCATTTGGACATGGAATTTGGGTATGGGAATCCTCAGAGCAATCACGGGTAGGCAGAAGCACATTTTCATAATGTGAAAGAATTGAAACTTGCCTTTTCAAGATAGCTAGATGATACTTTAGAAGAGGAATTTAAATAGCCATAAAGGTATGATTTCAACATCTTTTAATCGTGGTGTATATGTGCGTGTGTCTATGTGTATGTGGAGATATGCCTTAAAGAAATGTTGACTCCTGATTGTTTCATTTGGAGAAACACATTGTGTGACTTGGTTCAGGTCACTTAATCTTTCTAAGGTGAGCATCCTCACCTTTGAAAGAAGGAGAAGTTAACCTGTTCGCAGGTCTGTGTGTACGTGTGTGTGTGTATGCGCGCGTGCGCGTGCATATTCACACGTATATACACATTATAGGATAGGGAAAATGTGGTTATTATGCTGAAAGTATTTTTTCTTTGTCTCTTCTACACACACATGCACACGCACTCACACACACATACACCATCTGAAGCTATTGATAAGGTGAAGTCGTTCAGAAAGTGGACAGAGTGTACATAGAGAAAGCTGGTTTCTGAGAGTAGGCTTTAAACGGGAGTGAGTAAGCCGTGTTTGACCAGGGGTAACAATTGACTGTGACTATGCGTTTAATGCCTACATGTGCCAGGCATATGATGAATCATGTCATCGTTTAACCTTTACAACAACCCTAGGAAGTACGTAAGTCCCTTTTTTGCAAATGAGAAAGCTGAGGCTCCGAGACGCCCACTGACCTGCAGTCGCACAGCAAGTAAGTGGCAGCACTGGTTTAGCACTCTGCTCTGTCTCCTGCAGAATCTGGCCCCTGCCCCGCCCCTGCCTGGCCCTGTGCTATAGAGCACAGGGGACAGTGTATGAGTCAGGGAACTCCAGCTGTTCACGAAGAACGACAAACTGGTTTCTGAGCCCTTGTGTCTTTTTGTCTGAGCATGTGTAGTTTTTGTCTGTTTTCCCTAGGTCGTTTAATCTTTAGTCTTTTGTAGTTTTGTTTTCAAGTTCTCAGGCCCATAGTTCTGTCACTACTTGGCCTCACATGCTCCACTACAAATGCTCCATCTCCTGGCCTGCTCTACCCTCTGTTCCTGCCCAGCCACCTCAGGTTCCTAGGCTGTTTGCAGGACCACAGCAAGGGGAATGCACAGAGGGGCCTTGCTCAGGAATGGAGGCTGTCAGACTCTGGGTTCCTGTAGCAGGGGGTTCCTGGGCCCTGGCTCTGGCCACCCAAGAGACAGGTCCTGTCTGGGCAGAGCAGGGGTTATGAGAGGTCCTCTGGCTGCCTTGTTTACCGTCGCCCAGACTCCGGGCCTGGCCCTGTCAGCCCGGGCCTGCCCGCGCCCCGGGAAGTGACGGGGAGGGGGTAGTATCAGTCACTGATGAAAGCCACTGAAACCAGAACCAAGCACACATGAAAAGGAGGAAAGAAGAGGCACAGGCTGATTGCTTGGTCTCAGGCGTGATTGGGCTTGTCTCCCACTTGGGGAGATGGAGACAGAGACGATGTCGTCGCCCGGAATGAGTGACTGTGCCTCCACGGAGCTGCTTGTGAGTGGCGCTTCCAGTCCTGAAAGGGTCTGTAAGAGTGATGCCTAAGGTTTCTTGAGTCCTGAGCAATATCCCCTGGCAGAGTGGGCTGTTCACATCAATATTCAGAAGACCTGGGTGTTGAGAAAGCTTTATGGTGTAAGCTGAGAAGTAGCACCATCAATTCCTGTCTAGACTAGATTTTTGGAATCCAGGTTCCCAGATGAAAGGGTACATTATGAAGACAGGACATAAATCTACTCTGCCAACAAGACCCACATTCACCTCGAATTATTTACACCTTTTACTCCCTCTGTTCAATGCCTGTCCCACTGCAATCCACTTTCAAGTTTTGACAGATTCACTTAGTACATCAGACCTATAAGCAGCCAATCACATAGACTTCTATTTTTGAGAAGCCCTTCATTCCAGGCTGGTTTACCTCCTTGCAACTCTGCAAAGTTTCACCTTTTTACTTGGGATCTTAACAACACTCCCAATGCTAAATAAAGGATCATATTAGTCGTGAGCGTGCAGTAAAACCTGGCTGGGGAGAGTCACCAAGTATGGGTTACTAATTCTGCCTCCACCGCACCCTTGGTCCCATGCCCAGCACCTCTGTGTGGTGGTTACTCAAGGATGTGGGAAGCCACTGGAGCAAGGCTACTTACCCAGCCCCTTTCAGAACTGCCAGCCCAGGCTGCTTGGCAACCAAAGCTCGCCATCTGCCCAGTCACCCGGGGAGAACACAGAGGTCAGTGAACTTCTGCCAGGGCAGACTGTTCTGGGTGTTGCAAACCAGCTGTGGGGTTCCAAGCAATACTGGGGAGCTAGTTCTGCCTCTCATGCAGTCTCGGATCCAGTATTCCCAACTGTCTATGGGACATCTTGACTTGTATTATCCCGCAATGCTTAAAACTTAAGAACACAGATCAAGTCACTTTAGCTTTTGAGGCCTCCATTTCTCCATCTTTATCATGAGAAGATTGGCCTGGAAGAGTCTTTCTGATCCCTTCAGCACAGAGCAATGGGAAAACAGCTAGTGTGGGCTTTGACACCAGAAACACCCATGTCCGTATCTTGGCTCTGCTGTGTGACCACGGGCAGGCTTCTGAACCTCTCCTATCCTCAGCATTCCTATCTGTAATAACACCTATTGACCCATAGGTGTAATCATTCCTGATCTATAGCAATGCTGATAACAGCTAACATTTATTGTTTGCTTCTCAGGAGCCAGGCTTTGCTCTGAGTGCTTTTACTAACTCAGCTATAGACACCAAAGGGCTGCATCCGTCTCAAGGCCACTCAGCGATCAGGTACTACGTCTGGGATTTGAGCCCAGCAGTCAGACTTTAACTGTTTCTCTTTCTCTGAGAAGAGCCTTGTTAATGTCCATTTCTTTTTTTTTTCTTCCTTCTTTCAGCTCTGCACACTCTTTAATTTGGTGTCCAAAAGTAACATCTATCTGTTCTTCATGTTTTCACAACTATCCTTCTCATCTTACACAGTCGCTGTGTCTCCTGCCATTCTTCCCACTCCTCTACTTCCACATTTAGTAGTATTCCAGTTAGAAGGAAGCACTTGTGCAAATGTCTTGTGGCAGGAGGGGCCGTGGAGGGAAGACTAAGAGAGGAAAGAGCATAGTAACTGCCTCAGGGCAGGCTGAGCTCAGAAAGCTGATGCAGCCCAGACAATCTGGACTCTGAGGACCACATGAAGGAGTTTTTTCTGTATGCTAAGAGAAACGGAAACTTTTGAAGGCTCTTAAGCCAAGGAGTGGCATGATCTAGGATATCTTTTGGAAATACAATTTTCCCCCTAACAGAAACCTTGACAAGAGCTGGCAGAGCCTTCCTCTGCCTCATATTCAAGGCCTCTGTCCAGTATCCAATTAAAGCATGCGTCTGGTTTGGGGGTAAGGTGGGAGGCTTCCTGGATGGGCAAGAATTCGATGTGGTTTCTAAGACCCTCCCATCCTAGAGAGTCCACAAACCTGATTCTCCATTCCCATCTCCTGTCACTCCTGACACACAATCCCTTATCCGTTCTCCCCAGATAGCCCTTCACCTCCTTCCACACATCTCCGAACTTTGTTTTTCTCCAGTTAACCTTTTGAAGTCCTTTTAACCCTTTCTGGAGAACTCTGGCCTTCCCGTTTTTAGAGATCTGTACAGATATCCAATCGTCTAGGTCTTCCAAAGATATTTCCTCAATATCTACAAAGTGCCTGGAGCTGCACTAGACCCTGAGAAGGACACATAGCCCTGCCTTCAAGGTGCTCACAGGTAATGCTGAGCGGGAAAGATAAACTGGGCCAGCAGATAACTGTTACAATACAGAGATGAAGATACAGTATAGTGGGAGTTCAAGGAGGGCGTGACCCCTTCCTCCTGGAGGAATGATTAAGATCAGCACAGTCAGGTCCAAATGGAGGCAGCATTTGAGTCAGTCCTCGTGAGTGGATCTGGATGCTCACACATGGGAAGAGGGACATTCCAGAGGCAGGGCACGACAGAGACTAGGCTAGGATGCAGGGCAAGCACTGCTCAAGCCCAAGGAGCTCTGCGTGAGGGAGGAACACGCACTGGTGTGGGCTTCTGAGAGACGAGCCTGAGGGCCTTCGGGCTGAGTCCATGCAGGAATGACACCCCTTTTGCTTCATACAGAGATTTCCTTTTGCTCTAAGCTTCTGAGCTCTTACAAAGCAGGGTCTAGCCACTCTTCTTCTCTTATAAACAGTGTCAGCACCTAGAACTGTGATCTGAACAGCATGGATGCTCAGAAAAGCCGAGCAACTCTCACAGGCTCTGCTTCATGGATCCTGTAAGAGGAGGAAAGACTTGGGCCAAGAAGTGGTGGCTGGGCCCTAGGATGTCCATTCTTTCTGCCATTGCTCAGGCTATGCCCAACATCTGTGGTTCTTTGCACCATCACTTCCAAATCCCTAACCTCAAGTCTCAACTCAAATGCTACCCTACCTTATGCCATCTCAGGATCCCCAGCTAAAAGGCACTGCTTTCTCTTTGGAACTTGAGAGCTTCCTCAGAACTGTCCCTTGACTCTTCTGAACCCCTGGACACTCCTACCACACAGATTATTTGTCCATGTACTGGTCATTCCTGCCCTTCAGAGTGAAAGGTGCTTGAGGCATCTCGCAGCCCCTCTTACCTTCCTGACATCCTCCAAGACACTGACACAGCAACCATCGAATATACTTGCACAAGAAGTACATGCAGCCTGAGAAAGTAGCTTTAAAAAGAGGCCCACCCCTCCCTAGGCCCTAGGAGCTGTGTGCTGGGGTGCCATTTAGTCCTGGGTGGGGCCTGGAACGCCTCTGGCATTACCTAGAGCTGCACTTATCTGACTCTTTGCTTACTAGGCAGCCAGCTGCCTCCTCTGCCCTCAAGAAATGCCTGTGACTTGATGGCTGAGTGCTGATAAGGTAGGCGGAGGAGTGCTCTGTCTACCTGACACCCAGCACAATCAGACCAGCAGTCTCTGTTCTGAGTCACTCAGGGAGGCACCCCTTCCACCTCGTGTTTTTGTGACCACTCCCTCACGTGCATTAAAATAAGCAAGAGCCAAAATTCATACCTGTCAGGGAGCTGGGAGAACTCAGCAGGGCTGTGGGAATGAAGTAAGCTCTTTCTCTAGCATTTTAGGGTCTTCCCTAACTTGGTGTACACACTGCCACCGCCAACCAGTTTTTGGCTCCAGTTGCTACCTCCACTTGGAGTCCCCTACACCTCCCTTTGCTTATTCATGTCTGCTTATCCTTTTCAGGCCTTGCTCTAGGTTAGCAGTCTCCAGCAGACTGGAACTATTTCCCCCAGTCAGAATTCCTGCCCCCTTGCCTCCTTGCTCTCATCGCAGGCGTCAGTGCCTCTCTTCAAGCACCACCTGTCGTTTTGTCATCTCTAGCCAATGCTCTATTTCACACAGAGGACGGGGCAGAGCTGTGAAGAGGGAGACAAATACCCAGAGGCCAAGAGACCCCGGTCATGGTCTGGGTTGAACCTCGGAGCCGGGCATCCTCTTCAGCCTCTCATCTGTGGAATGAGGAGCTGGCCCAGAGCAGAGTTCCCAGTCCTGGCTTTGCCTGGCCCTCTCTCCTGGGACACTTGTCCAAAATACAGATTGTTAGGTTCCCATCCCACACTGATGAAATTAGACTCTCAAAAGGTGAGGCCTAAAGTCTATATTTTTATAAAGCTTTCCAGGCAACTGGTACACAGCCCATCTGGTCCCTGTCACAGGACTAGGGTTGGAACTACTGCTCTAGAGGACTCCTGAAATGTTACAACCCTGTGCTTTCTTGAATGATCAATTTTTTTCTTAATTTGATGCTCCCTGGAATAAGTTACATCAAAACCACCACCGTGAGAATAAGTCTCGTGGATGAATTGGAGAACCCTGGGTCGTGACTGTTTTCATGCCTCTCAAAGGGCTGCTAGTTTTTGTAAAAATTTCAGGTAGCTGAAAGCACATAACTACCACCAACCTGGCTGCCTTAGCCAGCTCAGGCTGCCAAAACAAAGTACCACAGACCAGCTGGTTTAAACAACACATTTCTTTCTCACAGTTCTGGAGGCTGGGAAATCTAAGCACGAGGTGCCAGCAGATTCAATTCCTGGTGAGGGCCCTCTTCCTGGCTTGCAGACAGCTGCCTTCCTGCTGTGTTCGCACATGGGAGAGATGTGGGGAGCTCTGTCTCTTCCTTTTCTCGTCAGGGCACCAGCCTTAGCAGATTATACCCTCATTTAACCATTATCACTTACTTACAGGCCGTATCTCTAAATACAGTCACATTGGGTGTTAGGGCTTTAACATGAATTTGGGGTGTGGGGGCTTGAACATTTTGTCCATAATACCATCAATGCCTGATACTTTAGAGGAAGCTAAGCTGGCCTAACAAGGCGAAATTAGGGCCTAGATAAATTCCATTACCTATTTTTCCCAGTAAGTTCTTGAGAAATAGCTGCTGCTGCCTCTGATGTGTGATAATTCCGCATTTACAATTTAGAAAGAACACGGTTGCCCCATCCTCAGGGTGGTGTGGGTTCCAGTTGACATCTACTATGCCCTCCTGGGATGCTTCTTGAAAAGTTTCTGGATGGTTCTGGCTGACTAATACCCCTTGTCCTGCCTAATTCTCAATCAGGATCTTCAACTTTTCTGCCAATTCTGTGATCAACTGCATTTGGTATTAATGACGATGTCTTTTCTACCTAAGACAGCTAATGTGGGTTTCCACTGCTTGCAATAACTCAGAACTTTGACTGATACATATATCATGTGAAGAACAATGGAAGCTGTTGAGTGCTTGGTCTGAAACAGGGAAGTCTCAGAGAGTTACTATTTATCTATAGATATCTGAAGGGCTGTCATGTGGAAGAGAAACAGACCTGGTTCTGTGTGACTTCGGAATGCAAAACTAGACCAACGAGGAAAGCTTTGAGGAGAAACATTTTAACTCCACACGAGGCAGAACGTACAGAGAGAGCCCGCAAGAACGTGATGACCAGGGATAAAGCGCCCTCGCTCCCAGTCACTCTTGCTTTTAGTGGAGCCTGGGCCTTTTTGTCAAGGATACTGTGCAAAATCTAGTCTCTGGATAAGGTGCTTTTAAGATATAGCTCCATTTTTAATTACATTTAAGAACAATTCAGGAGCTATTTTAGTTATTGATCTGCCACAGGGAGGAAAAAAAAGGAAGAGAAAGAAAGAGAGGGAACAATCTACTCTCTTGCTTATTAATTTTTTATAATCTTAATTTTCATAATGATAAGAAGAAAAAGTAAACCATGTACAATGAAGGAAATCTGCTTACTATAGAAAAGTATAAGGTAGAAAATAGATATCACCTTTAAACCATCACAAATTTCGGAGTATTAATTTCTAGTCATTTTATGTCAGTATATACAGAAAAAATTTTGGCATCAATTTTATAGAAACATAATTCACATATTATACAATTCACCCATCTAGAATGTACAATTCAATGGTTTTTGATATATTCACAGACTTGTGCAATCATCACCACAATCAAATTTAGATTTACCCTACCCTTTAGCAGTCACCCCTTATTTTCTCTACTCCCTGCCCCTTATCAGCTCCAAGAAACCACTAACCTACTTTCCATCTCTAAAGATTTACCTATTCTGAAACTTCACATAAATAAAATATTATTATAAATATAATATGTGGTATTTTCATTTATTATATTTTCATGGTTCACTCATGTTGTAACATGTCAGTACTTCATTTTTATTGCTGAAAAATATTCTAGTGTATGAGCATGCCATATATACACATATTTTCTTACTATTCGATTTTTTCAATTACAGTTGACATACAATATTATATTCATTTCAGGTGTACAACACAGTGATTAGACATTTATATAACTTATGAAGTGATCATCCCGATAAACCCAGTACCTATCTGACACCATACCTGGTTATTACAATACTACTGACTATATTCCTCATGCTGTACTCTATATCCCCATGACTATTTTGTAACTACCCATTTGTACCTCTTAATCTCCTCCCCCATGCCATATTTTTTCTATTCATACTTAATTCATTGATACTTGGATGTTTTCTATATTTTACCTATTATGAATAATGCTGCTATAAATACGTGTGTACAAATTTTTATATGTTTTTATTTCTCTTAGGTATATACCTAGAAGTAGTATTTTTAGGTCATATAGTAATTCCGTGTTTAAATCTTTTGAGGAATTGCCACACTGTTTTCCAACATAGATGCACCATTTTATATTTCCACCAGCAGTGTATGAAAATTCCAATTCTCTACCGACATTTGTTATTATCTTTTCGATTGTAGCAAACTAGGGGGTGTGAAGTGACATCTCATTGTAGTTTTTATTTGCATTTCCTGAAGGCTATTCACCTTCTTGTGTATTTATTATATATAGTCTTTGGAGAAATATTCAAATCTTTTGCCCATTTTTTAAGTTATTATTTGTCTTTTTAAATATTGTTTTAAGAGTTCTTTATATATTCTAGATACAAATCTCTTATCAGATATAAGATTTGCAAAAATTTTCTCTCATTCTTTTGGTTGTCTTTTCACTTTCTTGATGGTGTCCTTTGAAGTACAAAATATTTTTAATGCCGATGAAGTCCGACATACCTATTTTTTCTTTTGTTATATGTGCTTTTGGTGTCATAGCTAAGAAGCCATTGCCTAATCCAGGCTCGTGGGAATTTACCCTTATGTTTTCTTCTCAGTGCTTTATAGTTTTGGCTCTACATTCAAGTATTTGATCCATTTAGTGTTAATTTCTGTTTATAGTATGAGAAATGGGTACAACTTTATCTGTCTGCGTGTGAACATTCAGTTGTCCTGGCACTATCTGTTGAAAATATTATTTTTGCCTCATTGAAGTGTTTTGGCACCTGTGTCAAAATCTGTTGACAATGAATGTGAAGGTTTACAGCTGGGCTCTTAATTCTATTCCGTTGATCTATATTGTCTATCCTTATACCAGTACCACACTGTCTTGATTACCATAGTTTCCTAGTAAGCTTTAAAATCAGAAAATGTGAGTCCTCCAAAGTTGTCTTTCTTTTCCAAGACTGTCTTGACTATTCCGAGTCCCTCAGATTTTCATATGAGTTCTAGGATCAGTTTATCAGTTTCTGCAAATAATCCAGATGGGATTTTGATGGAGCCATTGAATCTACAGATTGGTTTGGGCGGTATTGTCATCTTAACAATATTAAGTCTTATGATCCATAAACATGGGATATCTTTTTATTTATTTAGATCTCAATTTTTTCAACGATGTTTTTTATAATTTTCAGAGTATAAGTGTTATGTTTCTTTTGTCAAATTTATTATGTATCTATTATTTTGATGATATTGTAAATTAAATTATTATTTTTAAATTTTTTTAAGCCTACAGCACCTGGTATTCCTAGGTGGTCTCCCATCCAAGTACTAACCAGGCCCGACCCTGCTTAGCTTCTGAAATCAGACAGGATTGGGCATGTTCAGGGTGGCATGGCCATAGACTATAAATTAAATTATTTTTAAGTTTTATTTTGCCGAACTCATTCGTTAGTTCTAATAGTTTTATAGTGGATTTCTTACAATTTTCAATATATGAGATCATGTCATCTGCAACTAGAGATAGTTTGACTTCTTCATCTCCAATCTCATCACCTTTTATTTGGTTTTCTTGACTAACTTCCCTGACTCGAACCTCCGGTATAATGCTGAATGGCAGTGGCAAGAGCAGATACCCTTGCCTTCCTCCCGATCTTAGGGAAAGCAATCATTCTTTCATCATTAAGTATGAGGTTAACTGTGAGTTTTTTATAGGTACATGTTATGAGGTTTAAGAAGCTCCCTTTTATTTCTAGTTGAGTATTCGATCACGAATGATGGGGTGTTGGTTTTTGTTGAATGTTTTTTCTGCATCTATTGAGATGAACATGTATTTTTTTTTGTTCTTTATTCTATTAATATGGTATATTACATTAATTGCTTTTTGGACTTTAAACCAACTTTGTATTCCTGAGATAAGTCCCACTTAGTCACGGCATATAATCCTTTTTATATGTTGTTTGATTTGGTCTGCTAGTATTCTATTGATGATTTCTGTGTCTACATTCACAAGAGATATTGGTCTGTAGTTTTCTTTGCTTGTAATGTTTTTGTCTGGTTTTGGTATCAGAGAAATACTGGCCTTATAGAATTAGTCGGGGTGTGTTTTTCCCTTATGTTAGTTTTCTAGAGCTGCCATAACAAATTACCACAAACCGGTGGCTTAAAACAACATAACGATGTTCTCTCACAGTTCTGGAGACCAGGAGTCTGAAACCACGGCATTAACAGAGTTGGTTCCTTCCAGAGGCCCTGAGGGAAAATTAGTTCCATGCCTCTGTCCTAGCTTCTGGCAATTTCTGGTGTTCCTTGGCTTGTAGATGCATCATTCCAATCTCTTCCTGTCTTCACATGGCCTTCCTCTCTACGTGTCTCTTTGTCTTCTCCTTTTCTATGTCTTATTGAGGAACCACCCTAAATTCAAGCTGACCTCAGCTCAAGATCTCTAACTTAATTTCATCTGCAAAGACCCTATTTCTAAATAAAATCATATCCATCGGTACTGAGGATTAGTACTTGGACACACAGTTAGGTGGGGCACTATTCACCTGTCCCAGGGACTGTCAATTCTTGCAAGGTCACATACTCACTCATCTTCTCACTCTTTCAACAGCTACTCCAAAGGGCACAGGAGAAAATGGGGATATAGTAATGTATTGATAGTTTTCGCCCTGAAGAATATCATTGTCCAGTAGGGCACTTCAGCAAAAATAACTGAAATGTAAAGAAGGAGATGGTAAGAGCCTTAAGACTTGGAAGCAAAAAGATTAATGAGAACAGCCCAGAAGAGAAACAAAGCAGAGGATAACTTTGTCAGCAAAGGCAGGCACTAGAAAGCAGACGCAGATCAGAAATTGGTACAAACTGAATTTAGCAAGAATATGGGGGTTATAGGTGGGAAGAGTGAGTGACAAGGCCAGAAAAGCAGTCACCCAAAGAACTCAGACTCTGACCATCATAGTTCATCTTAGGATATGTGAAGGTAGACTGAGGTATTTTACCTGCAGGACCACATTTCATACCATCAGCAGCCTCTAACACTAGCCTAGAGCTCTGTGACTCTGGATAGGAATCATCTTGAGTTGATCTTGAAACTAGAAGATGCCAGCTGACCAAGAACCTCATATACCTTCTGGGGGAAGACTCTGTGGGTGATTCCTCAGAACCTATCTAACTCCCCAATTCAGACTCATGATGAAGCCGAACATCTTACTACCTCACCTGGCTGAAAATCCCTGTAGTAAACCAATTTCCAATCTTCATTTCTTTCATGCAAATTTTGCTACAAAATCCTATCACACAGAACAGAACTGGGAATGTCCCTTGGAGCTCAGTGAATGCAGACGGACTGCATTGTCTCACTTTTAGAAGTCATCGTGGCAGCAGTGGTGATGGAAAGTAATGTAGCTCCAGAATCCTGGGGCGGAGGGGTCCTGTCGAGGAGCCCCAGCAGGGAGTTGAGTGTGGAAAAGAGGATCACACGGGCTAGACTGCGGGACCCTTGATATTCTGAGTGAAAAACATGTCACCTTACCCCACTGGACCTTATCCGCAGCCTCTCTTCTCTGAAGGGCAAAGACTAGGGGCAAAGAGGAAAACAGATTAACATCGTAAAACATTCTGGGTCTTCAGCCAAGGAACAATACGTCCCAAACAAATTTAGGCAAAGTTGTTTGAAGGGAAGCATGTCACAGAAGCGTAACAATAAATAGCTGTGTTAGACTATGCTACTTCTGCCACGGAAGAACAGGCTCAGAAGCCGATCTCCTGGGAGGAGCCCCCTTCAGTGGAACATTTAGTCACACAGGAAGAGCACACACTGGTGGGGCCTTCCTCCCGGCAGCACCATCTGGGTGAAAAGGAGGTCAACGTGCAGATTCGGAAGCATGAGGTTATGACATGTAACATGCAGGCACTTCCTTCTCTATGGCCACAGTTTTCTCAGAGGAACGTCATAATATCTTTTGCCCACTGCCTCTCCCTTCTTTTAGTAATGTCCCTTATCTAATTCAATCTGGGCCTTCATGAGCCAGAAAACCCTCCCGAGACAGGCAAAGAGAGCAGAGCGCTGCCTCCCGCCTTCTGCATCCAGTGACGTTAGGAGAGCAGTTCCTGCGTCAGCCCTGCGTGCCAAAGACAGCTTGTGCTTTGCCCCTGGGAAAACTGAGAGCCACAATAGACGAGAGCCAGGAGACTTGGCTTCTAGCTCCAGCTCTGCCACTCACATACTTAGTGCATTTAGCATCTCTGGGCCTGAATTTTCTGTCCGCAAAATAATCCGGGGTTTAATGATATTTACGCATTGCAAATCTCCTTAGAGATCTAGTTCAGGGGTCAATAAGCTATAGCCTTCTGGCCAATCCTGTTCACAGCCCGTTTTCATAAATAAAGTTTTGTTGGAACATAGGCATACCGATCATATACATATTGTTTATGGCTACTTTCACACTACATGGCAGAAGTGGGTAGTTGAGACAAACACCAACTGTGTGCCCCACGAGCCTAAAATATTTTCTATTTGACCTTTTATAGAAAAAGTTTGCCAACCACAGCTCTAGGCCAATCTGTCATTTTAACAGCAAAGAAACCGAGGCATGGACAGGGCCAGCAATTTGCCAAAACTCATAGAACAAGTCAGGACAGAGGCCAGGACAGTCCAGCTTTCCTGAATCGTGTCAGCCAAGAGTTCTCACCCGGCCTAGAGCTCTCTGTTCGATCCAGATATTGGGCGGAAGCTGTTTTGGGGGAGAAAGCCTGTGGGGATGGAGAGGTGGTTCCCAGGAAAGAAGTTTGTGGAGTGAGGGCAGGGCCTGGAGACTTCTGTGGTGGAGCAATCCCAGTGAGGTCTGTGAGGCAGGCAAGAGGTAGGTCAGTGTGGGGCTGCTGCACCTGGGCTGCTGAGCCTAAGAGCAGAGCCTGGTGGCTCTCTTGAAAGGCAGCAGCATTTCAGATGGGAATCAGATGAGTGCTGGCCTCTGAGGACATTTTAACCACAGGTCACGGATCTTGGTAAACTTTAGTTGGCTTTTGAACAACAGGGAGACATTTTTTCTTGACTTTTCACTCACTGGCTACTTCCTCCTTCTAGCATTTATTAATCTGACTGGTTAACCATTGACCCCAAATGCAGCCTCCTCTTGTTTCAAGTCCTGTTCTCCCTGTTGGCTTCAGGAAAGATCTCCCACTAAACAAACCTACTTTTCTTCTTTTTCTTTTCACAGCCGGAGTCAAGTGATAAAGGAGGTGGGGTCAAGGGTGCCATGTTTGCTATAAAAGACACACCCCAAAACCTGGGCCCAGAGAGGGGACTAGGCCCTTCTCATGCAGGCTAGCCGTGCTCAGAAGGGAAATCATCAGCTACGAGATGAAATGAACTTAATTTAATTAGTGGGGGCATGTAGAGGAGAAACTTGTAAAATTATTAATGTATCTGGTTTCTTAATCATTGAAGAAAGTATTATATTTCGTGGTTCTAAACACAACTGCTGTTTTGTTTTAATTCCCCCAACTAAAGATGGGGAAGGAGAATCATAAAAATGGAGGTGGAAATGGAGACAGCCGCTGGAGAAGGGGAGAAGAAGGAGGGTCTGTGGCATGAGGGAAGAGCCTTCTGAACAGACGGGACTCAGAGCCTGGCATCTGCTCAATGACCACTTTTCTTCAATTTGTTAGAATCCTCTAGAATGTAAGCCTTTTGGAGGCAGGGAATTTATTTGTTCACTGCTGTGTTCCCTGCACCTAAAATAGTCTTTGGCATGGAGCAGGTGCTCAAATATTTGGTGAATGAGTGAACGAAGGAAAAATTAGTAGTTTGATCACTGGTCAGTCTTTCAGCAGGTGATAGAGGCTCTACAGTGGTTCATTCAGAAGTTGTTCTGCAGCTGGGACAGACGCCATCATGGCAAAATTCATGAAGGACAAGAAGAGGGACTCTCCTGAACTATTAAGACAAGCTCCAGAGAAACATCACTCACAAGGATAGATTTCCATCCAGCACCCAGTGACAGACATCCAGATAGTGACCAACACAGCCCTTTTGTTGTGAGTTTCTTCCTCTCATTTAAGGAGACCTTATACTTATAGGCAGTTACACTTTAATAACACGTACTGGTTAGTGAGCACGAATTTCGTGTCAGTTATTTTATATATTTTCTCATACGGTCTTCATAATAAGCTTGCTGGGTAGGTATTGTTACCCCCTTTAAAGATGAAAAAATGAGAGGTTAATGAATTTGCCCAAGGTCACACACCAGAGTTTGGACCAGTCCTAGGCTTCTCTGGTCTCAGAGACAGTATTCTTCTCACTAACCATACATTCTGCCTGTAACTAGCTCTGCAAACTTGGGCAGGTCACTTCTTTCCAGGCCTCGTTCTCCATAGTCTCAAACCCAGGGAGCTGAGCAATATTATGTAGAAAAGTTTTCTACATGTGGGTCTGTGAACAGGTAACTTTATTCCTTAGTGGACCACAGCCTAATTTTGCTTTTGGAAGTTGAAATGACACCTTTTATTAAGGGCAGCTAAAAATGTTTCCTACCCACTTGGTTCAGGGATACTGTGGGCTGCCCTGCTGAGTCCTGGCCCTGCTTTCTTTTCTAAAGTTGAAGGGAGCCCAACTGGCCCCCCCAGCACCAGCCTTGCTCCTCCAGTTGCAGGTTTTTATAGTGGTCCCGTCTTCTTTTCCATTTGTTCTGTGCAACACTAAGAGTAAGCAGGTCCCTTCACGGGGCTTGGACACAGGGCAGCATGGCTGGTATAGGCGTCCCTGTGTTCTGTAAGCACTTGTCTTCAGGCACCTGTACACGTATTTCCTTCTGAAGCTGAGTTGGTGAAGGGAGAAGATGGAGGAGGGGCAAATTCTGAAGGGGAAAAACCCTGGGGAGCCAGCTGTGTTCCAGATGGGGCGGGGTCTTAATTCATTTGTTGCCTAACTGTGAAGATATAGGAGGTTCAGATTCTCAACACGGAAAGAACCTTAATGATAATCAAACACATAGTTTTCAAACTTTTATTAGTTGTGGAATCCAGTGTATAAAACGATTCCAAGAAAAGCTGGTTAAATCCAGAGGAGTGAGGCCAATATCTCTCTTCACCTGTCTTCCCAGCCTGCCCTGATTATAGGTGGACTCTAGGGGTCTCCACAGAGCACTGCTTAAAATAATTTTTTTCTTTTCTTTTTTTTTAGGTGAGGCAACCCTTGGTTGACCTCACAGATTGCAAGGACCTTGTCTGCTTATAATCCCTTATTTTTTATTTTATTTATTTTTTACGCCTACAGCAGCCGGTCTTCCTAGGCGGTCTCCCATCCAGGTACTAACCAGGCCTGACCCTGCTTAGCTTCCGAAATCAGATGCGATCGGGCTTGTTCAGGGTGGCATGGCCGTAGACTGATGGAAATAATTTCAATGTGACAGAACCTCCATAATTTTCACCCAGAGTTCTGTAAAGTGAGCCATTTACTAAGCTTGAACACCTGGCTGGTGGCAACCCTGATGCTCACTTTTAGGACTGAGCCGCTGCCTTGATAAGTCAGTGAGGGGGTTAGGAAAAGGTTAAAGGTTGTGCTGGTAGGACACTACAACCACATATAGTTAATGACCCGAGGGTCAGGCATTTCACCTGGGCAATCCTGAAAACAGGCCACACCAAGAAGGAGGCAAGTAGTGATGTTTCTGTTTTATTCTTCTCTGGATTTTTTAACCTTCAAATTCATTCTCTCACCATGACTGCCTGTTGTCTCTATGCCTTTCTCTACCTGTATCACATCTATTATGAAACTTCATCCAGATGTCCAGGTCCTCGGTTCTCCCACTTTCTCTAAGTCTGTAGCTCTCTCTAATTCATTACTTTCCATATCCACCCTAGCCCCTGGGATCCACTACTATAAGCAGTCTCTAACCACCCGTTCCATCGACTCCTTCACTCTCAGGCAGTGCCGGTCTCTATGTGATGACTTGGTGTTCCACATCTCTGGCCTGACCTCTCTCCTGTCCCTATGCACTAATCAGATGCTGAATGGAACTGGCCGGTAGGTGAAATTGATAAGCCCAAGTTCTCCACCTCTGAAGAGGGAGGCCAGTAATCAGGCACAACGTGTGCTTCTCAAGTTTGATTTCACACATCACCTGGAGAACTTTTAAACTTTTTAAGCCTGTGCTTCACCATAGAGCAATGGAATCAAAGTTTAATTCTAATATACATCAGAAAATTACATAAAAATCTTGGCAAATTTTCACAAAGTGAATACCCACATGTTGCTACCACCATGCTGAGGGAAAAAAGCACTACCAGCAGCCCAAAGCGCCCCCACCCAAATATCTCTTCAGTCCTTCCTCCACAGGATAATAACATTCTCCTGACTTTTAACACTATATATTTGTTCTGCATGTTTGTGATGTTTATAGAAACAGAATTGTAGAGTATGCATTCTTTGTGTCTGACTCGATTCAATATTTTATTTGTAAGATTTAACCACTTTGTTTGGGGTAGCTGTTGTTCATCGATATGCATTGCTGTATAGTATTCCGTTGTCTGACTATACATATAATATATATAACTATTTGACTCTTGAGATACATATTGATAGTTTTTAGCTTTTACAAATACTGCGACTATGAACATTTTTGTACATGTTGTTTGGCACACATGCGTATGCATTTCCGTTGAGTAGATATCTAAGAGCAGGATGGCTAAGATATGCCTATGTTCAGCTTCCAAGCAGTTTTTAAAGTTGTACCACATATGTGTTTTACAAAAGCTCCTCAGATTATTCTATGGGCGGCTAGGATTGAGAACCATGCTAAGACCTACTAAGGGGTAGCAAAACCAGGCCTTCCACCAACCATCACTCTGAACACTCTTCCTCATCAAAAGACTGGTGAGGGGTGGGGGAGGGCATCACTGGTCTTGTTCCAGGAGAGACACTTGTCCTTCTAATGCCCTGTGGGGGGAAGGGGGCATATCCAATTCTGAGGCTAAGTGAGGTGGGGTCTCCACAAGAATCTCTCTTAGAGATTGGGGTGTTTTCAGGTAAGGGGGAGTGACACCTTGGTCCCTGGCTATCTGCTGCCAAGATTTTAACCTGCAAGCCCACCCTGGCACCACCAACCAAATGCACTGAAGTGGGGCAAGAGAACTCCAGGGACAGCTTAACATACATCCTTTAAAGGAGAGGGATACATGTGTGCATAGACACAATGGCCACTTCTTTTCTGGCCTTGCTGGCCTGGCTACTACTAAAAGGGATTAGGAAGGAGTGTGGAGTCTATGCTTGCAGAGGGAGAAACAGGCACCTCCCTCTAGCTTCCTGTAGGCAATTCCTGCTGCTCTTAGTGAGAAAGCACAGGGCACAGAAAGGACAGGAGCCACAGGACGGCCCAGTGGCTGCCAAGGGAGGGAGCCCTTCACAGAGTGAAAGCTGGAGGTATAAATGCCAACAGGGCCCTGGTCTGAACTGTGCTCTATAACAAGAGGGACCAACACAAGGCTGAAAATAACACATTCACTCTTTTTAGAGAGATAGCCATATTGGTGGACACTACAGGCAACTCAAAGAATCAGAGTGAGGCCAAGGACAGCTTCCTACCATACACGAGGCCAGAGACACGAAATGATCTTTACTTCCCTTGGTCCTCTTTTCTGCTCCAATTCACAAAGAGAGAGGTCCAGAACAGGAAGAAGAAGATGGAAAGAACTGGCCTTATGTCTTCCGCCAACAAATCCTTTAAAACATAAGGATAACCAGCAATGAAGAGGGGGGGAAATCTCTGAACGAGGTGTGAGATTGATGAGTTAAAGGAAGTTCAACCGATTTTTCTTTTTTTTTTTTTAACATATAATTCACATAACATAAAATCCACCATTTTTAAGCATTTTAAAGTGTACAATTTAGTAGCCTTTAGTACATTTACTTGAGTAAGATTTAATTAACTAAAAATGATGAAGTCTATTTAAGATGTCATTAAGGGCTTGGAGGAAAAGCAGGGATTTTTCCCTGACTGATTAGAGGGGAAAGAACAATTTTATGACAATTCTATAAACCTTTATTAACATTGAACATCTCCATTCGTATATCCCACAGGCGTCTCAAACTCATCAAATCCCAGAGTGAATGCATAGCTTATTCTTCTACTCACACCCTTGGGAGGGGTGGGAGAAGAAAGAAACCAGCATCTCACTGTGCATCTGATCAACCAAGCCCCAATTCTGATTATCTTCCATATTCCTTCACCCACACTTCTTATCAGCCTATACAAAGTCTGTACATTCTACCACCTAAATACTTCTCTGGTTCATCCTCTCCTGTCAGCATTCACCACTACAGCCTGTGTTCCGAGGAAGGCTCTTCCTCGCCTGGACTATGGCAGTAGCCTCGTCTCTGGCTGTCCTTCCTCCAAAGTGCCCTCCAGATCTCCAAGGGCTCTGACCTGAGAGCCCTACACACCTGGCACCACCTTGTCACTCAGGTGTCAACTTTAGCATCTCCTCCAAGCAAGACCTTTCCTGGCCACCACCAGCTGCCTACCCAGACACACGCCATCATTGTTTAATGTTTTCATTCCACTTGTTTCATATTTTTCACACTGCTTATCACTATTGGAAACAATCTTGCTGATTTACTTGTTTACTGGTTTATTCCCAGTCTTTGCCCTTCTGTAAGAACAGAGCCCTCCCCTGCCTTATTTTCCAATGTGGCCCCTACATCTAAGGCTACTGCGCCAGGAACAATACCCACGAGCCCCATGTGTGTGGACCTTTTGAAATGTAGCCAGTCCAAGTCGAGATGTGTTACAAGCATAATATACAAACCAATTTCAAACTTAAAACCAAATAATGTAAAATATTTCAATAATTTTATATTGATTACCTGCTGAAATGATAATACTTTAGAACAATTGGGTTAAATAAAACATTATATTAAGATTATTTCCACTTGTTACTTTTTCCTGTTTTAAATATGGCTACTAGAAAAATTTAAATTACGTAAGTGGCTTACATTGCATTTCTATTGGACATCACTGCTCTAGACCATTACTGGCTCAATGAACAGGTAAATCCTCAGTGCACATCAAGGACAAATCTCATCATGTAATTCACCTCCTAAAATTCTTTATTTGTTTCCCATTTTCAGCTAGACCAAATTTCTGTTTTATGACCTGGCATACGAGGCCATCATGACCAGGTCCTTCTTCTCCCACTGGTTTTATTACCTGCTCTTCCCCAGCCTGGATACAATGTCTCTTTGCACATGGGTCTCTCTGTGGCACTGCCGCTCCACCGCCATGTCTACAGGTATGCTTCTGGGCATTTTTCAAGATGCACTTCAGTATCACCTTTTTTAGAAAATTCTTCTCTACTTTATAAGTAGAACCACCTTCTCCCCTGGCAGAGTGACCAGTCTACTGTGAGGCTCATTATTCTCCTGTATCGGATCCCATCAGGTCACTGCCTCACGTGCGCATCCTCACCGTGGATCAGGGCTCCCTGAGGGTAACTGGGGCCATGTCCTATTCGTCTTTTATTCATTAAACCTAGCATAGTCTGTAGGTTGACTCTTCATCTACTGTGTGGGGTCCAGATTATATCCAGAGACTGGAGTGGGATCATCTGAAGACTTGACTGGGCTGGGTGTCCAAAATGGCTTCTTTACTCACTTGCTTGGTGCCTCAAATGGGGTGGCTGAAAGAACTGGGGCCTGGCTAGGCAGCCCTCTCCATGTGGCTAGTTTAAGAGTCCATACAGCATGACAATCTGGACTTTTACATGCAGTAGCTTTCCTCGGACTTCTTATATACAGTGTCTTGTCTCAGAATGAGTATTCCCAGAGACCCAGGTCACAACTGCAAGATTTCCTATGACCTTCTGCAGAAGATAATCAGTATCATTTATGATTCATGCAATTGCCCAAAGTGAGTCATGGGGCAGTGCCAATTCAAGAGGAAGGGACTTCTCAGGGACATGGATGTGGGAGGTTCATGTGTAGGCCATTATTGGGGACCAACTGCCACAAGTCTAATCTGAAATTTAAACCAAGAAAGACAATTGAAACTCAGATACCATAAGTATCTCTGAGAACAACACAGGGCAAAAATAAGTACTTAATATAAATATATGTGTTGAAAAAAACACACTTTCAATAGAGCTTTGGGCCTCAGCTGTGTAATATATTCTATACCATACAAGTCATCAGGGTAAACCTGTAACACTTTGGGGCAAACTAACATTTGTGGGTGTCTACAAAAGGTCAGACACTTAAGAGTGGCCAAAATCTTCTGGAGACATTTACTTAATGGTAAGCTGCACTTACAGCATTTGGTAGAATGTAAGAATGTTCAACACTATTATTTATAATAACAAAAAATTAGGGAGGAACTTTGGTATTCAACGTAATCATACAGTAAACCATTACGTAAGCATTAACACTGCTCAATGAATTTTAATAGCAAAGTGCATAACAAACCGTTAGGTGAAAAAAATCAATATGCAAAGCTTTGCACAAAATATTATTCCTATTATATTCAAATATGTATATGCATAGAAAAAAGACTAAAAAGGTATATAGCAAAATTTCAACACTGAATATAGCCACATAGGAGAATCATGGGAAATGTTTTAAAGTTTTCTTTTTTGTGCTTATGGTATTCCACAATTTTCATACAGTGAGCATGTACCATTTTTAGAATCAGAAAATAAAATTAAGAGTGAGATGAAACCCCACTGGGAAGTTGGGGCTGCACCATGGCCCCAAGGTCCCACAAAAGCCTTTTACCCCAGGGTTTCCAGGAATATAGTTATCTGTGAGGTATTATCAGCTACTGCCTTAGAACAATATTGTAGTCTCCCGTGAGTTTCTTAACTTCTCTAGACTTTGGTTATTTACTGCATAAAATTAGGGGTCTGGACAATAAGATTAAATCTGTAGAACTTCAGAATTTATAAGCACTTTTCCTTATCCTCTTTGATCCGCACAATAGCCCCAACAGTAGAAGCAAGCTCAATCTTACCATCGCCATGTGACCCAGAAGAAAACAGAGGTTCAGTTAGATAAGGTAGCCCAGGGTCACATGACAGTCAGTAGTTGTCAGGATTCAAAACCAGGTGTTCACCCTTTACACTTGGGGCCCTCGATGCTAAATCGGGGTTCCTTTTCTATCCCAACTATAAGCTCCCATCCTGTGATAAAACTCCAGCCAAAATTTCTGCCTTCTGAGGCCACAGATACTAAAACTAATCTCTCTTCTTCATTTCTGTATTCCAAGGCTCTTAAAGGAAGCTCTAATGCCTCCTCTGAGTCATACATATCTTCAGTTATGTCTGCTCTTCTTCAAATGGCATTGTTTGGGGGGCTGCACACAATTTTGGAATCTTAGAATTTCAGAAGTGGAAAAGATCTTTAAAGGTCATCTGGCCTAAGCAGCTCCTGTCAGTCTTTTACAGACACCTTTTCATCTGAAAGCTATGTCTCTCAACAATGCTCCTGAGGGGTGCCTGGGGCTGGGACAGGGTGATAAAGGTGCCCTTTCCCCTACTGAGCCACCAGACATCTGCCAGGTTACCTTAATTCAAAGACAGGATGCGGAGGCCGCACAGTGCAAGGCAGAGTGATGCGGCCTTTTAACAGGGACATGGCACACAATGGAAAGATCTGAAAGTTCCAAAGGGAAAGAGGCTGAGAAAGACCCAGAGGACTCATGCTCTTGGAGGAAGCTGCTCGGAACAAATGCCCCAGGGCCAAGAAGAAACCCGTGGGGGCGGGGTGGGGGTGGGGGGGTGGGAGGGTGGGAAAGGGAGGGTAGGCAGGGGCCGGGGATTTCTCTTCTGAGAGAGCTCTATTATGTGTACTCTGGGTCAAAAGAGCCTCCCTGTGCAAAGGGGCTCCCCCACCTGCTGGGGCTCTCTAGAACACATTCTTTTTCTTCTGTCCGGGTTGGACAAACTTCCTGTTTCCTCTGTCCCAGGGCAATGAGCCCCTTCTGCAATGGTCAGCGAGGATGATGGGGCTTGGCAGCCGTGGTGGCAGCTCTCTGGGCACTGGCATGAAGTTACTTAGTAAATACTGCACGCAGTTTTGATAATTTCTTGCTTCACTAGTCTTTTGGGATTCTTTCCATCTGCATTAAGAAATAGAAGCTGCATTTCCCTCAGCCCCAAAACTCAGATGCTTTCATTTTGTGGAGGACTTATGGAAATGAATGCTTATTTCTAATACCAACCCGTTGAGTAATATATTTTAAACAAGTGGCAAACAAAAGTTCTAAAAAAAGAAATCCCCTCTCCCTACCCAAACCTCCTCTAAAGTTTTGTTAGTATAGGCATTTTAAAAGCAAAACTTTGTTCGGGTTGACTGGAAACACTTCATGTTGGAATGTCTTTTACCCAAAACGGTTTATACGCATAAAAAAATCTCAAAGCATAAAAATCCTACAATCATTTCCCTTCCAAATAAAATTCTTTTGTGTTAATAAATGTTGCTTCATTATATCCAGTTTGGGGCGCTCACAAAGAGATCCTCTGAGGTCATATCCCTTGTTTCTGGGATTCCATGAAATCATCTCATATAAGGAAAGGAATTCTCATTAGATATGTGTGTTAAAGAACTGCAAACCTCAGACCTCAGAAATTACTTCTCTCTACCCCACCTGCTGTCAAAGTCCCTCTAAGGCCATCTTAAATGAACTGTGTGCCAGGCTAGTGGTGCATGCTAAGAATTTGAATAACAATCTCATTTAATTATCACAACAGCCATATGAGAGATGACTGATCTCCATTTTCAGATGATGAAATCAAGTTAAGAGAGGTCAAGATGTTTGTCCAAGGTCACAGAATTAGTTAATGGGAGAACAGAGCAGAGAGACTCCTGAGTTCTTCTCCTTCAGATGGTTATCCAGCCATTGCTCCAACTCCCACTGGTCAGAAACTCATTTTCTTAGACAATCCATTCCAGTTTGAGGCTGTTTCTGTTGGTTTAGGGAGTTCTTCCTTGTACGGAGCTGAAGTTTGCCTCCTCGTGACATTCAACCATAAGTGTGATTCCATACCTCCAGCAGGAACCAGACCTATCATTGAGGCTGTTGCCCAGAGGGCATTCTAGGAGGTGTAAACTGGTGACCCACTTACTAGGAAGTATTGTTTATAAGCTTTGGATCAGAAGAAGTTGAAGATGGCATACAAGGAAATATCATCCTAGGGCGGTGTCACACCAAGCCCACAGGTTCAGCAATGCCAAGAGTATGGAATTCTGGGGTTCAAGAAGTATTGAGGACAGTTAATACAGGAGAGGGAAACAGATAGTGGAACATAGTCCCCATACCACAGGCTTGTTATAGGAAGATAGTCAACTCAGGAGGGAAACACATGCTCTGATTAGATATAAGCTCAAGATGCCACCCTGCATTTGTCTGCAAGCCATTTCCTGATTCTTGAATGGCAGTGACCTGGAAATATAAGACACAGAGGTCACAATTCTAGAAAGTCTGTGCGGAGGCCTCAGCAAGTTCCCTAGCCACTTATGCACTCTGCCTTCACATATACTCTTTATCACATTCTATCATCATGAGCTGTTCTATCAGCTGTTTTTGCAAATACGGTCTTTTTGGAACACAGTCATGTCCATTCATTTTTATATTGTCCATGGCTGCTTTTTCTATGATTGCAGAGTTGAACAGTTGTATGGACCACGAAGCCGAAAATATGCACTGTCTCTTTACAGAAAAGTTTGCCAACTCCTGTTCTAGAAAGCAAGGACAAAGTCTTGTTCATCTCTGTAACCCCAAATTTATAGCCATAATTTCTTTATGTGTAAAATAGCAATGATACCTTTGTCACAGAGATACAGTGAAATATAAAAGAGATATTATATTTGAAGGCAGCACATGTAAAATACCTAGCACAGTGCCTGCCGTAGGACAGATGTTCAGTATGCATCAAGTGAATAAGTGAATGCAGTGGAAGAAAGTCAATCCACTCAGAATGAAATGATGAATGCAAAAGCACTACACAAACCATAAAGTGCTCTCTAAGAGCATGACAGGTTCCCATCACTGTTGTCAAATACAAATATGTTCTGGAACAAAGCCTGCCTGCCCTCTGGCTTTCTGGATCCCGATTTTATGAATAAAAACTCACAGACAGCCTTAATTTAGGCTGATTCATACTCCAATTTTTACCTGATCCCTCTCCATCTTTCTACTCAACATCTCCCAGTAAGGTACTGATCCTTAGGTTTGAGCTTGAGCTCCTTAAATTAAGGCCACTAAACATTGATTGCTGTGGTGGTTTTGTACTGAACCAGTCTAGCTAAGCACAAACCACATTCCTCAGATTTCCCTTTCTTGTATGGCCTTCCTTCTAGTTGGCCACAAGAGAAATTAGCATGAGATTTGAAAGGCAGAGTGAGAGAACAATCATTCTATTTGAAGATCGGTGCAGGAACCCAAGTCCACCACAGCTCATGCACACGCATTATCATTGATCTGCTTGCTCATCTCCTTTGTGTGGAGCAGGAGCCTATTCTGCAGCCTCTCCAGCTCCGGCCAAGTCTGGGTCAGTCATGAGTGCAGCTCCATGGCCGAGGACATGCACTTCTTCTATAAGCCACTGACATTGTGAGGGTTAGAAGTGGTGAGAGATAGGCATGGGTTCCATGTTGCCTTCATTCTCTCCTGCTTCAGATCCAATTCGTCTTACTGACTGCCTGCCCTACAATAACTTCAAAACTACCAGGAGACGCAGAGGCAAGTCTCCCCCAGAATCCTTCACCATTTGCCCTTTGTAGTCCCTGGCTAGTAATATTTCTCTTCCAGACCTTCATTTTCATAACTTCTCGCACAGTTATGGGAAGTCTAATCCCTATTCAAAAAATCATTTGTTTCGTATCATTGAGAGTGGCTCTGCTTTCCTGATCAAACTATTAGGAAGAGAATATAAAGGAGGAATTCTCTGAATTGGTTCTGGAATTGTTTTCTGGAATGGGTTCTTTGGTCTGATTACATTTAAAGGCATAATCATTCTGATGCCAGTGACAAAGGGGACACTGGTAGTCCATGATATACAGTGGCAAAACAGCTACTTAAACTATCACCTGCAACATCTGTCATTAAGTGCCCATGGAAAGCAATGCTTTGGATGACCAAGTCGTTGCTGCTATAGAACATACCAGTGAAAATAAGGAGGAGAAAGAGATTGATAGGTAGCTTCTAAGAGGGCTAGAGAAAGAAAATTATGACATTAGAGCTTTAAGGTCCCAAATCAAGGTCTGACTAAAGAAAATCCATGGCTCCTATGACTACAGAGCCAAGATTTCTCAAAATCAAACCCAAGTCTAATCTTGGGCTGAATAATGCAAATTAAAATTGCAAGCTCACAGGGTCTCTTATGTTAAAGTTAGGACATTGACTAGGATGAAGTGGGACCCTGAAGATTGGGATAGAGACATATGGGCCGCTTCAGATGAGACTGGGGAGCTTGAACCCTGAATTTTGTTCAGAGTTCAAGCTCTGAATCGGTGGTAGCAGCACTTCCTCCCTAACCAAAGAGCTGTCTCACCTTTTCTGAAGAAACTTTCACTGGACCTGGACCAGGACCAAGGAGCTAAAGTACTTTGCAGGAAACTACTGCTTCTTCTCAAGACCTGTCCCCAGTCGCTCGCATTGCTTCTAGACTCCAGTTTCAGCAGGCCTCATGGGTTATCGATTAAAGTTTGACTCAAGTGAAAATGTCATATACAATAAAAGCACTGCAAACTTTTAGCAATTTATATTCACAGAAAGCTGAGAAACATGTTTAGAAATATATCATATTGATATTGTACTGGGTGGAAGAAATACAAATCTGGATTAGACCAAATATGTCGATACAGGCACACTGAGCCGAGACTATGAATTCACTGTGTTACTCTGGGTAGCTTAAAGTGGTTCTAACAGTTTGCTTGATTCACCGAACTAAAATCTAGACCCAGTGGTGACTTACACCTAGTACAATGGAAATATTAAACATTTTTTGATGTAATGTAGAGGAGGGTAGCCAAAGGGTAAGGAAATCAGAACTCCGGAGTAAATTTATTATGTGACACCTGTTTACCCACCTTCTAATTATATCTCCAGGAGGGTCCCAAGGACACTCCCTTCACCAAGGCCTTGTACTATGGTACACATACCACGAGGGGGACCCCAGTGTAGTTGAAGAACCTATGGTAGCTAATAACTGTAGACCAGGAATAACATTGGTATTACTGCCATCAAAGTGAGTTTCTTGAATTCATGAAAGTGATAGGATGCCCAGGTGGCAAAAGCCAAATATAAGACACTTAATCATCAGAGGGGTGGTGGTTACCATAATGGACAGCAGAGCTGAAGCATTAATCAGAATGATTTGACCTGCACAGAGCTCTTTGGCATTGGCTAATTGATCACAACATCCTTAAAACTAAAATTGATGAGTGGCCTACTCAAGTCTTATTTGATTTAGATAAATTGAAAAGCTCTAGGTCTGCTGAATAGAGGTACTTTGTCACAGTAGAAAATCATGGCTCCACAATCAACTCCCAGACTTGAGTAGCTACTGAGCCCCAAATTTATATAGCAAAAATCTTTTTTCTAGCTTTTTTCAAAGGCACTTGAGGGTATTTGTCACTGTGACTTTGCTTTGGGGAAAGGAAACTGGCCACGCCTATCAAGAATTACTGGGCACTATCTCTGAACTAATTTCAAGAGACTGAAAATGCCATTATGGTCCACAGTTAGAATAGGAGCTTATGGAGGACAAGTGATCATGGAGTTTAGGCTTGGATCCATCTCAAATGGGCTCAGCGTGTCCCTGAACACCCTGTAGTTACTTCCCCAGTTCTGGAATAGATCATTTTAGGAAGAGACATACTCAGCCACTAATAAACTATCTACAGTGTTTTCTTTATCCATGGAATAAAGGCTATTATAGTATAAAAAGTCAAGTGGAAACCAATAAAATCAATCACTTCTACCTACAAAAGATTAAATTAAAGAAATATATATCTGGAGGTATGGCAGAAATTAGTGCCACCATCAAGGACTTGTAAGACGCAGAGATGATGAATCCCACCATACCTACATTCAACTTGTTTATTTGGCCTGATAAATGAATCTTGGAGAACAGTGTATTATCATAAACTTAATTGGTGGTAACACCACTTGCAGCTTTTGGTTTTGTTACTGAAGAAAATCAGTACAACTTCTGGCGACTATTAATCTGGCAAATGCTTTTTTTCTCTATATGTGTTATTAAAGACTTCAAGAGCAGTTTGCTTTCAGTCAGCAGGGCTAGCAACCCTCCTTCACTGTCCTGCCTCAGGGCTGTATTAACTTCCACAATCTATTCTCATAATCTTATCCCAGGGCCCTTGATAGCCTCTCCATTCCACAGACTATCACATAGACTTACCATATTGATGATATCATGCTAATTGGTCCTGGTGAACGAGAAATAGCAGCTACTTTAAATACCTTGGTAAGAAAAATGCAGGCAGATGGAGGAAAATGAATCTCACAAAAACATCAGGGGCCAGCTATTTTGGTGAATTTTCTAAGATTCCAGTGATCAGGGCATGCTGAGATATTTTTTCTCAAGTGAAGGAGAAGTTGCAGCTTCTGGCCTCTCTTACCACTGAGGAAATGGCAGGTTGCCCAGTGAACCTCTGAATGTTAGAGGTAACCGTGTACCATTCGATCATGGTACTTCAACTCACTTATTGAGTAATCTAAAAGGCTGCCTCTTTTGAGTGCCTTCCAGAAAATGAGAAGAATTTGCAACAGATCCAGCCTGCCATGCGAGCTGCTCTGCCATCTGAATCGAACATATGATTCAGCAGATCTATTTGTGCTAGAAGTGTCTGTGGCAGATAAAAAAAAAAAAAAAAAGCATGAAACCTTTGGCAGTTCCCTATAGGCAAGGCATAGTACAGGCTTTAGAATTTGAGTGCAAAACTATGCCATACTCTACAGAAAATTATCTGCCTTAAAGAAAGCTTCTACCTCACTATTGGGCCTAAGAGAGACTGAATGCCTTCCGTGGGCCACCAAGTTACCATTAGACCTGAGGTGACCATTGTGAACTGAGTTTTGTCCTTGCAAGTTCTCATCTGTCATTGTTCTCTTCTGCTTCATGTCCAGCGTTTCTCGCCAACTGCCTTTTTTTGCCGTTGGCTAGTAAGTTCAGGTTGCCATCAAATGTAGAACCTCACACAGACTTCTTTATCAGTATCATTTTGTGGTCCTTCACGAGTGACTTTTCTCTAACCCTCTAATTGTCTCCTTCCAGAGCTTCACATCTCCAGCTTCTACCACAATTCTGAGGGTCAAATTCCTGTAACAGATCCTTTACTCTCTATCGCTCATAGTGGTTCTGCTTTCCTCATCGAATCCAAACCGGTATAACTGCCTATTATATCTATGATTGTATTTACTTTCATAATAGCTCAGCCTGATGTTTTCCCAAGAAAAAGGCTGAGAACTGAACAGTATGCCAGGGTCTCATTCTGTGAGCACTGGAATCTGATCCCACCCCTGTCTAATTCGAGAAATGCGCCACGTGGACACCTTTGAGGCTTCAGAGGAGCATGAGGTCTTTGCTAAGCTGCATCCAGGTCCACCCTTTGGGTGTCTGATGTATGTTGTTTCCACAGGCTCCTCAGTCAACCCAGCCAGTTAAGACTTTAGGATCTACCCATTCAAGTATTCTCTCTCTGTGCCTTGTCTAAATTGAGATTAAATATTAAAACATGTTTAAATTACGAAATGTTTCAAGTATACGAAAGTGTCCAGAAAATAATAAAGCAGGCTTTCTTGTTCGCAATATCCCAAATTGTTATATTTGCTTCATCTTATTTTATTTCATATCTTAAAAAATACAAAAACCAAAAATGTGTTTCTTTCAGCATTGTTTACAAATCATCAGTGTAGGAATGAATAAATAAGTATGATGTTCAATTGCAAATTAATACCATAAGTAATTAGATTTGATAAACTAGATCAATATTTTGAAGGGAAAAGGAAAAATGTAGGTGAAAAAGAATAATAGTATTTATGCACATTTTTAAAACCAACAGACCTATACCAATACATCATTCCAAAATCTTGAACTCTTTTCCAAAACTGTTCCCTCAGGGCTTCTAACCTGCCTCAATGAACTCTGAATTCTCTCTATTCCACCTCCATTTTCATCTCAGAGACTTTTCTGAAATATCTTTTTATCTCCTTACAATTCCAGCTCTTGCACCAGCAGCCCATCTACCATCAATGTGCTTCTGTAACTCCATTCAGAGATTTGCGATAATCTCTTGCACGTTAAAGCATCATTATGGGCTTTCCCCTGAAAAAGTAAGTCATTGTGCTTACTTACAAATATTTTAGCTCTTTAGACCTTTAATTGATCTGGTAGCACACCAGGTTCTGGTTATTTTTCTGGGATGCTCTTCAAACCTCTTTAGACATAAAACATATTAAAAGGATTGATGGTTCCAGGTTTTAATGAGTATGAAGAGGACTGGAAATTCTTGAGTCCTGCTGGTGGAAGTGTAGACTGGTGGAACCACTCTGGAAGACTGTTTAGCAGTATTTACTGAAGATGAAACTACACCTACTTTTTAAGACCCAGCAGGTCCATGCTTGGGAAAACCCCAACAGAAACATGTGCACATGGATAAGAATATTCCCAGCAGCGCCATTCAGAATAACCCCCCAAACTGAACAACCCAAATGTCCACCAGAAGTCAAATGGATAAATAAATTGTGGTATATTTTTCTGGCATGGTGGTGAAAATATGCAAACTGCAGGCTCACGTCAGCGGAGGTGGTGGTGTTTCTAATGTTGAGAAAAGGAAACAGACGCAAAAGAGCCTGTGCATGTGATTCCACAGCATGGAGAATCCAAATGAAAAGCCTGTGCGTGTGATTCCACAGCAAAGCCAATCCAAACGAAACCCTGGTGCCCGGGGACCAAGGACGTCCACTTCGGTGGTGGGAGGAGAGAAAATCAGGGAGGCATTTCTCATGAAAGTCAAGACAAAAGTTACTTTAGGTGGGAAGAGGTAAGACAGGAAGGGGCACTGGTGCTGACGACGTTCTGTGACTTGACCTGAGTGGTGGCTATGCAAATAGCCACTGCTTGTTTTATAATGGTTTGTTTTGCTGGTATGTTTCATAGACTTTTTCTGTATGTATGTTGTTTAATGGTTTTTAAATCCTCACATATATCATCGCTCTTATAATTTTTTCCAGTGAGAATGCAAAGGATGATTTGCAGGATTCTTTTGAGAAACCTCAAATTCTCAAGTGCCATTCTGGCAGTGATTTTCCCTATAAAACTTTCATTTTCTGCCCAAGAAACAACACTTTCTTAGACCTCTTCATTTTCAAAAGAGGATTTTTTTTTCTCCTTTTTTTGCAAAGGAGATTTTATCACTTAACAGAATAGTTGTATGTGTTACCAGATGGAGAATAAAAATGGGCAGCGTGAGCAAAGTGATGTACCAGGCACACACCCTCTTCACAGTGCACCTCGTTTAAATTCCAAGTCACAGACCCTCGGGGACCCTGAGAAATAACTGAAACCAAAAAGTGCTAGGCCTATTAATACAATGATAGCCAACAGATTTACTGTGCAATTTGTTCATTCCCTTTTACAAAGGAGGAAACTGAGGCATGAAGAAGTTAGTTAATTTCGTACCTAGGAAATTAAAAACACAGGTGTTGGACAGAAGCTCTGACTCTACAGCCTGTAGGAGTAACCACCAACCATCTTACCATCCCCCAATCATTGCCTAAATTGTGGATCAGCACATGCTTGGGAACCTTTAAATTCTCCCTCTTCTCCATAGTCAAACAATCTACTTTTTTTCCCCCAAAAAAATATCTTTTGATTTCATCCTTGACTTTTCATTTCCTCAGCCCAACGTTGGCCAAACTAATTTCTCACCTGATTTATTGCAAGAACCTTCGACCTGTTCTCTTTACATCCAACTCCTCTCTCTCTGGCTCTAAGCCCTCTGATGGTTGTTCGTTGCTGCCTCGTCAAGTCCAGATCCTCATCATGACTTGGAGAGTCCTTCATGGCTTAGCCCTTGCCTCTTGTTCAAGCTTCATCTTTTATTGCTCTCTTTGCGTATCTACCCAGGAGTGACCCCAGACTATTTACTGTACCTCTGTGTACCAGGGATGTTCCCACCGCAGTATATTTCTCTGACAGCCCTTCCCCTTCCCCATCTACCATATCTCTAGTCCCATTCATCCTTCAAGACCCAGTGCAGCTACCAGCTCCTCTGGGAAGCATTCCCTGATTCCTTCCAACCAGAACCTATCTCCCTCATTTCTCTGCACCTCTCTTTTCATCTTTATCAGAGTCTGTCCTGGCTGATGTTTGCACAACGGTCACCCCCACTAGACTGTAAATTCTTGAGAACAGGAAGGTATCATATTTACCTTTTGATTCCCAACATCTGGCAGAGAGCCTGACATATATGAGCTATTCAGTTAGTATAAATGGATCTGTATCACCCACTTAAGTTTGTAGCCAGTGGTGAGGACTTACACGGCCCTGACATTCTCTTGTCCTGACATTCTGGCCCAGTTCCTCCTAGAACAAAATGGTTAAATCAGAAATCAGGTGGATGGAGTCTTTTCCTAGCCAAAAGGAGACAACTGATACTGGAACAGCACAGAGGACTATTCATTTGGGGTGCACGTCTGGCTGGATGCCCGCCTGAAACAGACTTTCCCTGCCCCAGTCTGGGACTCCAAAGACTCTGCCAAGGTGAATCAGGACAAAAAGAAGTGGAAAATTCCTTATTCACATTTCACTGAGAAACTTGAACCAGAAATCAATGTTTCAGGCCCAGCCTGTCTCGTTTTCCCAGACAGGACTCCCTGACTCTCCAGTCGGCCCTGAAAGAAGCCATAGCAGAAACAGTGCAAAGCTGCTATAAAGACTTTCATGTGGCTTTCACTGCTAGAAAAACACCATCCCTCTCTGGATGCCTTCAAAACACAGATTCATTGAGAAATCTGGCTTTTCTTCCAGGCAGGGCATGGGGACTCTTTTGCAAGGGAAAGCACATGTATAATTGCTAGAGAAATATACATGTTTAATTTCCTTTAAGCCCTTGAAGTTTTCTTCCTTAAATAAATCATCCTGCATGGTCCTGTGACCTGAGACCTGGAAGTGGTTTTGTCCTGGCCCCAAGCCATGGCCTCTAGAGAGAGGGACTCTGTCCCATTTGGACGCCCACGTGAACACACACGATGCTGTCTTGTTTTTACCCAAACGGGCAGACCAGATGGAGTTGCTAGAGTCTATTATTTGTAAGACCTTTTCAAGAGTTGAGCAGGTAGCTGACAACATACCTGCCTTGTAAATTAAAAAGCATGGGAAACAATTATGTTGAGAGAAAAAATGAGGCCTGCAAGCTTGGGCAGAGAAATGATGCGGAAGCGTTTGTGAAGCCCAGTGTCGGAGTTGACAGAGACAGTAGAGATCTTTAACACACCTCTCAATTTACGGAGCAGGTCACGGACATCCACAGAGAAAAATCCTGTCACCACTGTTTCCTAAGGACTACCTGTAAAAGATCACCTGGGGAACTGGTCACAAACGCCATTTCTGGCCCCATCCTAGATTCAGAGTCTCTGGGGATAGTCCCCCAGTACCCAAGGATTTAACCAGCTTCCCGTGTGATTCTGATGTGCCCTGAAGTTTGACAACCTGTGTTACGTGCTCTGGCCTTTCTGCTTAGACACAGGCTGGGTCCAAACTTCCCACAAGCCTCTTCCATCTGGCTCTGCTTGCCTGTCCCTCCGTTTACCACTAGTTCATCCTAGACTTTCTTGCCTCCAAACCGTCTTTCGTCCCCGACAATGCTCTCCCCTGCCATCACCCTGCCCTCCCATCTGAGACTCCTGGCATCTCAAACTGCCAACTTTCGGAGAGAGAGACAACACATTGTCTCCAGAGGGGTTCCAGCTTGACAGAACCCCAGAGAGAATCTCATGTTGCCTCCTCCTCTGTTCCCTAAACATGCTTGTTTCTTCCTCTGTTTCCCCTTGTGCAATAAGTGATGACATTACTGATGGAGGCAATAGTATCTGCTATTTCCGGGAGCCAGAAGCACCATGTGCTTCCAAGAGGAGTTTGTAAGATGATAAGGGCTTTTGAGCTGGGGACTTGCTCGGGCTTATTATAAAATGAGTCCTGGGATTATTTAACAAGAAAAAATCATTTTGCCAAATGTTTCTGTAGTCTTCTGGTCTATAAGGTTTAGAGCTTTGCTAAATTCATGCAATGAAGCTTTTGCTGTTATAATCTGCTCCCTCTACTCACCCACTACCAGCCATCAGCCATTAATTTAATTGAAGGTCATTTTGAAATTTCTTTGTAAGTGAGTGATATTTACTTGAAGGCAGGCTTGTCTAGCCTTACAGGAAGCAGAGAAGAGAATGGAAGCACATAGCTGTGGTAAAACTGGGCCACATCCCTGCCTCACCTCTTACATCTGTCAGGCCTGGAGAACTTCCCTAGTCCTGGTAGAACCTCGATTTTCTCACCTGAAAAAGGATTGTCATATCTGCCTCACAGATGAGGTGTTATGAAGTCTAAAAGCACTGTGCCCGATGTTACACACAGTGACCGCTCCTCTCCTGTTCCTTAACTTCACAAACAACTATTTTGGATTTTGTGCTGCAAAATTTCTAGACCTAGTTCCCTGTGCTCTACGACTCTTTTTGATAGTGAGAGGTCACTGCTGGAAAGAACTGAAAGTTGTTGGAGGGAGAAAAGTAGTTTCTGAGTCATTGCCATTGAAATGACAATATCAAATATAAGCACTTGGGATGTACTCAGTCATGGTGGCCTCCTTAAGAGGGTTAGGAACTAAACTACCTGAGTTAGAAAAGATAACATCGAGGATTTTTCCCGTTCTTACGATTCTATGGTAACAGATTTGACTTGGCATTCAAGGCCCCTTATAATCACAATCAAACCTGTCTTATAAACTCATCTAACATATTCCCCCTAACCAATTCTCTCAAGCCATGCAGTTTATCACGTCCCATGAATTGCATGCCCCTTTATGCCACCAGACCTCTGATTCTTGTACCTTCCATATTTCTTTTCTCTGCAGTATTACATTCCACCCATCCTTGAAGGCTGTCTGTCTTCCATCCAATTTCTCCTGCTTCCCCAGCTGTAGTCCATTCCTCCAGCCTTCCATCTGCACTTCTTGTAGGGTACTAATATTAAACTACCTTGTGTTCTAGGTATGTGGGAACACACTTTACCAAACTGGAGACTCTTTGGGGACAGATAGTGGGTCTCAATTTTTCTCAGAAAGCCTGCAGCACCTGGCATATGGAAGCTGTTCATGGAATGTTTACTGAATTGGGCCAAGGAATTTCAAGGATTAGTTCATATATACTACATCTTTGGTTTTAGCACTTTTTTACTTAGGGCATGTCGGCAAACAGGATCAGGTGCTCTTTCGAACAGTTTCCTTCCCTTGCTGAAAGGATACGGAGAACTGTCATTGACATCCAAGGACAGGACATGAGTAATGCTGGGTCACAAGGGAACAGAAACGTCTCCTCTCTGTGTCTTCAGTGGCTACAGAACTTCTTGTCTCTAATAACTCTTTCTGGATGTCTCTAACTCCATTCTTTTCTTGGCAGACTGGACCTCTCTGCAAGACTCTTATTTTTCTCTCTTCCATAATTTAGGCTTGCCCATGGCTTTGTTATACACAATACTAGCTCCTGTCCTGATATCTCAGGACTTTTCAATCTAAGCATACTCATAACTTGAGTCTCTATGTTTCTTGGCACAAATTTTATCAAGAAAAAAGCTGATTGGCTCGACCAGACTGAAGCCCAGTGACATGTGTCCATTTCTGGGCCAATGAGCTGATAACAGTATGACTTCCCAAGTTCCTTTCAGCAAGAAAGGGGTTTGAAGAAGGATTGCATTGCTTCCCAGTAATTGGCCATTGGTTGGATCATCATCCCTAACGAATCTAATACAACAGTGTCTACAGTGAAAGATACAGAGACGACGATGTGTATCTAAGATGTGGATTTACAAGTCTAAGTGTTAGCTGTTTTCCAGTGGTTTCATGGGAGGCACTTGGATGCTACTGAGTATGGGTCTCTGAGGTCTGTGAGAGCTAAGAATTACTTGCTGGTTAGCTCAATCTCCCTTATAACTTTCTACTTGTATTTGTGTTTCCTTTCCAAGAGATACGTGGATGGAGCAGCAGCCCCAGCTAGGTGAATATTTCTCATCTGCTTTCCCAGACGAGATGTTGGTGTTGACAAGATGAGGAACTGGGGAAAAAGGAAAAGACTGGAGATAGAGAGTGTGGACCCCAGGAGCCAGGTGCATTATCCACTAAGTCATGGAGAGGACATTGCAAGAGGGGACTGAATGTCAGTTAGAGCAGGTTCAAGCTGATGTCTCGGGTCGATGCTTGGACACTGTTTTTGCCTTCCTTCTGGATCATTGCCTTCATCCTAAGACATGCTGTAGTATCTCCCGTTTTAAAATAATCCTCCATTGACTTTCACTCCTTTACAACTACTGCACCAGTTTCCTTTAACTGATGATTCCCAAATTCACACTCCCTCTGGGAGAGTTGCCTACAGAACATGAAGATCAGTTCATTGCCACCGTGGTTTGGTGAGGCCCAGAGGATGGTGCTTTACAGAACTTCTAGGACCTTCACATTTGCAAATGACAGCATCTGCTCTTATTGTCCTTATTGATTTAAACATTGAAAGACGAATGCCTAGTAGCCAAAGAGAGGGAGCATGTGGTGGCACACTTCCTTGCCACAGCCCCCTCTCTCTGTGTCCTCCTCACTGTCTTCTCTCCATCTCGAGGAGATTCTTACCCACCCTTCAAGATCCCACGTAAAAGTCTCCTCTTCTACGAAGACTTCTCTGACTTTACGGCCAGAACAAACCTATCCTTACTCTGGACTCCAGTATCCCCTGTTCCTGTCATAAGGTTAGCACTTGTCATGCTCTTCTTCAGTCTCCCTGACAACCCTGAGTGCTCCCTGGAGGGAAGAACCACATATCCTTCATCTTTAGAATGCTTGACACCCACCAGCTCCTGAGGATTGGTTGAAAGAAGACCTGAGTTATTTCTTCTCACTTACTTTTAAAGCAAGACTCAATTTCTCCTTAAGCTTAGTCTTCTCATCTCGAAAACAGGGGTAGAAACGATCTCCACCCTGCCTACTCAAATCCAGTGATCGTGAAAGCTTTGTAAATCCTAAAGAACTTTAGAAGTGTGTGAGGATTATTCTCGATGCCTACTACATTGTTCTCAGGGACAGACTGCTGACCTGGCCCATCATTACGTCCATTCATGTTTATGTTTCAGTGGTCTGATTACAAATTGTGAGTTGGCTTTGACACTGCATACTGATGCCAGATGTACCCTCCCTTGTTTGTGTGGGTCCCTCCTCAGTCCAGGGCAATAACCTCACAATAGCACCTGTAGTTTCACATGAGATGCCTAAAAATTATAGAAGGAAGGACAGAATTAGAATCATTTTCTTAGCCTTCCTGCAGGGTTTGTCTTAGTACCCACCCACAAGGCACTGATGTGTAAAGCAATTTCCTTTCCCAAGCCTGTCATTCATCTATTCATTCATTCACTCACTGACTACTTTAGTGTCCTCCTTCATGTAAACCAGCAGGAATCACAGAACAGGGAATAGTAAGGGCTCTGACAGGACTTTGCAAAGGTTCTCAGAGGCGAGCAGAGGAAAAGCACTTACGCCAGACTCCAGGGAGAAGCTTCCTGAGCTGACTCTTGAAGGAAAGGACTACCCAGGTGCCTTTGAAGAGGATGGGGAGAGTTTTCCTTGCAGCAGGAACAGCTTGTGCAAAACCTGGAGGTGAGCTAGAGCATGGCATGCTCAGGAGAAAACAAGTCATTCACAGTGGCTGGAAGCATAAAGCGTAAGGGGTAGGTGGGCAGAGAGGAAGCCAAAGCAGAAGGCAGGAGCCAGACCAGGAAGGGTCTTAGGAACCATGGCTTAGGACCTGCTCCCACAGATGTCAGAAATTCCACTGTTAAAACTTGCTGGAGGTCATGTAGTCAACCTACAGAAGAACCCACCTCCAGGCTCCTGGACCAGTAATCATTTACTCTTTCACTATTTACTAAGTGCACCTGGCCCTGCTGTCTCTGACCACAAACCAGCCTAGTCCCTGCCAGGGCACTGAGTGTTTGGAGCCCCAGGCCTGGGAACATACCTCAAGCTCAGATGGGTTCTGTAGCAGCTGACAGGTAATCTGAGCAGGGACCATAGATTCTCCAGGAGGCCAGCAGCCCACATTGCTTCCTTAGCCATCCAGGCCCTTCCCCTCCATGGTTAATTTTCACTTTTCATAAAGATGTGTTCATTTAAGGGACCGGGAGCAGAGGAATGCCTGATGGGGACCACATGCCTCTCCCACGGCGGGGGCTTTGATTCTTGTCCAGGCGAGGCTGCAAACATCTTGCAGTCCCCGCACCAGCCGCCGTCTTTGTCGGGGCTCTAGGCTTCAGTTTGCATCGTGCACTGGGAGCCCCACTGCCACATAAAAGGCACGCCGGTCCCAGAGCCATCCCCTTCCCGGAGAGGTGACGCTGGAGAGGGGCCGCCGGCACCCCCGCCCCCAGCCCAGCAGCCACACTCTGGCTTCCAGCAAGGAGTCTGCGAGCCACACAAAGGAAATGGCAAGATAGTGAGTCACCCAGAGGCTCGCCTGCTGCCTGGGCTGCTGGCCCACAACAGGACCTTTGTGCTGCGCTCCAGGAGGACGAGGAGGACTGGCGCAGGGGGCGGGAGGGGGTGGGGGCAGCGAACATTTCAGGGCGCTGAGTAATGCTTGGAGAGGGGGTGCATGTCCACCGGAAGCAGGGCCGACTTCTGGGAGCCCACCACTCTGCAAAGTCACAGGTGCCGGGACTCAGGCAAGGCTTAGAGTGTCCTCCTGATATGATCTGGCTATACTACTTGTTCCCTGAGAAGGTGCATTATATTTTGCCAAGGACTCTCCCTTCACCGTGGTGTGAGAGGCTTGAGTCCTGTGGCACATCCATTCAACTCTCTCTTTCAACCATATTCCCTAACACAGCACTGAGAAAGTACTGAGAGTGAGTGCAATGAATGGACGGAAGGAGTAATTCATTCGTACAAATACCACAACACATGAGGAGTTGGCCCAGTGTCCTCATTTCACAAAAGGGGAAAAGGAGGCCCTGAGATGGGAATGGCTGGAGCTAGGTTTCACAGTGAGTTGGTGGCAGCTCTAGAATTTGAGCACCATGGCACCGGGCCTGGGGTGCTCCACTGTGTAGCTGCTGTTGTGTGGCTCAGGGAACGCCAGGAGGGCACGACTGATGTGTAGTCAGAGATCGGGCTGGTGAGAACCCACAGCATGGATAAGATAACCACTGAGGGCAAGGTCAGGTTCTAGGGACTTTTTGGGGAGTGAGGGAGAGAAACCAGAACAATAGGAGGTAGGGTCCCAGGCATTAAGGTGATCACAATCTCCCGGCCTAGGCAGACCATAGGGTTTACATAAGATGGGAAAAGAACCAGCATTGTTGAGCACCTAGGAAAGGCCAGGCACAGATGTATAATCCTTTACCCAATCATTACAGATAAAGGTATCATTACGGATAAAGAAAGTGACCGAGAAACCAGCGGTGTCTGGGACAGTCAGTTGCCAGCTCTGTCAGGGTCTCAGAGTGTTGGTAATTTGGTGGGGCCCCTGTCTGACGAGGTTGAGTTCTCAGTCTGGCAGGCCCAGAAACTCAATGTTGTTGGTGCTCGCAGAAGGGGTCAGTGTCTCAGAACTAACTCACATCGACTCACACTCAGAGTCTGAGATGTTACCAAGAGACTGAGGTGCCCATGACCTGAGCTTTTCTCCCTGTGAGGTGAGCACTGCGGGGCAGACAGGCTGCCTGGAAGCGTGGAAGCAGAACCAGAGGTTTGGCACCCAAGCCAGGGTGCTCGTTTCCACAGCAGGTGGCCGGCCACAGGCTGCACATCTAACTCTTGAAGCTGAGCATGCCCAGGGCAGTGTGCATAGGTGTGTAAGCATTTCTCTGTGGTCTTTTCTTTCCTGACTCCCAAGCTGACCGTGCTTAACATGCTCCTTACTTACAGGAGTCTTCATTTGGCCTAAAGCAAAACAACAGACTAGTCAAAAGCTTCAGATCAGCTGATACAACCACACTCTGAAGACCACACCCCGGATGCCCTGATGAGATTCGGACAGTCCAGAAGTTAAGGCAGATGCTGTGCATTTGCAGTGAGAATCATTTCCTGCCTCTGGCATTTCTCAATTCTTTAACAGAAGTTGACTTTAACTTAAGTATGAGAGCACTGGATTCCCCACTCCTAAATTATCCAGTTTTAAAGATGAAGAGTTTAGAAGAAGCTCAGTAACTTCCCAAAGTCACATGGCTAAAAAGCAATGGCACCAAGATTCAAACCCAATCAATCATGTACACCTCCCCTTAAGAAAATTAACAACAATGATAAGAAAGTCTACCGATTGCCGAGGACTTGCTACATGCCCAGCATATGTGATTGGCACTTTACCTATGTTTTTTCGCCTAATCCTTCCAGCAACACCAGGAGACAGTTCTCATCTTCATTTTACAGGTGAGAGTTGAAGTGCAAAGTGGTGAAGTAACTTGCCCAAGCCAGGGTCACACAGCTACTTAGCTCAGGACTCGGATTTCAAACCAGTCTGTCTGCCTCTCTACCCAAGCTCTTAACCACCCCACTCCATGGCAGAGCAAAGCACGATTTCTGCAACCACTCACCCCCACAGTACGCCTAGGTCCTGCCCTGGAGAGAAACAGCCCTATCTGGGGTTTCCAAAGTCCACAGCCTCACCCTCGGCCTTGTCAGTTCAGGGATTAGGTTAGTATCAGCTTCCCAGGGACGAACAGGTTCAGGCAGCCTGATTTATGACTCACTCACAAGGGTCTGAGCCAAGGGTCTGAGCCAAACCTAAGTAACTGATTCACCTGTGAGGTACAGCAGCCAGAAGGAGATTGAGGTCAAGAGCACTGCCTGAGCAGTCATGTGCAAGCTGGGTCTAAAACTCCATCCACCACTTCCTAGCCGTGAGACTTTGGACATGTTACTCACCCTTTTTGAATCCCAGTTTCGGCCTCAGAATATGGGGGAGTAATGCCAACTTTGAGCAGTGACTGTGGCTTACACAGATATTGCGGAGGAAATACCTAGCGTGGTGACTGATGCTTAATAGAAGCTCAATAAATGGTAATGCTTCTCATCTTCATTATTATTGGTTGAAAACTGGGCTTGGCCATCAGGTAAGGTTTCCCCACGCCCCGTGGGCAGGTCACATGGGAAAAAACAAATTCCAGCTCAGAAGGCTGGTAAGAGAACCCAGTTAAAAGGCGGGGCCTGAGCCCTCAGTCTCTGATACTGGGATGAGGTGCCTATCACCTTTCGCTCCCACTCCTAGGTATTTCTGTTTGTACTTCCAGTTTGGACTTGGAGCCTGTCTTCTCCTGGACAGAGCTGCTCATCACAGCAAAGTCTCCTTTCTCAGCACTTCCTTCCCACTGAAAAGCAGGCCTGATGCCACCTCATCTTCAAAGCCCCTGGTGGGTAAACTCCTGTTCCCCTTCCAAGGCCCTGGTCAAATACACCTTTATGTGGGAGGCCTTCCCAACTCCCCCTGACAGAGGTAGATCAACTACATCCTGGGTGCTGGGACACAACAGTGGAGAACACATAGGTGATAGGTGGCTCTTCTCTTTCTGAAGCTTGAAGTCCAATGGAACAATAAACAAAACAAACAAATAAACCAAATCATTGCGGTTTCTGATAATTGCAAAGAAGGAAATAGCCCGTATGATGTGATAGACAAGAACTCTGGGGGTGATGGGGTGTCAGGAAAGGATTTTCTGGGGAGGTGGCATTTACCCTGAGGCCAGAAGGACGAGATGGAGCCAGTTTTGCCAAGAGCTGGGAACAGAGGGTTCTCGGCATAAGGAACAGCTTTTCCCTTCCACGGAGAGAAAGAATTGGGTGTTTCTCATTGTTCGGAAAATCCGGCCGGAGCAGATGGAGGGGGTGGGAGGAGGCACGGCAATCAGACACAAGCAGAGAGGCCTTGCTCCTCTGTGCACACAGCCGGATGTATGACAGTGAGGATAAGACTGGTAACCATTTCTTGAGCATCTACTACATGCCAGGCACTGTGCAGGCACTTTCCATAAATTCTCTCATTTAATCCTCATTCTCCCTGCCACCCCGACCCACTACGCAATATCCATATTCGTGTCCTAGTCTTACTGTGTTGTCAGCACTTCTCCGCAGGTTTGTTTCCCTGCCCACTCCCCCTGCCGCCTTTGTAAGCACTTCTGAGAGGCATCCTGGGACCCCAGCACAGGCACTGGAACAGGGTGCTGCCATGTCTGTGTAGTTTTCAGCAGCACTACTCTTCACCTAGTCTTAAGCGGTTATAATTTAGGGGATCAGTAGCAGACATTGATACATTTCAGATAAAGTTGGTAGAAAACACATTCGGGCCTCTTGCTGTGATGATTTGAGAAAAAATATAATTGCATCAGTAGCCCGCTCAGAAGTATTATTTAGGTTAGCCAGTTACGGGGTACTATGCACGGGGGCTAATCTCACTCCTGTGTGTGTTAGTGTCTACTGCAGATGATGGCGGTCCCAGACCTGCCCCCGATGGAGCGATATGGCCTAGATAGGCCATACATACGAGCATGCCAGAGAGAGCAGGAATGAGTCTGTTCCATTCAACACTGTCACTGAGCACGTACTATGTCTAGACCCTGTGGCAGATATCCCGTTGGACGTAAAAATGAATTCAATGTCCTGTGCTCCTTGGACACCATATTGCAGGGCTGACTGTGCAATGCTATAATGGAAGTATCGGCAACACAGGGATGGAGAGATGATTGACACAGCAGGAGCCAGATCAAAGAAAGCCTTGAATTGCCAGACGAAAGCCTTTGGATTTTAGCACGGAAGGAATGGAAAAGGAGGGAAACTAAAATGTGTTTTTCATTTTTAATTCTTCTTTGGAAAGTGGGAAGTTGTAAATAGCTCTGTTTTGAAAAGGCCGTTCTAGAAGAAAGTAAAGAAAACAACTGAGAAAGGCCTTGGAATAATAAGCAAGAAGCATGTCCAGAGGAAGGCATTTGTGATGATAGGGGCTTGGAGCAGCTCATGACACTCAGTGTGCACAAGCCCTGGGGCTGGGAGAGAGGGAGGGATCAGAGGGAGGTGTTGAGGAATGGGGGTGGGCAGGGGTGGGACTGGTGCTGTGGAGATAGCAATCTAAATTTATCCAGGAGTCCAGAAATCAGAGACAACTGATAAGTCATGATGAATGGAAAACTACTGGCCTTGAGTTGGAATCAAATTCCAATCCAGTCTCTGTCATAGATTAGCTGTGTGACTTGAAACAAATCACTTCATTCTCTGAACCTATTTTCTCAGCTGAACAGCGGGGATCACAACCTTCGAATCTCAGATTGTAATATATAAAAAGATACATGAATGCACCTTTTATTGAATCTGAGAATCCAAGGCCTTGCTCCACGTGGTGAGTTGGAATGAATCTCTTCCCCTTCCTTGCATGTTCCCATCTTATGCCATCATATGATCTTGGACTAAACATGGGCTTTCAACTCTATGATTCCTGAAGGTCTCTCTAACTCTAAACTTCCAGGTTTCTATGACAAATTTGGATTTTGTCAGATTAAGTTGACTCAGAGCACCCAAATGAAGCTATTCTCCTAAAGAAAATTATAGTCAGGCCTATAAATAATACAGCCATGTTGCATGTTTACACATACTTTATTGAATCTTGGCAGACTGTGCAATCTATTCTGGTTTGATTTTGAAGTGAAAATGTTATTTACTGCTTAAAAGCAGGCAGCAATGAAAAGGGAATTATGTTATTACAGCCATTAAAGACAGGCTATATATAGTGTCCCTCCAGTAGGTCTTCTCACCATTTCCAACTGGAAATTTCCCTCGCTGAAACTTACCACAACCAGAGGAGATGATTTGTTTTGAAAATGTAACATGGAGAAAGGAGAGAGCGCCACCCAGGAAAGGGGCAGGTTGAGGGAATGGGAGACCACTAGATAACTTTTGTAGGCCTGATGGAAAGGCTTCAGCAGCCCTTTGCAGGAACTCAAACCAGGGGGGGTGATGAAACAATGGTGACCTTGAGCCAGGGGGTGCCGGGTTAGTCCAGCACCTTCTGTGAAAGGATCCTTGGGCTCAAAATGAGCAAACCATATGTGCTCTCCACCTTTCAGTGAATCAGGGGCCAATCAGAGTTAGAAGTTCTCTGGTTTCTCAAATCACCAAAGCAGAATTCAGGGACCTAAAATGGAAGCAAGATGATCTCAATGTGAAGGGTATAGTTAATTTACAGAACAGACGCTTCTACATGGAAAATCTGTAATGTGCTTTTCTGTCTGACTCGGGGGCAATTTTGAAAAAGAATAGCTAGGTTCACAAATGCCATCCTCACAATAACGATGGGGGTAGGATAGAGGGAGGAGAAACAGACATAAGGACCTAGAAGATAAAGAGAGAAGCTCCCCAGGGACAATCATTTTATCTTGAACCTCGGGTGTCCAAGGATGCCAGAGCTCACGGTGATTATGGGGAATGATGGCCTCGTCTGGGTTCCCACAACGAGCAGTTCCACAACACAAAGGTGGTAGTTTATTTTGGGAAGTGAAGAAACAGGAGTGAGAGGCTGGGGAGAGTAAACCAGGAAGAAGGAGATCCAACCCAAGGGTCAATGATGCTGTGGTCGGTCCAGTGGGTAACCGGTGCTTGAAGCCGAGGACCCCTAATGAGCTGTAAGGGGAGAGTTTATCCACCACTGGCTCTTACAAGGCTCCGCATGGTTGTTGGTCCCCTCTTACTTCCAGGTTTCCACAAGTGTCAGGATGGCAAAATAGGTTTCCTCCAACACTCCACATGAAGAGGAGCCTGGGGCAGAGAGAAATGAAGGGCTGGGAGCCATAGTAGCTGGAGGCCCAGAGCCGGCTGGAATCAAAAGGTGGGCGGAGAGGATGAAAGGAGGGCCAAGAGGTGCCCCACTCATTAAGTTAGAGAAGTCGGCACTTAGCAGCAAGCAGTGACAGGCTCGCCCGGGCAAACCTAGGCAGCAGTCAAGGATGGGGAACTTGTCTAATTTTATATTTAATATTTTTAGAAATTTCTGGAAAGATAATTTTCTTGGGAGGGTGAAGAAGACCAAAAAGAAGAAGAAAAGAAAGAAGGAAAGAAAATTGGTAGAATCAAAGGCTGATACAAATTCACTAGCTTCTTCCTTTTCTAAAACACAGAACAGAGTTTTCTTTTTTTGTAATAATTGCGAAGCTAATTCATGACTATAATAAAATATTCAAACACTTAGAATATATGCGAATAAGTTTCTCTTATCCCAGATCTCAGTCTCTCTCTCCAGAGGTAATTACTCTTGAGTTTTTGTGGATTTTTTCCAAGAATATTTTATGTATATGAATACATGTATATTTTCTTTTGACATTACAACTGAAAATACACACATCGTGGACCTTTTTTCTTTTTATTTTCTGCTTTAAGGATTGCTTTATGTGAACATATGTAAATCTACCTGATTTTTAAAAATTTCTTCATAATTTTCCATGAGAAGGACTTTCATAATTCATTGAACTAGTCTCCTTTTGATAGACAGGTAGTGTTTTTTTTCTGTTTTTTTCTCATTGGCTACAATGACCTGTTGAATATTCTTGTATGCCCTTCTCTATGCACATGTGTAAGAATATTTGAAGAATACATTTCTAGGCGTGAAGTAGCCAAAAAATATGTGCAGTTAAACTTTTAGAAGAGGTCACCAACTTGCTTTTGAAGAATTCTTGCAGATTTACATTCTTACTCCCGGCTGGTGACTCCACCATCTCATGACTTTATGATTTTTATTAACATAGCAGGTAAAAAAATAAATCTTACTGTTACTTTAATCTCATGCATTTAATTACCAGTGATAGTGGACTTTTTATCATGTATTTATAAGCCAGTTGTTTTCTCATTCTAAGAATGCCCATTTAAGAACCAAAATAACAGACATACACATGCTCTCTGCGTAGACTGTGCCTGAATGAGTCAGGATTAATCTAAAAATCACAACTGAAATCTTTGACAGGCATTGTGCCAGGTATGGGGTGACAAAAAAGAGCTTCGATGATATAGCCCCTGCCTGCAGCACTTAACAGACGCGAAGGGAGAATCCAAATAACCCGGACATTGTCACAATGGGAACTAGAAAGTGCCACACAGTAGGGTTGGGGAGTCCTCTGACCTGCCGCCTCTTTCCACTAACCTGGAGCGGGTTTTAAAAGTTGAAAAGGCAAGGAGAATGGAGCAGAGCCTTCTCAGTAGGAGGCAGTGGACTGCAAGTGTGAAGGCCAGGAGGTGGCAGACAACATTAAGTGACAGATATTCAGAAAGCGTGAAAATGGAGGGGGCGTGAAGAGGGTGGGATGGGTGGAGGAGGAGGAGGGAAGAGTGATGAACCGGCCCTGTTTGCCAGGCACTAAGGAGAACCACGCCCTTCAGTGCCACTACTAAGAAAGTCCCTGGCTAATCTAGAAGAGCCGGTCACCCTAGCGGGCTGAGGCTCTGTCAATAGGACCGCTTATAAACGTAGTAAAGATTTTGGCCTTTATCTTAGGGGCAACAGTGAACAATTAGTTTTCAATAGGGAAGTGACAGTTTGGAGTTACATTTCTCAAAGTTTGGTGTGTAGAGTCTGTATAATTTGAAAGCGGGTAGAGGGGACAGCGTGGCAAGGTGAAGCCTGCAAGAACAGCTGGGAGGCAGTTTGCAGTACTACAGGTGAAAGAGGATGGAGCCTTCCACCGGAATATTGGCAGCAGAGACAGGAGCCAGTGCAGACTTGAGAACTACTTAGGAAGTAAAATCAGCAGGATTTAGCAGGACTAATTGTTGTGTCAGTGAGAGAAAGGGGGGTTGTTGGATGGTGCCGCTCTTCTCTGAGGTGGGGGGCGGGGGTGGGGTGCTGTAAGAGGAGCAGCCTGAGGTGGTGTCTGGAGGAGGGAGCTGATGGGTTCAGAATTCAATCTGGCTTAAAGGGCCTGAGAGACATCCAAGTGGTCATGTGCAGGAGACGGTTTGATATCTGGATCTGCAGTTCTGGAGAGAAGATCTTAGTGAAGGTAAAATTATAGGCAATGTCACCTTAAAAATAACTAAAGTCATTGGAATAGAAGAGAAAACCAAAAGATGTAGTGAAAAATCTGACTCAGGGCTGTAAAGATAATGACCTTCATTAAAAACAAAATTTTAAAAAGCTAGTACAAAATTTCAAAATAATTTGGTTTAAAATAACTATATTTAGTAAAATTATCTTTTATGAATTTGGCTTTAACTACCCCCATAACTCTGCTGGAGTATGTGTATGTATGGGGAGGGAGTCAGGGTTTGATAAGACATCTTCAATATCCTTCAAATCGCACCTGCTTATCAGTAAGTTCGTCCTCTCTTCTCGCATGAGGCCTCCAGCGTCAGGAGGGATATTCTGAGGATTCAGACCTTAGAACACAGCCAGGGTGCTGTCTTCAGCTGCCCAGGCCCTAGACGTCATTTGCCTGCAGTCACGTGACAGGTCCAGGTTCCCACTCCGCGGCCTCACTCAGACATGTGCCCCTGGTAGAAGCCTGTCTGTTAGAACTGGAAGGGATCCTGGTGCTCCCTGAACGAGCCCAAGGGCCTCGGTTTACTCTTAGAGCATCGTGTTTGCTGTGGGAGGGGAGGGTGATGCTTATTGCCATGGATCTACAGTGACTATCAAGGCCAAATAAGCTGATCAGGGCTTGGGGACAGAGGCCTCAGAGGCCTGCTCACCATAGCCACAAGCTTGCTCCCTCCCCAGATGTGCCATGTCCACGAGGTCTGGTCCTGTCTGGCTCTGGAAAGCTCACTCATGCTCTCCTCACTTTACAGAGGCGGCACCAGAGGCCTGACCAGCCTTCCCAGGTGCCTGCTAAGGGAAGCATGGGAAGTATGAGGAGGGCCCGCCCATCAGAGTGTTATGGTCCCCTTTGTGTTAGGTATAACAGATCAAATCCTTCTACTGAAAAGCACTCAAGCTTTTCACAGTGTTTCCATACACAGTGTCCCCTTGTCAGAGGTGAAGGTACATTGGTACATAGATAATAAATGGTAAAGATGGGACTTGAACTCAGGTCTTTTTCATTTATTTCATTATTCACTTAACAATTACTCTTACTTGAGCACCTACTAATCACCCTACACTCTACTAGGCCCAGGATACAAAGAAGAGCGAGACTCCCAGCCACCCCCCGAGGGCACTATGCAAAATCCTTCCTTCCTCTTCCTGCTGAGGCCGGATGCGCATGCCAGACCACCCTCTGTGAGGACACCAGCATTCTGTCCTGGACAGCCCTCCTACGTGGACGCCATCCTCACCCAACTCGGGCACCAACACCAACTGCTAGGGTGCTCCCTACACAGATACCTTCCTTACTCATTTGGGTTCTGACACCCTCCTATGCAGACCCCCTCCTCATTCCACTTAGAGTCTGAGTCCCCATGCCAGAATACCGCCCAAAGGGTCTCTTTTCTCACCTTTAAGATACCTTCCTCACTGCACTTGGGGTCCCCCTCTACAGGGCCACCCTTTCATGTGGACACCCCGCCCCCCTCCACTCCACATGGATCCCAACCTTGCAGAGGGCTGTCACCCCCTGCATGAAACTTCTCCTTACCCAGGTTGACTCCACTCTCCTGTTCTAGGCCGCTATGCCCACTCCCCACTTCGGAGCGGAGGCCTACCTTGCTCTATCTCACTTAGTGGCTTCTGAACAGAATTTTCTGGAAGGAAAGAAGAAGAGAGCTAATTCTCTTGGCCCGTTACTATATTTCATCCTTCTCCTTTGTTCACAATCCTCTGCTCTGTAGGAACCAAATATCCCCTGGGATTGTTGGGTTCTTTAGTTTAGTGAGGTCTTCAATGCGTCCCACCGGGGCTCCCCTGCCTTTCACCCATTTCTGTGCTATCTTCGGTGCCTGGAACGCTTCAAGTGCCAAAGCTCTGTGGGTTCGTTAGAAAGCGAAAAAATAACCTCTACTGTTCACTCTGCTTTGTCACACTCTGCTAGAGAAGTCCTCAAGCAGTGCTGCTTGGGCTCAGTGTTTTATAGTTCGGTTGTCAAATAGCTTTTCCAGGATGTACCTAGAGCAGTCCCACTGTGTTGTCCTTCCCACTCTGAGTTAGAGACGAATCTGGGTGACAAATACCATGGTGCATATGGGCTTCCCTCCTCTCTCTCAGCTCAGACTTTGTGCCTAGCAGATTGAGCCCACAGTGCCCTGATTCTAATCCTCTTAAACTAAGTATCTCCCAGGAGGCTCCTCTGTCCTCGTGTAAGTAGACTTCTGGTTGCCCATCACCACATACTCTAGACATTTCTAAACCCCACGCTGGACAGACTTCAATGATCTGGCTGAGCATTCTGTTCTCAGGCTCTTTCTCTCTCTCCCTTCAATGTGCTCAGTGCACAACGGGGTCCTTGTGTTGTTACCCAGGCATTGATTGAGACTCTGTCATACTGAGGGCTGAGGAGCTGCAATGGTTCATGGCAGTGACAGACAAGGGCCCTTCTGCTAAAGTTCAAGTCCCATGTGCAACCTGAAAGACAGCCTGGAATGCGTTTTCCTCCCACCTACCTTATCCTTTAGCCAGCATGCAGGAAATTAGAATCTGTTTTCTCATTTTATGATGAGTTAAAGGAGAATTAGATAAGGAACATTTAAGGCTACTTATGGTCAGGAAACTCAGCTATAAAGACAGATTCATCAGGCCATGACTATGTCTCTAGGGAATGCTGGAAACCCCATTACTAAAATATAGAGAAGGGACTAGGCTAAGTTTGGGAGATGCTATCATTGGCCTGGATAACCCAACTCTGCTTTTCCATTTGCCATCCTTTGACATCCCTGAATTCCAACCCAGAGTAGGCTGTTTTTGAAAGAGGAGTGATGACAAGAGAAGGAGCTCACCAGGTTATGAGAAAGTGGAGGGAAAGTTTCTGCTGCAGAAGGAGCCAGGCAAGGCGCTTGCTGAAACCGACGGCACTGGAAAGAGTGTGACCCGACTCAGCCCGAGCATGTTGGGTAGCCTCCGCCCCGTATAAAGGGCCCTTGGGCTCTGCTAGGAGTCCCAGGGAGTGACTTTGCCCCTGCTCAGGGACAATCCTACTCTTAGTCCCACCAGTGCTCCCCAGCGTGCCATGACCACGCCAGGCACTACAATCCCAAGAGTGCAGAAAATTAGGGAGGTGGAGGGGAGCGTCCGTTCTTAAGCACTGGCTGTGGGGTACTGCAAAGGTTTTGCAGATTCTTGGTGGTGGGATATAGGACGAGGGGCACAAACACATTACACTGCCCTGCCCCAAGCGCCACCTCACTCGCCCTACATCATTATCTAAGTCCCTACAGTAGTGCTAGCCAAGAGGACTTTCTGCAATGACAGACATATTTTATATCTGTGCTATTCAGTAAGGTGGCCATTTAGCCATCTGCAACTACTGAGCACTCGAAATGTGGCTACTATGGCTGATGAACTGAATTTTAATTTTTCTTTAATTCGAGTTAATTTACATTTACAGTTACATCGCCACATGTGGCTAATGGCTACCATGTTGGGCAGCACAGCCCTGGGTGTTGCCCAGTCTACTGGGAACTATTATTATCTCACTCAGGTGTTGCCTTTGATGGCTGGAATTTCTTGGGGTGCCAAGAGGGTGGTTCGTGGGGAGTGGAGAAAAACACCTCTCTCCCTGTATAACACTCTGTTATCGGGCTCCCAAAAAGTGCTCTTTCCGCCTTTTCTTCCTTCCTTCCCTCCCTCTCTTCTTTCCTTCTTTCTCTCTTTCTCTCCTTCCTTTCTCTAGCTCTTTTTGTTTAATCGCAGCTCCTGACTTTCCACCAGCCTGTGAGTCCACACATTCTGCAGTTTGGGTTGGAGTTTTCAGAGACCTGTGACAAAGCCGTGTTACACATAGATTCTTCAGGAACTCTTCAGACTTCTCTCTGCTCAGCAGGCATTGTCTCCCGGGAGTCTCACAGCTCCCTGCTACTATCTTTCGGCTAGGCCTGCAAACAGCTCCTTCCTTAAAGCTCACAGACTCCTGAGAAGACACAGAAATCATCTGCTTGGTGGAAATCTAAATAAAACAACTGAACAGACCAAGGCAGCACAGAGGAGAGAGCAATTTGCTCTGGAGCTGTGGTCCTCAGTGTAGTCATGGAACCAACAGCATCAGTGTCAGCTGGGAACTTGTTGGAAGTATAAATTCTGGGGCTCAGCCCAGAGTCTTGAATCAGAAATTCCAGAAGTGGAGCCCGGCAATCTGTATTTTAACAAGCCCTCCTCACTCTGAGGCCCTCTAAAGTGTGAGAACTGCAGGGTGATGGGTGGGGGAGAAGGGAGTAGGGCCAATTTCTTGCCCTGGGGCCTCCAGAGTTGTTTGCGGGCAGGAGGTAGAGAGGATGTGCGTGGTTACAGGACCCAACCTGCATCCCACAGCTATGTCCAGTCTTAGCATACCTTCTGATACGTATTTAATAATTCTAGAATCATCATTTTATTGATTTTATATCATTTGGAGTAAATGGCAAATTATTCTTTAGAATCAAATAAAACTTTGTGTTTTCAAAAAAAGAGTCTTGCTTGGACTTGATTTTTTTTGTTGTTCTAAATTTAACTATTATCTTTATACCAAATTTTGAAACTGCACAATATTTACCTGACATACTCATCCAAACTTTTTCCTTTGACTCCTTCAAAAAGGCATATAGATTTTAACATAAAACTTTTACTCGGATATGGATAGATAGCTAAGATGCTGCTTATTTAATAATTCTCTTAGACATCTATTTTTCTTTCAATTTTATTCCCTGTAATCCACTTACCCACACTCTTCCCCGTAACCACTTACATGCTTCCTGGCTTTGAACAAGGAAATCAGGTAACCAGGCTTGTTAAAACTGTACGGTTAAGGATGAAGCTCTAAACAAGAGACTCTCTCTCTCCTAAGTGCGCTTTCATGCATGGATGCTACTCTGAAATTTCATGGTTTAGTGAATACAAGCACAAGTTTAAGTTCAGGTAAATTAAGGATCGGTCCCAGCTCTTTATTCCTTATTAGCTAGTCATTAAACTCTAAGTCAGTGTTTCCTCTCTTCCTTGGCTATACCGTGGGGCTAAGGATGTGTTGTGGGGATTAAATGAAATAATGACGTGTAAAGTAGCTGGCATTTAATAAACACTTGCTGTTTGTTTCTACCTTCCTTTCCTTCTTCTAGGATAACGGTGAAATGTGAAGAGCTCAGGCTCTGAAACAGACTAAGCTGAACCAAGAGCAGCCATTTACTGGTCATATGACCTTGGGTAAATAATTAAACTCCTCTTCTCTGCTTCTTCATCCTTAGAATAGGGATGGTAAAACTAGGATCTATCTCATACAGCTGGTATGAGGATTAAAAATCTCGATACAATCAAAGTTCATAGAAGAGTGCCTGGAACATGGAAAGCACTCAACATAGTTTAGCGAGTGTTATTGATGTTTTTATTATGCTCAGTTCTCAACTCTTGTGAACAAGTGAGATTGCCAAGTGACCTGCAGGTAAGTATCATACTCCCACGCACTGAGACTTTCAGAGCCCTGACCACATCTTAGCACCACATAACTATTTCCGTGAAATGAAGAGTCATGTTCCCTCCAGAACATCTTTATCATTCCTCGAATTTTTTAAATTTTGTTTTGATGGGTTTTGATGGCTCATATCGCGGACAGCCATTTTGCTACCAATTCCCTGAAATGATGTGAAGAAAATATTTTTTAGAGAAAGGGAACCAGAATGACCAATGTATTAATTAATTCTCCCACTTTGTTTCATAAAAGATTTAGGATGACAAAGGAGAAGAGTCTAATTTTATACTAGTCCAGTGTTTTCTTTTTAGATTTTTATCCGTAATCTCTCAAAAAACTGACTCAGTTAAATTACTGAATTAAATCAAGAGGTTTTTGTAGGTATCAATACAGTTCTGAATGAAATCCTATCCTTACATTGGGGCACAGGCTATTTTGACAGATAATTTCAGGGGTTAGATAGAGACCTGCTTAGAGAATCTTACCACTGAATTACCTGAGATTGAAATCCAAGAAGTTCTCTGTAGAATGAAATATTCTCCATGTATAAGATTTTGCTCCCAGAAATAGGAAGAATCCCATTCTTCACATCGAAATTCTAGGCCCTCTTGTCTCATGTTTTATTACTTAAGCTCAACCTAGTTTTTTTCTCTTTACATCAAATCGAGTCTTATAATTTCGCTTGCTCATTCCTTGCCTCTTTATGGGGTGCAGATAGTTACATTTTCCAATCCATCCACTCCTGCAGGACTTTTCCCAGGACAAACCCACCTGCCCAAAGCTGGCCTTTCCTAGGCATCTGCTCAGCACAGCCTGACACAATCAATCAGTGACTCATCTGTAATACCCATAAAATACTTACTGATTTTTTCAAAACAGAATTCTCTATCAGTGGTTCTCAACTCTGCCTACACATTAGAATAACCTGAGAGGCTATCTGGGGAGCTCTTAATAAATGCAGACACCAGACTCCACCACCACACCAACTGAATCAGATCATCCAAGGATGCGGTTTAAACATCTATATTTTTCAAAGCTCCCAAAGCGCAGCCAGGGCTGAGTCTCACTTCTCCAAATGGGTGAAGCCTAAATGAGCCTTAATAGCTCAGAACTGGAAATAAGGCCTGTGTCACATGACTCCTTACCCTGAGTTTTTTGTTTTCAGCTTCATTGAGGTATAATTGACATACGATAAATTGACATACATATTTAAAGTATGCAATTTGATGAGTTGTGACATATGTATACACATGTGAAACCTTCAACAAAATAAAGATTATGAGCATATCCATTACTCCCACAAGTTTCCTTGGGCCCTGCCTCCCTCTCCTCCCTGCCCATACCCCTTCACCTTGCCCCAGCATCTCTGGGCAGTCACTGATCTGCTTTCTGTCACCATAGATTAGCTTGCATGTTCTAGAATTTCATATAAATGGAATCATGTAGTATGTACTCTTTTCTGTCTGGCTTCTTTACTTGGCATAAGTATCTTGAGTTTCATCCACATTGTTATGTTATCGATAGTTTATGCTTTTTTATTTCTATATAGTATTCCATTGCATCGCTACACCACAATTTTTTATCCTGTCATCCTGTTGGTGGACATTTGAGTTGTTTTTGGTTCTTGGCTGCTACAAATAAAGCTGCTATGAACATTCTTGCACAAGTGTTTGTCTGAACATGTGCTTTCATTTCTCTTAGTATATACATAGGATGGGACTAACTATATCACATAAGAGGTATGTGTTTAATTTTAAAAAATAAGCTGTCAAACTATTTTCCAAAGTAGCTTTACCATTTTGCCTCCAGCAGTATTTAAAAGTTCTAATTAATTGCTCCACATCCTTACCACCACTTGGTTTGGCCAATCTTTTTAATTTTAGCCATTCTAGTGGGAGACTAAAGGTATTTCACTATGGTTTTATTTTGCATTTCCCTAAATAACTAGTGATATTGAACAATTTTTCCATGTGCTTGCTTGCCATCCATATATCTTCCTTGGTAAATAGTTATTCAAATCTTTTGCCTACTTTCAAATTGGATTTTTTTTTTTTTGTCTTCTTATCATTGAATTTTAAGAGTTTTTTATGTATTCTAGATATAAATTCTTTATCAGATATATTTTTTTGGAAAAATATTCTCCCAGTCTGCAGCTTGCATTTTCAATTTTCTAATAGTGTTTTTCTTTTTTATGTAGCAAAATTTTTTTTGATGAGGTCCAATTTATTGTTTGTTTAATTTTTACAGTTCATGCTTTTTGTATCAGATTGAAAAAATCTTTGCCAAATCCAAGATCTCTAAGATTTTCTTCTGTGTTTTACTCTTAAAATTTTAAAGCTTTATCTTTTACATTTAGGTCTATGATTTAGCATAGATCTGAAAACTCTGAAACTCAGACTTTTTGTGATTAAGTGAGTTGGCTAAGGTGACATGGTGAGTCAGACCCCAAAATGGCCTCATGTCACATGACTCCTTGTCCTGAGCACTTACTCTCTATTTATTTATTTATTTATCTATCTATCTATCTATCCATTTATTTATTTATTTATTTATTTATTTATTTATTTATTTATTTATTGGACCTAGTTAGTTATGGAATTGAGTTTATCGTATTTCTTATTTCATAGTGCACCATCACCAGTAGTCCATGACAAGGTTCCTGTTTTTAATTATGTTTCATTATTTTTATAGCATCGGGTATTTCTAATTACCTCTGAGCCCAAACACATAATTTTATAATTTGCTCTGTAATACTGGGGCTTAACCTCTAAATTCATTTCTCAGACTTCTTTCCCAATTGGCTCCTTGGCAGTTTTGGTCATGGGACATACTGGTTGGAGATAGGAAGGCAAAATAAATGGTAGAGCTTTCTTTCAGTTTTTCGCCTCCTGTCAGCATCTCCCCAGCAGCAGAGGAGAACCACAGCTCCAGTATCCTGCTTCCTTCAGCACTCCCAGTACCAGACATCAGCGCCAGTTGTGTCCCCAGTTGTGTCCCCGCCTCAGAGCTCTGAGCACCACGCCTGCATAGCAGCCACGGGTTCCTTCCTTTGAACTCGTTGGTTTTATGACACCATCTTTTCCTTTTTGTTCACCAGCCTCAGTGTGATAAATTTTCTCCGCAGCCATAATATTTCAGTATTCTCAGCGTCCCCCTTTCTCATCTCTCAGGCTTCCAGTGCCCTTGTAATCAATTCCCTGTTCTAAACCTACTCCGTTTAAAACAGCTGGAGTGGTTTGTTTCCTTGATTGGACGCTGATTGATACATTATCCCCATTTCTTGTTACTACATAGGTACCTCATCCAGTGTGTTTGGTATATATATTTGGATATAAATACATCCATGTAAAAAAATATATATATATATATATTACATGGATTTATGAATTTACATGGATTTATGTAAAAATATATATATATATACATATATATATTTTACATGAAATGATCCATATATATATATATATCATTCTGTTTTCTTTCACTCGGAACTATTTGCTTAGATCTATTCACGTCAGTGTTTTAGTTCCAGTCCACTGTTTCTGATTATTGCATAACATTCCGCGGTATGCATCCACGTCATTTCATTTATCTATTCCCCTAGAGATGGTGTCTGAGATCATGAACAACCCTCTGCTGCTGCAAACAACAGCAGCCTGAATTCTATGAGCATTTCTATGGCATTTACCCCAGGGGTGAGAGCTGCTCAGACATCACATGCTTTCTTCAGTTAAGTACATTCTGTACATCAAGGTTGCTCTCTGGAATGGCTATGCTTGCTATGCTTGCAGGTGCCTATTTTCTCATGTCTTCACCAGTATTTATGATCTGATATTCTAGTTTTTGCAAATTTCGTGAATATAAATATAATTTTGTTATTTTACTTTGCATTTCTTTGCTAGTGAGATTGAACATCACTTTGCGTGTGTCTTAGAATTTCCCCCGCGTAACTTGCTTAGCCTTTGACCATTTGCCCATTTTATTTCCTACCTTTCTCTTCAGGAGTTCCTTGTCTATTCTACTTACTCCCATTAGCTTAAGGCATTGCAAACCCCTTCTCTTCATCTGATGCCCTCTTTTATCTTTATCTAATGTATAATTTTTGAACACAAAAATTTAATACTGTTGTAGCCAACCAAGTCCATCAATATTTTGTTTTAAGGTTCATGCTTTTGGATTCTTCTTTAAGAGTTCTTCTCTAGCCCAAGGTTATAAATATATTCTCTTATCCTTTCTTCTATATTTTCTTTGATAGCTTTATAATTTTTCATTCTCATGTAGGTCTTTTATCTATCTAAAATTCACCTTTTACATAATATATAATAGGAACTCTAACTTGATTTTTTCTTCAAAGAGCGGTCCATATTCCCAACCTTATCTCCTTTCTGTCCATTTTATATGTAGAAAAGTCAGGCCTTCCTCTTTGTGACAGAATCAAACCTCTATGATAAACAACCTAAAGTCATAAATCATCTAAATGTTTTAGTGAGGTTTGACTAACCCGAAACCATAAAAAATAAGATAAGGAGATGGTTATGTGCTTCAAGATTCCTCACCAGATAGTTCTTTCCATCCCATATGACTCCCTTCATCTTTTATGACCCCATACTGAGGCTCTTGACTCTGGCCAAACATGCCTTTAGCCATCCCCTCAGGGTCCCTCCCTCCCGATGACCTGCCTTCACACATGCCACCCCTATGGAATGTCCATGCCAGGCCACTTCCTTCTTCCTTGTGCCATAGTCATCTCTTTGAAGACTGCTCATGGGAATCTCTCTAGACCCAACCCTTTCAATGCTCATTAGCTCTAAAGTCTGTACTTGGCCCTAAACATTAAGTTTAGGGTGTGTGCGTGTGTGTATGTGTGTGTGCGTGTGCATTCATGAAGATGTCCTGCTTTTCATAGTTTCACATTCTCACTCATGACTCCTATAAGTCAGGCAGAGCAGTAAATGTTTCTCCCATTTACAAATGAGTAATCTGAGGCTCGAATGCTTTAAATGTCTTAACATTTAGGCTATTTGCTCAAGCCATGCTACAGGAACAAGGAATAGTAGGGACTAAACATCAGCTCTTCTGGTTCTAAATTTAGTCTCACTTCACATACCACACTTTTTCTTAGCATGGGCACAGGGCCTGTCTCTACAATTAGATAGATTGTTCCTCAAGAGCAAGGCAAGGTTTGAACCTCCAAAAAGCACTTGCTTCACCTGATCCAAATGAACTGCAGGCAAAGAGGCCATTGCACTTGGAGACTGGTCTTGAATTCCTGCCCTTTTGCTTAGGGCATTTACACTCTGCCTAGCTAGAGAACAAGAGCCCTCTTGTAATATTGTGTTCATCCTTGTCATAGCATTGATCACAACTATAATCAAATCACCCTTTTGCCATTCATATTTAACACCTGCCTCCCTTACAAGTTTCATAAAGGGAAGGGCCCTGTCTTGTTCATAACCGTATTCTCAGTGCCAGGTTCTGTACTCAATAAATATTCCATGAATAAATGCATGAATGAATGTTTCCTGTGCCTTCTCAGCCACTGCCTGGGCTCCTATGCTGAATGAACCAAGCACCTCTGTTAGCAATGCTAATACTCATCTGACTTTAAGCCCCTTATCATAGTGCACCCTGCAGGTGGGCACCTGCGTTTGCCACACATCTTTGGGTTCAGTATGAAGTCCACCCCGGGACCAGTACCACAACCAGAACATTTCCTTGAGCCCAAGTTCTACCTGATCCCTACCTGCTCTCCCTTGCTGGCCAGGCCTCTCCAAACTCTGCATCCCAGCATACTCTGTGTCCAAGACCTCCCAAATCAGGGTCTTCTGTGTCTCCTCCTAGAACCCAGCCTCATGGTCTGCACAAAACAGACTCTCAATAGATGAAGACAAATAATGAACTCTTTATTCCTTCTGAAAGTCAGATTTTCATCTATCTCATAGATATGAATGGAAAACATAGCTGATTGGTAAGTAGGAAAAAATGCTTCCCACTTCCAGTAATGTGCCTACCCCTGCTGATATTCAGAAATGTCAGCCATCAGAGAACACATCAGTGGTAAACAACATCTCTTGAATGATTATTCTGGAAAGAAACATGGCTCTAAGCACTCTGTCAGATGCAAGTCAGGTCAAGAGAACCATCAGAATATTCTCCCAGAGCACACATGTCCTACCTAGGTGAGCTTTCCACTAGACAGGGAAATCAAGTACTAAGACATGCACAGGAAGACATACACACACACTCATGTGTGCACAACATGCAGAATACAGAAGTGATTTGGAATGGCAGGGTGGTTTGGGCCATAGGTTTTGGAGTCACACAGAACAGGGTTTACATTCTGCCTCTAACTTTTCCTAAGTAGTTTATCTAAGGCAAATTACTTCTCTGACTTTGTTTCCTCATCTATAAACTGGGGTAATAATACTTACCTCATGAGGTTGTTCCCAAGATAAAATGAGATAGATAAACAAAGCTTCAGGAATACAGTTAGGGGCAGAGAAGTAGTGGCTGTTATTAGTGTCAAAACTGGGTTTTTAACTTTTCAAAGCTGAGTATGTAGATGTTGGGATGTTACAAAATAAAGGTGGCAGGGAAGGGATCTGGGGAGAAGTAAGCTCAGAGCTAGGTTTTGGAGAAGAGGAGGAAAATGGTTTGGAAACAAGGAGCGAGGAGGGTGTTTGAAGTGGGAATGAGGTCCTGTGAGGACACAGTGAGGAGCAGGCTCAGCTCCAGGTCCCAGCTCTAGCTGTGGTCACTGCTGAATAGTCCCAGGGGGCAGTCGTGCATTTTCCTCCGGATCTTATGCAATTACTCGCTTTTTTTTTTTTAACTTTCCACTGAAGTAGCCTTGGATGTTCTGCCCAACAGACTGTGAGGCTCTGGGGGTGCCAGGCTAATTTGTGAAGATACTCTGCCCTTGAACACACCCTTCAATTCAGCCATTGTCTCATCCTGCTCAGGGCTCAATGGGACACAGCTTGTTAGTGAGGTCGGTGAGTGGCAGACATCTCTAAAGTTCACATGGAAAGGCAATTCTCTTCTTGTTTCTTGTCTTTTAATTTTAACAAGCCAGAGGAAATCTTTCTGTGTCCCAAAGTCTCTCTTGCTTGGGGAAAAGATAATATTTAAGGACTCGTTATTCTAAATATAGTCCTTAGAACAGCAGCATCAACATTACCCTGAAAGCTTGTCCGAAATTCTGATTCCAAAGTCCCACTCCAGACCCACCGAATCAGAATTTCTGGGGGTAGTTTTCAAGAATTGGTGTCCTTAACAAGCTCTCCAGGTGATTCTTATGCACACTAAGTTTGAGAAGCGTTGATTTAAGGTCAAGTTTAGATACATCAGCCTCTCTTAAGCATACTTGTATTACCTGTAGCTACCTTTAACCATGTGATTAAGACAAAGTCTATTTCTATTCAAGGGAACAGGAAGTTCACTCTAAAATACGGTTGCCAAAGCCCTTGTTTCAAAATAGAAGATTTTTAGAGAATTCCACTATGGATCAACTAATAATCATAACATAAATTGAGCTTTACATATTTGGACTGATCTACTATAACAGTTAGAATCCTTTGATTGAAAGCAAGATACATGGAATCATATCACCTTAAATACATAAAGAATTTAGTAGAAAATGAAGGACCACTTACAGAATCAGAATCAGAAGGATGATTGTCAGAATGGCCAGGAACTGAGGCAGGCCCTAGGTAGCAGAAACTAAAGGACAGTCTGGATAGGGAGCTGCTGCAGTGACTTCCGTGGCAAATCTGTCCATTCACAGTACGAATTCCCAAGAGAGAATCTGATTGGTCAAGGCAAGACCACATGCCAAGCCTTGGCCAATGAAAGGCAGGTCTCCTTGACTAATGGTCCCAGAGCCCCTCTAAGACTCCATGCAATGGAGTCTGGATGGCTCCTCAAAGCAAAATCAGGTGTGGCTCCCAGACATGAATGGATGGAGCCAACAAGCAAGACAGCAAATGTACCTTGCCTCCCTCCCCAGGCTGGCTGGGTTTAACTGGACAACAGCAGGAGCAATCCAGATGTGTAAATCTTAAGAGAGATAAAAGGAAATGTGAAAGTTTTCTTAGAGAGGCTGGACGAGTTCAAAAGCTAGAAAAAACAGAGTAGAGACAACAGTATGATTACATATAGTTGTGAAGGACAAACAGAATGACCTTAGGTAATGACTTCAAGAAGCCCAGTTCCTAGAAGCTGGCAGAGGCAGATACACCGTGGGCTCCTGAGAGAGAGGGAGGAAGGCAGAGGTTCCGAGAGATGTTCGTGAGAGACTGCCACAGAGAATGCGGGCATTCCTGATGCAGGCTCTGCTGGGAGTGCAGGCCTCTCCAACACACACCTGGAACATGAGCTCCCCAGAAAAATGGACACTATTCCCTCAGGACCATGGTGCAGTGGTGCTGGGGCGGGGTTTCCAGGGGGCATGGAAGGAGGCCTGTCAGCTACATTTGGGTTACGGGTGTACACAGTGTGACATCGAGGACCAGAAAGAGGCAAACTTACCAGCATGTTCTAGAGACCATCCTCCACACTGCCAGGCCAGTGTGTAAGGGATTACAGACCTTGATGTTTTTAAAGAGAAATGTTGAAAATATAAACTTCTATCATAAGATAAAAGCTGATCACAGCTATTGAAGCCCAATTAAAGGCACTAGAAAAATATATAAGTAGAAAGAGCACTAACATTTAATGAACACCTACTATGTGACTGGCATATGCTAACCATTTAACGTTTTCTCATTGAATCCACAAAACAACTCTGAGAACTCTGTTATACAAGTAAGAGTTTTAGGTGACTTTCTCATTGTCACATAGATAAAATGTAGCAAAGCCAGGATTTGAGCCTGTAATGTTTAACTGCTAAGCCTATACTAAATATTATGTTAGCAAAGTCTTTACTACTATTCAATTTACTAGCAAATTGAATTGTAAAAGTTTATATAAGATGACATCAGAAATAAAACTTTTATAGCATTGAATGCATATATATTATTATACAAATAAATATAGGAGAAAAACGTGAATTTCTCTACAATATTTACTTTTTACATACTAGATACTTAGTGTACATAGTAGGCATTTTATAAATAGTTGTTTAACGCCTAAGCATTCTTAGAGATATGTAGGGTTAGTGACATAAAACCTATACAGTTATTTTATGTTCTAATTTATTTTCACTTGGCCAAGTCTTAAGAGAGCCCATCAAAAGGAATGTACCTAAAACACACTTGGCCAACAGTGACATAAAACACCACAAAAATCTAAAATTTCTCTAAAAAAAATTGTGAACTGTTTCAATACCAAATAATGCAGGGCCAGTGGCTTAGTGATTATTACACACCGACCCCAGTGGAACAAAGTGAGGATGGGGTCTATGAGAGCCAACCGACTCTATAACAGCACCGGGCCGATGTAAATAATGATACTAGGCTCCATAGTTTACCTACTGATTTTATTCCCTGAGACCACCATACCCAGTCATGAAGTTGATGGGAACCAACGCTTGAGGTTTGAAAGTCATCCATGGAATGGGGAGAGAGAGTGGGATGCCACAGGGAGCAACAACAGATGTTAAGCTTTAGAAAGTCCTTTTGGGGTGGGGATGGGGGATATTAATAATATTTTTTCCTCTAGCAGGGCCATTATTTGGCAGAGGATTGAGGCAGTCTCCCTGGAATGTTCTAGAACGTTGCGACCCACAAACCAAAGGCCTGCAGCTTCTAAGTTCTATGCAAAGGTACTCTATGGAGTGTGGTCTCCCGTCCTGGCCTGGCCAGGAAGGATTCCCAAGCAACAGTCACAGCCCTTGAACAGCATTTTAATCTCCTTCCACACCCCAGCACTGACATTCCAGTCTGATATTTAAAAGCTGACAAGTTCCAGCCTTGGTCCATGCTCAAGGGATCCCCTTTCCCTGACTGTCCTCCCACTCCATCCGCCCACACATATTTACTCCCTAGTGGTACTTCAGCCTGCCCCTCTCAACACCCAAGCCATTTAGAAAGCAATCTGTGTGTGACCCATCTCCTTGCTCATGCCAGTGCTTAGCACTGGGCTTTATATTTGGCTGGTACTAAATAAATACCTAAGAAAATGCTAAATAAAACAAATTCTGAGAATAGCTGTATAAGAGAATCCTGTGCACTTAATTAAGGAACTCTTACAGTCTTATGCTTTGAGGTACAGATAAACATCTGCTTTCTAATGCCCACCACAGATTAGAAGTATACAAGAGAAGTGTCTGGCACTTAGTAGGTTCAATAAATATTGATTGGATGAATACATTAACTGAAGAATGCATACCAGGAAAGGAGGATTATAATAAGCATTTCAGCAGTCCTCAAATCAAGAGGAAAAGTCAATAGTGGGAATGTGAATGGACTCCATTTCACAGTGAAATCCATTAAAAATCTACAATTCCACAAGTTGCATGAACAACTAAAAACTTTTGATGCATCACCCCAATATCATTCTACTATATTATCAGTATATCAGAGCAAGGCGTCTTTTAAAATTACTCGAGTTATCTTAACTTTTAAAATGATGGATTTTTTTTTTTTTAAGAAGAGGTCCCATTCATGGGAAACTTCAAAATCAGATTTAACTATAAACAAATGTACTTTAACTCCCTTCTTCTAGATTGCAAAGGTCAGACTGCTTTCTAAGGTCTGGGTTTTCTTTAGTGAGGAAGATGTGCAAATGAGGAATTAAACGATAAAGTCAGACCTCCTCGTCTGGAAGCACGGCCTCTCTGCTTTTTAATAGGCCTCTTTTCCATTTGGTTTGAGATAAAGTGGCCCCAATTATTTTAGAATCCCTTAAAGGAAAAGATATCCATAAATTAAGCTACAGTCCTCTCCTTATTTCCCAGAGAAATTAAATTCTTACCTTAAATGACTTAAATCACATTGCATAGAACCAGACAAAACTCCCTTCTGTGATGTACAAAAGACCGACACAGCAGCACAGAATTTTGGAGCTAAAAAGATAAATAGAAATAGATATAAACACACACCCCACTAGCAAAATTCAATAGTAAGATCAAAGCTAAACTTTCTCCTTCACAGAGCTCCTGTTAAGATTTTTTTCCCCTCTTCTATACCATAATCTGAGTCTCGGATACTTTCGTTCCTATTCAGTCTCAAGATCAAACAGCTCACACACATCTGCTGGGGTAGGTTTTTTTTTTTTTTTTTTTTAAGTTCAATAATTGATGGGGGTGAAGGGAGAAGAGGAGTTTGAACATCAACATAAAGGCAACAGCAAAATACACCATCACATTCCTTCTGCCCATGGAAATGAGGGGCCAGGTGGGAGATGTGTACATGTGAGAATATAAATGTTTGTAAGAGGTAATGTTAACATGTTACAAAGAGAACGCCACAGAATACTTGCCCAGCCATTTAAAATTATCTTTTTAAAAAAGAGAAAAGAGCTTTTTATTTCATGTTTCTCAAATCCTGCCCCTGGCCTGTTTTGAGAACAGTGAGATCAGAGGCTTGGCCTTGAGAAGTATGCCTTCTCATCCAAGAACTAGATATGTGCATAGGTACAAGTACAGCAGAAAGCTAAATGTGACCACTAGTCAACAGAAATATTTCGTGGAAGTGCAGGGCAAGAAATGAGAGATTATGACTAGGGAATGCGGAAGGCTTCCTGGAAGAGGTGGCATTCAAACAGGATTTTGAAGAGTACATATGGTTTTATTAGAGAAGCAGGAGAAATATGTCCCAAGCAGAATGACTGGTAGGAGCAAAGTGGTACTTGAAAAATACAGGCATGTTCAAGGTCCAGTGTAATTGGGGTACAGGGGCTGGGACTGAGAATAGACCATGAAGATCAGTGAAAATTCTGGTGGTGGGATGGAGAATCAAGGACATCATATATGGTGATGTTGTATTTCTTCCTTACTTCATCTTTCCTCTAGTCCCAGTTCCTCCCCATCCCTACCCAACCCCAAATATAATCCTTCTGTTTGCCAAACAATAAGATTTAACAGCATGCTAAGGTCCTCTGTTATAAATGATGCAACTTATGAAGAACAATGTCCAACGATGAAATATCAAAATAATGTAACATTATTATTTTGATATTTGTGAAGAATGAAACCTAAATGAGCCCAAGGGGTAAGGCTTCATAGTATCTTCTTCTACTATCTTCTCTGTGGGTAATAAAGTTTCTCTTCCAAAAGCCTTGAGATCTGCTATGAAGGGCACAGTCCTGGTCTCTCTGCCTCTTTCATAGCCCATCATATTAGTCCGGTTAGTAATGTCTTCTGCTTGTAAAAAAAAAAAAATACCCCCCAAATCCCAGTGGCTTAATACAATAAAACTTTGTTTCCTGTTCAAGGAAAGTCTTATGCCGACCAGCAGCTCTCCTGGGTGACTCTGCATCAGCCTTAGGGACTCACTCTGCTTCCATCTGCCACTAACCTTGTGTGACCTTGGGCAAATCACTTCCTTTCTATGGACTTCAGATATTTCATTTACAAGATAGTCCTTGCCCACCGACCTTATAAAATGATTGTGACTGTCAAATGTTTAGTAAACAATAACGATAATTATAAAAGCAGTTAACATTAAATTCTTACTATGCAAAGATTCTGTGGTTTGTATTATAAGCATCATTTCATTTAATTCTCATAACAACACTGTCACAGAAGTCCTACCATTCTTGTTATAATCATGAATATTTTTAGCATTCATAAGTGAAACATAATTGTAAAAGAATATTCCTTAAACATATCGAGCATACTCCTGCCTTAGGGCCTTGCACTTGCTAATCCCTCTTTCAGGAAAGCTCTGCTCCAGGTATCAACATGGTTTATGCTCTCTCTTTATTCAAGTGTCCAGCCTATGTCTCTAGAGGATGTTCCTATCCACTCTATCCATTCAAATTATCACCCCAAGCCCATTATCCTTCTTTATCCTCTGACCTTGTTTGAGCGTTCTTTATAGCATTTTAACCCCCTGACATATGGGGAATTTTTGTAAGCATTTACTGTAAGCTTTCTCCAACTGAACCGTAAGCTCCATAAAAGCAGGGACTGCATTGTTTATAACAGGGCATAGCACATAGTAGGTGTTCAATAAATGCCTGTTGAGTCAACATAACCCAATTCTTATTTTATGCTGCGAATTAATGTAGGAAAATGATACTTTGTTAGTTGACTTCTCTTTCTCTGAAAAGGAGCTGTATACAAACACAACTGCAATATTTAGAGGCCTCTGTGTCGAAAACATGGACCCCCTTCAAGCTTAGGGTGAAGAACTCTACCAGTCGCAAGCTGTCAATTCTCTCCTGAAGAAAGGTTAGAGGGGGAGCGCGCTCTCTCCCAGCCAGTTCTCAGGCATCTGGGTTGCCTGTGCAAGCCTTAATCAAGTTATCATATCTTGCTAGTGTCTCCTGGATCCCGTCACTTCTGAATGAGAAAAAATTTGCAGACAAATTTCTAGCAGCAGGAAATTGGTGCTCTCCTGCAAGGCTGCCTGAAAAGCACCTGCAACAGCGGCAGCCTTCCTCCCACTCCTGCTGGGAGGCGACTTCGAGTCTCTGGCTTTGGAACTGGGGGTTCTCTGCTCATTCACTTCCAACCTTCTCGCCCTCCAATACTGCTCCAGTACCAGTACTGCCCTGGGTCGAGTCCAGATGAGACATAAGCCCACATCCAGGCTGGTGACGTCTCCCTAATGGGCTTTCCCGAGTTCTAGTCAAAGGAGAGGGCTCTGCCCAAAAATCAAGAAGCCCATCACCACCAGCAAAACTTGCCCTCCTCATTGTCCCCATGCTAAGAGGCATTTGATTAAGTGCCAGGAAAGTTCACTTCAACTTTAAGGTCACTTTAACTGGCCTCTGGGCCCTATCTATATGTGTCCAGTCATTTTCACTTTTTAGTGAAAGTTGTGAGAGAGAGACCAAAAGCACTTTACCCCTTCATCAGAAAGGAGATTTTTTTTTCCTCTAGGAGGGAGAGTTATGCTGGAGAAAAAGAGCTGAGAGGATAAAGATATTGGCAGAACTTAATGCCATAAATCTGATTAATTTACCTTGTGACACTCTCAACAAAAAAGTTAAGGGTCAGAGTCTTGCCTGTGAAGTGACCTTTCACCTGCAGCCAAGGCGGTCACAATGGGGGCCTGAGCCGCCTTTCACAGCTACCTGCTGCTTCTCACAATGAGATTGGACACAGTTTTCAACATGATGGAGAACACCTCCAGAGCAAGGGGCCTTTGTTCTTTCTGCCTGCGGAGTGGAAAGCGTCCAGGCGAACATCTTCACCTTCCCCTGTTCAGATGGGACCAGACAAGAACTTGTATCTCTGGAACAGAGGAGAAGGAAACTACCGTAGAGAACTCCATACTCATTCCATGAACATATATTTAATAAGTTACAGAATACATGAAGATGAATAAGCATGGTCCTTGCCCTAAAGCAACACAGGGGACCATGTCACTAACTAAAATAGGTTGCAGTCAAAGCCTAACACGTGGAAAGTTCTCGATGCAGTCCACAGGATGAATGATTGAGTGAACTATGAGAGCACTTTGTACAAAGGAAGATACTATGAGAGACAGAGTCTGGAATTCACAAATTGTGGAAACTCAGAGAATGACCTTCACGTCCATCCCTTAAATTACGCCAATACACATAAAGGATGGAAAGTCAGGTGACCCTCTCTCTTCTCATATTTATGTTGAAAAACATCTCAGACTGGACAAGATCTCACGAGGCACAAATAGCTTACACTGAGGCCCCTGTCATGGTGGAGAACGTGCAGCCCCACATAGGACACTTTCAGAGGTTTTTCTGTTTCTATATGTTGCCACTTCATGTTGCCAGTAATCCCTGCAGCTTTCTAGTTTTGCATTTCATCTCAATTTAGCAGACTGTATTAAAAGAGGGGAACATCTGGCAGAATGGCATAACAAAATAGGAACCAGACGCTTAGTCGAGAGCCACCAAGAGCTGTTTATCCGTGGAATTAACCTTGTGTTCAACATTTGTTTCGTGATAAGGTTGTGCTGTGTTTTTAAATTCACGTTTCTCCCAGTCTCTTCTAAAGGCCTCCAATTTTTGCTGATTCTGAACTTCATGCGCTTGGCAGGAGGCAGTTTTGAACAGCTGGCAGCCACGGAGGCTTGAAAACCCTACAGTGGGCAGCTGAATCTTGCTCCCCATAGATTTATGAAGCCATAGATGGGCCCAGGTGGGCTCATGTGAGAATTCCAGGCAGGCCCAATTCCTTCTGCACACTGGAGTTGTGTCTAGACAGGAGACCAGGCACACTCACCTTCCAAATTTGCTTTGAAACAGCTCAAAGTGTGAAAGGAATTTATTGCTGCTGAAAGGTATATGCATACATGCAAAACACCTGGAAATATTCAGAAAGAAAGAATAAAAGGGAAGANGAAGGAAGGAAGGAAGGAAGGAAGGAAGGAAGGAAGGAAGGAAGGAAGGAAGGAAGGAAGGAAGGAAGGAAGGAAGGAAGGAAGGAAGGAAGGGAAAGGAGAGAGGGAAAGAAGGAAAGGAGGGGAAGGAGGAAGGAGCACTTATCAGAGATAATACACATCAAGTTAGCACAGAGCACAGGATTCCTCCGTGACTGTCTGGTGTCCTGAGTGTTGGTGATGGAGCTCCTTCTGAGGGACACTGACTGTCAGGCAGGTTTTCCCCTATTGCTCAGCTCCAAGAAGAAACAATGAATATCTGCATGTCAGTCTAGAGGGTGCCCCTTAGGCATCATCTAACACTAGGCTTGGCCCAAAAAGGGGTTGCTGTTGTTACTGTTGTTTTGCCAGGGTTTACGTGGAAGCCCAAAATATAAAACAAACCCAAGAGAACTAGTTCTGGTTGAAGTAGAAGTAAGAGGTGGCCAGGAACCCACTCACTGAGACAGTTTTTTCATCTCCCCGCACCAATACCCCATTTCCCCCGAGCTGGCCCTCAAAAGGCATTGAGGTTGAAACCAACTGATTCCTTCCTTCTAAGGCCCACGTTGGTGGAAGGCCTGAGAGGAAGGAATCGACCTATCTATGAGTTAGTGATAACACCGGGACCAGAAGCAGGTCTTCTGTCTCAGCCAGATACTTTCCCTTATACCCCAAGCAAGGCATAAACTTGGGCATCTCCATTTCCCGATTCTACAGAAGAGAAATGGAGGTTTCTACAATTATAGGAGAAGCAAAAGGAGACAAGCTTGGGTCTGTGGGTCCTCCACATTCCAGACACATATTCCCAGCTGGGGGACATGCACTGCATAGGGGTGAAATATCCTAAAACCACTTCTAGTCCCAAATTCAGACAACCAGACTTTGTCTGCATACCATATGTATGGTCTTAGAGATTTCATTTTACACTGAAACATCATAATAAGGGAAAAGTTGAGTTTGTGTATCCATTCTTTGCCTCTTTATGGAAATTTTACTTGTAATTTAATTATTAAAAAAAAAAAAAAAGAAAGTAACAGGGAGCAACGAAACAAAACAACAGATCACATATTCACCGAGCAACCTATGGCCTCATGCCAGTGATAGGCCTGTCTTAAATAGAATAGCTTGACATGTTGAAAGATATATTTCAATAGAGAAATCAATGAGAAAACAATTTGAACAGGTGAATAATGTGAGCAAAAGAAGTTCCTTAGCTCTAAGAAAATGTTGTTTTGGAAGAGTATCCAGACTCTCAATACCAGATATTGGCATCTGGAGAGACCCTTGTTTAACAATTTGGCAGGATGTATGAAGAAAATACAAGTGGTAGTTTTTTAAAAAGTTAAAGAAAGGATTGCTGCAATATCCTAGTGAAGTAGTTCTGAAATGTCAGAAAGCCAGAGTTTATCTCCCAATGAAGGCTGAGTGATGTCAAGTGCAGCCTGAGTCCAGGAGGGCTCTGGAAGGGTATCTGAGGATGAGGAAAGGCAAGGTTCTTTGGCGAGTTCCATGAGGCAGTCAGTGGTAGGGGGAAGCAGGCCAGAGGGTATGGCTGGTTCCTGTGATGTGGCTGCAGGGCCAAGAGGCCCAACCAGCTATTACGGCAGCTGTGGTTGGGACCAGCCTGGCAGCTGGGCACTGGCAGAGAACACAGGAAGCTGGCTGACCCCAGGCATTAGCACAAGCGGGGACAGCAGTTCTCCCAAACTCTGAATTCCAGGACACATCACAGCAAACTCATTCTAGCAGCCTAGCAGTTGGTTCACACATTGTACTTTTCTGTCTGTAGCTAGAAATTTATTTAAAAATTTTTTGAGGTATAACTTACATGCATTGAAATATGTGGATCTTAAGCGCTTGGTCAGGTTTGACAAATCAATACACCCAAGTGTCCTATACCCCGATCATAACACAGAACATTTCTCCTACCCCAGAAATTCCCCTCACGCCTCTTCCTAGTCAATGCCCCTCCTTATACACACAGCGAAGCAACAATTGATCTGACTTCTGTCACCGTAGATTACATTTGCTGTTCTAGAAATTGATATAAATAGAATCATACCGTGTGTCTTCTTTTGTGTCTTGCTTCCTTCACTCAGTATGTTTTTGAGGTTCTCCTTTTTTTTCTTTCTAAGTAGTATTCCACTGTATGGATATACCACAAATACCATAATTTGTTGTTTTTCCATTCACCTGTTATTGGATATCTGAGATGTATTCAGTTATTAGCTATTATGAATAAAAACTGCTAAAACTCATCGTGTGAACCTCACTCTAGAGTAAATACAGAGCAGTGAGCACGCTGGCCTGCAGTTGGAACATCTGAGTTTTGTTTCTGCTGAAGCGTCTGGGTCCCAGTTTCCTTATCTGCTGAGGGAGGCGGTTGAACAGGTGATGTCCAAAGGTATTTCTAATTCCATTCTGACATAATTACTCTTCTATTTTGTCACTTTCTAGGAAAGCAAAATAAAGATACATTAGCTATTATTCTCTCTAAATGCTATTATCTGTTTTGTAACCTACCAATAGAGTGACTAGATTTGTCATCTAACTATTTCAGGCCCTGGCTCAGTTATGATACTTCCAACTGCAAGAAACATAAAATCCCATTTGAGCTGGTTTACCCAATAAAAAGGAGTTATTGGCTCATGGACCTGAAGCAAGCCTGGAGGAAGAGGCCAGGGAACAGGCATGGAATGACCCGAGTTCCTGCTCCCCTTCTCTGCAGTTTTCTTGGCTTTGCCTCCTTTATATAATGGCTTCATCCTTAGTTTGGTGACAAGGTGGCAGTAGTGCCAGGCCCCACTTTTACACATAATGGAAAAAGAAAAACTATCATTTCCGGTAGTTCTTTCTTAAGAATGAAGAAATTTCTTTCCCAGAAGCTCCTAAAAAATTTTCCCTCACGTTTCATTGGCCTGCATTAAATATATGCCTTTCCTGACCAATCTAAGTGGGCAGGATAATGCCGTGAGATTACTGGTGTAGATCTGGATTCCCAGGCCAGTAAGTGATCCATTCATTAGACTTATCAACCATGCTAACAAAACTGGTGTGAGGCCAGTTTCCCCTAAAGCATGAGACTGTGTGGAGCTGGAACAGGTACCTGAAAAAAAGGGAGTGGTAGTGGATATTGGTAGGCAAGCTGTGTCTACAAAGAGCCCTTCTTTACAGGTAGAGAAATGTCCCACATGGTCCTTACCAAAGGATAGTGGAATCTTAAAGGATCACCCAGAAGACCCAGAATCAAAGACAATTTAGGAAGTGTGCTAGATTAAATATGATCACAAATACATTGCAGCTCCTCCCATCAAATGTCTATTTTGATGTTCATTTCCTTATTCCTTGAACCTGGTCTGGCCTCGTTTTGACCAATAGTACGTGACCAATAGAAACAACATTGCATGCACTCTCTTTACCAGGCTTGCAACTTCTTCTCCTAGTCTCTTGCAACACTCCCAACACCGTATAAGAAAACCTGGGCTAGATGATTGAATAAGAGATCACCTAGAGAGGAGGTCCCACTGATAGCCGCACCAGGACTCTGAATTTGTGAGCGAGCCATCTTAGACCCTCCAGTTCCAGTCAAGCTGTCAAATGACTGTGGTGACTCAGTGCAAGTCACGAGTGACTCAAGGCAAGATCAACAGAAGAGCTCAGCCAACCAATAGAATTATGAGAAATAATAAGTTGCTGTTTTAAGTCACTAAGTTTGCGGTGGTTTACTATATAGCAGTAAGTAACTGAGTCGAGAAGGGTCTTTTAAACAATTCTAGTCTCTCCAGTAGTTGACTGTCCGCTAAGCCTGTTAGGTACACTCACCACTTGTTGAGGTATGAGGTGGCCCCTCCCTTTTTTTAGAGATCTCTACTAGGATGTTTTCCTACTGTGGTGGCAGACTCAGCTTCCTGATGTTTCCATCCCTCAGCCCTAGTTCCCTGATGCTCACTGGGGACCTAGAGAACAAGTTCAACCCCTCAACTACATAAAAGCACTTCAGCTCTCTGATCACTCCCTGCTATTTGCAAAAAATCATCCTTCTCTAGGCCAAGCAATTCTAGTTATCAACCCTTTTCAATTGATGACAGAATGAAGAACGGTGAACCTACAGGGCCTAACCAGTTAGGAGAACGTCGCAATGACCAAATGATGCCATGAGGGCACCCTGAAACCCTGGGGTCATAGGAAGAACATCCTCCAGGTAGGGGTTGCTCAGACCTGGGGAAGCACCAGCCAACGTTCTGGAGAAGACAGTTTTCTGGGCTTCTGGAAGCTGAAGGGGGCCTGAAGAAGGCCACAGAATTTCTGTCAGGGAGGGCTAGGGATCTAGGGAATAGTTCTGTTGAGGGGGTAGGGGTCGGTGGGAAGAGAATAAGAGAAATTGGGCCAAACATCAGATTAGCAGGAGGGGTGCAAAGCAGAAGAAATAGGCAGGAAAGCGGACCCAGACTTTGGTCTCGGTGTAAGAGAAATGATGCCAGCAAGAAGGGCAGAGTTGGTGCTCACTGGTCATTGCAAGAAGGTCCATGGCGGGTTAGCTAGAAGTAACGGCCGGAGCTCAGAATACAGAATCCACTGAGAATTCTGTGCCCTGGGGGAGCTGGTCCCTGGACAGCACCAGAGAGTCCACTTGCTTTAGAATAACCTCAGACTGGCCTCTGCCACCCCTTCCCCTTATGCACTGCCTTTTCATAGGAGTCCTGGGCTACTGGCAAGCAGGCCTCCATTCTCCCACAGAGGAGGAACCCGTGGCTGTCGGCCCTAAATTCTCAGAATGCTGTGAGTATGTGTGTCTACTCCAGTAGCGCTTGACTGCCCTAGGACGGAACCACATTTCTTTCTTCTTTTTACGTTGTGGAGCATACTTGAAGAGGCCTTGAAAAATATTTGTCACAAGAACTTTGCTGCAGTCAAACAGAAACTGCACGTTGACACTCATGGATGAGACTACTTCAAGCTGCTCCTCAGCCACCCCAGATTCTCAGTGACTTCTGGCAGTCAGCCTCCCTCCCCCACCTCTGTGGGCCTCAGCAGCTGAAGGGGCATTTCAAGGAGCGCCCCCATGGACTGGCATGTGAAGGGTGACTCTGTCAAGGACACAGTGCATCATAGGTAGAAGAAACAGAAGTGTGTTCAAGACTTGATTTCTATAGCAGGCTCCCCCACCCTCTGAGGCCATGCTGCATTAGTGGGGGCTGGGGAAGTAGGGTGTTCTGTGGGGAGACCAATTTTTTTTTTTTTTAGTGCATGGGGTGCTCCACAAAGAGGCCTCTAGAGGAAACATAACAGTATTAAGGGATAATGGTGCCTGAGCTGACTCTGCAGATTGCAGGAGAAAACCAAACAGGAGAGATCTGAGTTCTAGACCGAACTCCCATTTACTCTACCTCCTCCAAGCTTTTCTATGAAAATGTTCTGCCTTAACTTTTCTTGGTTAGTCATATCACATATCACTCATCATATCACAAGCTACTGTCCCCATACTCGTCCACCCCTCCCACACTCTCCATGGTGTATGTTTTCCTGAGATTTTACATATTTTTCCCATCACAAATGATTATCTCCACACCCTTGGATCTGGAAATGAGAAAATCAATTAGCAAATGATTACAGACTTATCATTTTCCCTCTTCTTTAGAAAACATAACAATAGATCATTGTGAACCATTATATGGAAATTACATTTAAAACTAAATGAGGTGATGAGGGTTAGGTCTATCTGACAAGTCCAGGAGCTCTCAAATTATTGTGTGGAGGTGTTTGTGAATGACTGGAGAGAGAGGCCCTCAATGGGGCACTGTTACCACTATTGGCCTCATAGAGATAAGGTGAATAGAAAGGCAGCTTTTCATTTAGGATGAAAAACTATTACTTTTTAAGCTAATCCTAAAATGTCAGGCCATTGTACAATATGGTGGAGAAAAAAAAAGGGGTTCAGTAAAAGTTATGCCATCAGAATGCTGAATTATCAAGACAGCTTTTGACAGCAATTAAGAAAAAAATATATATATATTGAAGATATATATTTATATATCTTATATATGTATAGAAGATATATATTTATATATCTTATATATATTTATATATATTTATAAATCACATATATGTGTGTGTATGTATGTGTGTGTGTGTGTATATGTATATGTATGTGTGTGTGTGTGTGTGTGTGTGTGTGTGTGTGTATCTCCATTCCCCAGGGAAACAAAAATCTGTGAGATAAAAAAACTGAGGCCTGAAGTGGAAAAGTGATTTACCCAAAATCAAAGGCATTTAATTTCTTTGTTTTTCACACTACAGAATCACCAGGCTTCCCAATGGGAGGGCACTAACACCCAATTCGTTTGTTTCAAGCAAAGAAAGAGCTGAGTGTGATACCAGTGCCAGGAAGTAAGATGTGTGTGGCTGGCAGCCTCTAACTGCTTCCATGTCTGGCCCACCAAATGTTGCAGGAAGATAAGGGTTAAATCAGACAAGCCCCAGAGCGCTCAGATCTGTGCCTGCAGAGCTGCACGTGAACCGCCAGGGAGAAAGGCTCTTCGGACACGTTCCTTCTCTTATCTTGATGGCAGGGGTATTCAGTGCCCTTCGTGTAACCCCAAAAGCCTGATTCTGACAGCAAAGTTTGCAAAGACTGTCTCCAGGCTGTAGCCGTTGAAAGTGCTTTTGCAAAGATTAGACTGTTTGATAAACAGATAAACTTGGAGCTGGAAGGAACTTTAGGGTTTGCCCAACTCAGCTCTCTAAAATTTTTTTTTTTAATAGAGGAGGAAGTTGCAGCTCAGAGAGGAGGCAAGAATCACCCAAGGACCCACAGTGACTTATGGGGATAGGAATCAGGATGAAAATTTAAGCTTGGCCACTGCCTTATACAGCCTGCCTGGGGAAGGCTGGCTTTTCAAAAGGTCCCCAGAGCATCCCTTCAATCCCAGGCCACATGCTTTCTCCCACCACTGCTCTCATCCTCACCTCCTTCTTTGCCATTGCTCACTTTGCATAAAGGTTGACTGAGAGCATGAATATTGTTACATTTGCAGATGAGTCAATCAAGTCCTCAACAGTTGAAAACATTCCCATTCCACCCCTAAAGTTAAAAATAAAAACTTTCTTAAGCAGCGCCAGTTAAGAATCACCTGGAACTCTTGTTAAACTTCATTTCCTGGACCCCATCCTTGGGTAGGGGTTTGGGGAACCTTATTTTCAATAAGCACTTCTGGGTAATTGTGCTCTCCACTCTGTCTCCTTAGCATGGCATTCAAAACTCTTCACTGTCAGGCTTTAATCAAGCTTTTCAGCCCGATTTCCTGAGTTTCTGCCCATCGCATTCCTATACATCTGCCACATTGAACTTTTGGGGGTTCAACAGAATTTTATTCATGGTAGTGAGAGCTGCCACTTACTGTGTGCCTCTAAGGCACCACACGAGCACCATCTCGTTGCAATGCCTTTCTGAGGTAGGTGACAGTACCATTCTGATTTTACAATGAAGACTCTGAGGGATGAGAAAGTAAATTACTCATCTAAGGGCACAGAGTCCAACCACTTCCAATCATTTCACAGCACTGTCTCCATGAACAGAGTCTTTGTTTTCCTGCCCTGTATCTTTGCTGACACCATTTTCTCTATAAAACTGACATTCTTCTGCTGGCCATCTCTGCTTGATAATACCCAGCTCATTCTTCCCAGCCAGCACCACCTTCCTATGCTTCTGTCCAGGTCCCTCTGACTTTGGGTCACATCGTGGAGGTGCTCATGGACACCATCCCCACTGGCCCCTTGCCAAGACCACACCTGGATGACCCCAGAAGCGTCCTATCTGGTCTCCACCCTCCTTCCACGCAGCGACGGGAGCGATAGTTTTTAAACATCTGTCAGGTCATGTCACACCAATGCTCATAAACTCCAGTTGTTCCCCATCTCCCTGTGAGTCACCTCCCTTCCCACGACCTATACTCGGTCTCTGACCTCATCCTTGCTTCTCCCCTCCTTGCTCACTCCGCCCAAGCGCACCGGCCTTCTGCAGTTCTTCCAAGATGCCATGCACACTCCTGCCTCAGGAGTCGCCATTTTGTCTTCCTAGAAAGCCCCAGAAATCCACATGACTCTTAATCCCTTTAGATCTCTGGTCAGATGTCACTTCATTATGGGGGAATTTCCTAACTATTCACTATAGGAAGATACTTTCTTGGGCCAGCACAAATGGGGTGCCAAAGCCCAAAGAGGGAAGTCCATTATCCCAGATCCCATGTGAGCCAATGATTGTCAAGACTGGACCCTGGATTTCTAAGCTTCTCGTCAGTCCCTTTGCCGCTGAGTCTATGACCAGGCATTCATTTTTCTTAATGCATGAATTTGTCCAATTTCTGCCATGTATGAGATGTGTGATCACAGGCAGAGAACGTCACATGAAAGCTTTAATTTCCTGAAATGTAATGGAGCAGGGGAGGAGGGAAACAAGGAGCATGGATGTAGTTGGCCTGTAAGGTCCCTCTGAACTAAATAATCTTTAATGGAGGATTAAGCTTTGCTTTCTGACGCCCATCCCCCGCCAGATTCAAGTTACGTAGGGACTAAAACTAATAGAATTTTCGGGATCTTTTATGAGAAAGAGAATAAAAAAGATTCCAATTTAAAAAATAGGTACGAACATAGATATTTATTTAGAAAGCTGATAAATACTGTAAACATTCAAAATCCTAAAGACAATCTCATATTTTTAGTAATTAACTGCTTATAATACATGTATATAATTTATATGTATAATATTTTTAAACTGCATTTTTACTAACTACTTTTTGATTGCCTCTTAATATGGCAATGATTTTGTTATATTATATTCAATGGAGATAATAAAAAGATAATTCACTCTTTCCTCTAGCATAGTTGGCTGAAGTTTGTTTCTTTAGTTTTGAAAGTGGCAATGCATAAAACTCACATTTTCTCAATAGATATACTTGCTTTTTGTAGCACCCCTACAGGTGTGTGTCTATAGACACAAAATTGTGATGAATTCTATTTCGCACAAGTCTCACTTTAAAGGGAAAAACATATGATGTATTTATAATTATGAATAATGCCTTGTTAAGTACAGTCCTCACTTTGCTTTTACCGGGCATCGTTGAAACGGAATCTTCCATTTAGAACGGTATGCACCAGGTGTTTAGATGCAGTTTCTACAGGCTGGCCTTTAGCTCCATCCCTGGCCAACCTTGCTTCTCCTCCATTCCCCACAGACCTCCAGTGTTTGGTTTAACTCGATGACACCATCAGTCTGCAGCTCTGTGTCAGGACAGTAGGAGAGTTGGCACACTGGAGGTACATTCCCAGAAGTCACCCTTACATCAGAAAGGCTAGAAATAACTTCACAGTACACAAGAGAGACAGCAAATCACATAAATATATCTCACAAAGCCCAAACTAAGATAACCCCAACTCCAGGTTCTCTTAGCTAGAGTGAACATTTGCTCTGGGACCAAATTTAATGTCACTTGACAGCCCTGGGGAATATGATAGAAGGGAAGTCAGAGTGGAAATAACATTTTTAACCAATTATGGTTAAGATATCTGAGTTTTGCAAATTTTACAGTGACGAATGGTAATGAGAACACCTTGAAAGGGCCTGTGCTGATGAGAAGCTCAAACTCCATTAATCTTTCTGTGAATTCACCTTGCCCTAGACGAAAACAACTGCCTAGCTATATGAGAGGAATCTAGCTAGTTTAGCCAGTGAGTTAAATCCAGGGAGAAGAAGCCTCCTTGGTCTCAAAATAGTATAATGTCCTCTCTATGGAATAACCTCAATAAACCCCAAGCAAGAAGCCGGTTATAGAACAAAGCCTTGATGAATTCAAATACAAAGGATTACACAGAGTCCTGCTTGAAACATTTTGGCCTTGTATTTCATTCTTAGTGTTGAAAGTACTCCACAGTCATTTATAACCCTCATGACATTCTTGTAAGGCAGGTGGGTGGCAAAGATCATTCTTTATGGTGTTGAAGCCATGGTTCAAACAAGGCCAAAGTCTGGCAAATGAAATATAATCGGCAAGTTACAGGGGGAAAAAGAAATCAAACGTTAAAATCTACACTTTGGGTATGTTTTCTCCTTACCTTAAATACCAACTAATGCTTTGTATAATTGGGGTATGCAACTTAATAGCAATGTTTTCACTGGATTAATGACAACTACTTTTAGAAATGGCAAATCTTTAAAGCGATTAAATATTGCTGGTTACCTTCTTAATATATTTCTTTTTATCTTCTCAAAGGAATTACAGAGTAAAATATCTCGAAGATGAGAGAGTGTGATTTTCCATTTAAGGAGCAGTCCACTGTTTCTGTTGGCCAAGAGATGCTTGATACACATCTGAAGATAAATAGTTAATAAAGGTGTTTGGATTGCAACATCTGTTGCCATTCTTGGAAGCTGGGACTTAATTGCAGACTGGAGCATCAAATCTTCAGAGGGTTTGTAAGACAGAGATTGATTGGGGTCACCAGGTTATCCAGAAGTAAAATCCCAATCCTTATCTTTAAAATGCAGTGTCCAATTGATTCTCTCTGGATCATTACACACAGCACATGGAGGTAAAGCCAGGAGAGGAGTGGTCAAACATTTTCCTGTTCAAGATACTTACAAAATAAACCATAGTGGTGCTTTGATTTTGGTGAAGAGTCTCAAAACGAAATGCTAGCTAAGGCTTAGAAATGGAAGCAGCAACGTTATGTTAATGAATACATACACCTCCTGCTTTTACATCCAGTGGAGAGGAGCTGCTCTGTCTGCTTTCTGCCTGGGACACCAGACCATAGATGCCAAATATGTCCAGCCAGGGACAGCAGGGTAAAACCACAACCTGTAAATCACAGAGTCGCTCTGTCATTAGCAATCTATAAAGTAGAAGAATAAGAGAGATGCTTCTATGATTAAGATGTGATCAGCATTGGTAGCCAGGGGCCACTCTTCAACTGAATCAGGAGAATTGAGTTCTGGTCAGGCTGTACCACTAAGTCACCATGTGACCTTGAACAGGTCATCTCCTTTCCTGGGTTGCAACGGCTCCATCTTTAGAATGAAGAAGTGGACTAAACAATTTCCAAAATTCTTCTCAGAATTTGAACTTGAAATTTTCATCACTCTGGGTCTTACCTGAATTCCTTTCCTGGGGTCATGTCTCCTCAATATGAGAACTCATCTCTCCAAAGACAGAGGCCATCGACAGAAGAGGCTAAACCCTGTTCAGAAGTACTATGGACTGAAGGGCCAAAGGGTGTGATCCTTCAGCTCCTAGTTTTACACTGATGGCCAATAACTTCAAAAAAAAAAAAAAACAGTAAACATATCTCTAGAGTCTCTTTCATGGGCCCCAGGAAATCTTAAAGAGATGGTAGCATCAACTGAAGACTAAATGCTACTTCATCCATGAGAGCTTCAGGAAATGGACTTGTGGCTTCCTGGAGAACTTTAATTTTGCCAGATTGTCCTTTTTGACAGACACGTGAACAAAAAGTCAAAGGTAGAAGATAAATCCTAGGACCCAAAATACCATGAAAGCCTGTTATATGAAACTGTTTGATTCTAGTAGTTAAAGGAGCCATCAGTATCCATGGCTGGGTCCTCTCAGAAAGGAAGTTGTGAGAAAATACTAGGATAAGTTCAGTGCCATATCTTATACACTTAGAAAAGAAGAGACTGTTGGCTTTTCTTTTGGGCACATAAAAATTCAGTGCTTACAAGCTGGGATTCCAAAGAGCTTCTTTGAAGAATCCTGACAACCTTGAGATAATATTAATTACCCTTTCTTATTAAAACTAAATGACTTTAAATTCATTTATATTTTACAATAGTCAAATCATAAATTTAGCATCTTGTTTTAAGGATGATAAATTTTCAACATCCAAAATGCAGTATTTTATATAAAATAGAAAAATATATTTAAACAGTTCTGTAACAAAGTTTACTGAACATATTTGTGATATAGTTGTAGAGTATTATTTCACTTTTTAAAATTATTCATTTTTCTTAATATGGAAAACATGCATTTGGAATTGTTACATAATTTTATCATTTGTCCAAAGCTTATCTCAGCCTTAACCACTTGGAAAGAGAAGAAACATGAAATCTATTCATAGTACATCTATATGCTGCTTTAAAAACAAACACCCCTCCCCCCCACATACACATATTCCTATACTGATTCTTCCATAATTATCAGATTTCTCTGGTCTTCTCTGATCGCCTCATGAGTGTGTTGCCTTAATTAGCTCCTGCACATCTTTAGAGGTTTAGGAGGGCTAGAAATTGCTCGTTTCTAAAGCTAGGATGCTTTTTGCTGCCTGGTCATCCAGTAATATATTTATGCTGAATTGCATTGTATCCCAAGAAAGAGGAGACATACTGAGGAGACCAATTGACTTTAAGTCCCTTTCCTTTCTTCCCAGTCAGGGTGCTCCATGCTGGCCCAGAACGAAGTTCAATATATTGTTCCAGGCAGCCAGAGAATGGACTCCTTAGTGTTTGCACTAATCCTCCTCTTTACTAAATAAGCAAGTCAAGCTTTGGGGATAGAAATGGGAGGAAAATTATATAATTTGAGTTAATTGGTTTGGGGCTACCCAAAGCCCCAGCTGTCATGAAGGCAATTGTTTGGTCTTCAAGACCCAATTAGAGACATTCAGCTGATGTAAAATAGATTTTATTCTTTTTTTCAAGTCATTGTCAAGAGACTCAGCCTCCATACCGTACCAAAAAAAAAAAAATGTCTTTTAAACACAGCCTCCCCCAAAGCATCCTGAAAACATGTCTGGAAATAGGTATAACTAAAGGCATGGGAGGATATAAAGATATTCTAATTAACCAGTTTACTTTACAAGTTCAAGAATGCAATCTCGAGCGATAAGACACGAACTTCTTTCAACAGCCCTCAGGTACCCTAAAATGTGTGCTAGCTAAGCAAATCGTTTCAACAAGTGGCCCAACCTCTATCTTCTTTCCCCAATAGGGATTGGTTAAATAGGTTTGAGAAATTCATGTTTGACCTTCGTAGATCTGAGACAAAACCACATGTGACTTCCATCTGAATAATCAATGTGTAAGGCATGGTCATGACAACATTATCTTCTAGCAATAGTAAGTAGTTTGAGTCTCCAGGTGTTCAGATGGAGCAAGAATTGTGGCAAGTTTAAAGCCATCTGAGATGCTCTAGCTTTTCAGTCCAGCAAATGATGCTTGAAATTGATTTTTGTTGATGACAACAAAAATCTTTCCTTTGGTAAGGCCCATGCAAGCCAGAAAGAAATTAGAAATAAGAATTGTAAAGTGTAGAGATAGCACCTGTGTTTACAGAATCATTCCTTGATTCAGCAGTTGTACAAGTCAGTTATTTCCTAAGAGAGCACTATGTGCACAGCACTGGAAAGGAAATAAAATTAAGATCAAGTTCTCACCCTCAAAGAACTTTCAGACATATAGGGGTGGGAGTAAGTGAAGGGGTTACAGAAACACTTGTAAAAGTTGAGCAAAATAAAGGAGCAGTATGGGTGCACATGCTAGAGAATAAGAAGAGGAAGGGACCTCTTCTAGTTAGAGATTTTATAAACAAAGTGATGTTCAAGATGCCTCTTGAATGCTCAAGCTAGATCTTAAAAGCTCTAAGTGATTCCAGCAGACCAAGGAATCACTGACAGCTTTCAAGACACCTCTTGAACATCATGCTGTTGGGGAGGTTGTCTCAAACAGAGGGAACAGCATGAAGAAAGAAATGAAGACAGAAAGGCTTGAGTGGTAAGTCTGGAAAACATTGAGCAATCTAATTGAAATGCAACCAAGAGCACTAATTGGAAATGATTGAAGCTTGAGTCTGAATGGCGAGGTCAGGTGCAGATGCGAGGCCTGACTACCAAGGTGAGAAATTTGTACTTGATTTCAAAAGCAATGGGGAGTCAACTAAGGAACTGAACTGAGAAATGGTGTGATGACAAGAGGGCTTTTACTGGGGAGGTCCTGAAATGAGTGGGCTGTGTGGGAAGAGGCAATGAGGGCTTAAGTGAGAATGAAACCCAGCCCCAAAGAGCAAACTCAGAGTGTGGAGAACATGAGCCTAGTAAAGGTAAAAGTAATCTATCCAGTAGGAAACCAAGGCATGTTGTCTTCCACAGGCAATAGAAACACCGATTCTGCGATAATCAAGATGCTTTCTTGAGAAGTGGATTTTATTCGAGAAATTTGAGTGAGCGCTTGCTGTGTACTGGGCACTGTCTCATGTTGGGATACATAAGTAAATAAAACAGACACAGATCCCTCCCTCATAAAGGAAGTAATTAACCCTCCCACAGCTGTCAGAGTCTCCTTCAGAAACAGTAGAGATGAAGGGCCAGTTTCTAAAGGAGAGCTTCCACAAGTACAGCCCTGTCCTCTAGGAGCTTGTAACTGCTAAGCTGTTACCTAGATTAGGAAGTACCAAAGTCATGGCATGTCTGCGCGAAAGTGGGGACCCTGGGAAGAAGCAAACAAACAATGTGCAGGCTATAGACAGCTAAACCAGAAGAGTCAGCACACAAGAGGTGACATCAGGTAGATAGCGGTACCCTAAAGCCAGATGTCATAGGCCAGAGGCAGGAAGAGCCAGACTAGGAGCAAGTGAAATCAAAGGCCTGAGCTTATGTAAAAAAATAAGGGAGGTAACTCAACAGGAAGTGGCATAGAAAATGAAGGACAAACCACTTGAATTTGGCATTGTTGGGACAGCAGGAGAAGGGCTCTGGATACAGACAGCTCTGCCCAGGCCCTAGGGTGGTTGTCATATGGAGATGGATGCATCAGGCCATCTGATATGGTACCCCACAGACATAAGATGTCACCTCACTGACTCCCTTGTCATGACTCTTCTTACCAAGAAAAACACTGGTTCCAGTTGGTTTCTTTGGGGAGCTTGTCTACAAGGAAAGGATGGGATGGACATGAGTTTTCAGTCCCCAGGAGTCGTCGATTCTTCCTGGCCAATGGATGAATTAGAATTCTCATCTATATATCGGTTGCCTATATGACATGCTGTGTGGAAGTATTGTCTCATCTTCTCCTTACAACCATCTTATGAGATGGTCAAAAGATTTCTGACTTCTGAGTTACAGCTTATGTTAAGTAACTGGTTTGAGGTCACACTGCTAGTAAGTGGTGGTGCTGGATTCAAGCCCAATTTCCCTTAACTTGTGGCTACACCTCAGAGATATCCAGCGAGCTTCCCAGAATTCTTCTCTTTGTACTGTTCACATGCAGTCCACATAGGGATGAGTGCACTTGGAGGTCCTTCATGTGAATGGCCACTTCGGTCTCACTATCACCTCACTTTAGCAGAAGCATTTCAGTGTAGTCCAAGACCCACTTATGCCATTTGATCCTTGTTAGAGTCCAGAGAAAGGCAGGGTAGAGGTCATCTTCTTTTTTTGACAGAGAAGGACACAGAGATTTAGGGAGATAAAGAGGCTTACTGAGATGGCATGGCTGGCATAAGAGGCTTGCCTCCAAAAGCCATGTCTTCTGACTTCTGACCATGGGCCTTTTCCAGTGAGTCTTTGGGAATCGGTCTTTCTTTTACTGGTACAGCTGGTGCCTAACAGAGCACCTGGCGTGCAGTAGATGCTCGGAAGACTTTGTGGGACTAAAATGAATGACCCATCCACTTATCTGAAGACTGAGTCTGATGCTAATCACTCCCTGTGAGTGGGACCATGGAAAGAGGGCCTAGAAAAGCAGACTGTAATAATCATAAAAGCTAACGCTTACTTAAGGCTGCCTTGGCCCCATCTTCGCTCGAAGTGCATTGTGTGTATTAATGCATTTATACTTTACCCAAACCCTGACATAGATACCACCCTTGTTCCCATCTTATAGGTAAGGACAAGGGAGGGCAGAAAGCTTTGGTAGTTTGCCCGAGGCCACACAATCAGTAAGCAGCAGAGCCAGAATTGGGTTCCAGAGCTCTCTTAAAGTCACGCAAACATATAACCACACCGTGCTGCCCCTCAGAGGAGTGGTTTTTTCTTGCTCGAAGAAACCATTTTCTTCCCAGAGTCCCTTTAGAGGCCTCTGTGGGTCTTGGTCTCCCTACCTACAAAGTGAGGGAATTGAACTCCATACTCAAAAACAGCCTCTGAAACTCCAACGGATTCATGCTGACTTCCTTTGGAATATGGCCCAATGGAAATACCAGCCCCTGCCTACATTTTTATTTATGCCTTTTTAGTGTTACGTTCAGAAACAGTTTCATTATCTAAAAACCTAAAAGGAAACTGAGCAGGAAGTCCACTTATAACTCCTCTGACTCCTAAGAAAGAGGTGGAGTGTCCCTAAAAACAACCTGCTGAGATTAATCCGTCATTAGGACATGCCAGGAGCTGGGGGCAGAGCTGCCTCTGTGGGGTCCTAATCGGAACCCCTGTGGGATCAGCCAGACTGAATGCCGCTCATTAACTCCTCACAGGTGCACTGGCCCTACAGTAATTGGGCTCCTGTCAGCCAGGCCCTTCGGGACTCACAGCTGGAGGGCCCAGCCAGGGTCTCCTATTCTTTTTTACTTCCCTCCACTTTTTTGTTTATCTATTTACAGAGTTAAACAACTGAGAAGACTAAATTCTAAACAGCCTTTGTTGTTTCTGCTCCTTCATCCTCTCTACGTCAAAGAAATGGAATTCAAAACCAAAGCCATGAGGTATCCAGAAAGTTAAACTTCCAGAAAGTTAAACAGAAACAGCAAGTTGTAGAGGCAGATAATACTTGTTTGTCAATACTCAATGGAATAAAGACATACTTGAATGATGTACCAGCACAAAAGCCTCCCACCACTGGGTTTTATCTGGGGGTAAACCCTTGGTAAAGCAGGGCCCCGTCTATTGGGGAGCTACCAGAGCCAGGTAGGAGGTTGGCCTCACACACCCTCATGTGGTCTGGCCCATGGTTGTGGAGCAAAAAAGCGGGAGGTGATTCAGAATCCTTCAGACAAAAGAAAACTTTGAGCCAAGCTCATACAGTCATTTTTTATTGAGATTTATTGAGCACCTACTCTGTGCCAACTGCTGTTTGACATTCTGGGGTAAAAAAAAAAAAAAAGGCAGATAGAAGTCTCTGCTCTTATGGATCTAATTATTAGTAGATGAGTTAGACAATAAATAAACATACACTATCAGGTAATGATAAGTGCTGTGAAGGAAAATAAAACAAGGTAAAAGATAAGGGAGAAAGGAAAGGATGGAGATGTCTTAAATTGGGTGGTCGGGGGGATGACATGTGAATGAAGTAAGGATGCGAGTCATATGAGTATCAGGGATAGACTTTTGCAGGTTGAGGGAATAGCAGGTGCATGACTCTGAGGTAGGAGTGTGCTTGGCACGTTCCAAGACCAGCAAAGAGCCTGGTGTTGCGGAGTGAAATGAGTGAGAGAGAATTTAAGAGATGCAACCCCAGACCTTTTGCTTCTAGAAGAAGCGAGAGCAAAGAATCCAACATTATTATCCTGTGAGGTTATTGGGAGAAGCTATTGTTGCTAAAATTTTTGGGTTCCCCCATAAAATGTATTTTGTTTTATAAAGGAGCAAACTCCCATTTACTCAACTACGTATTTAGTAATCTGTTCTTCATGAGCTCTCAGGAGACCTTCTGCACCAAAACCAAGTCAGTTCTGTTCTCCAGAGACCACTTGATTTGTGTTATGTGAGACAATTACTTATTCTCCTTGTCACTTTGCAAGGCATAAATGTCTCAGTAGTGGTATGCTGGTATGTTTAACAACTAGTTCTCTGGAAAAAGATAGATAGATAGATAGATAGATAGGTAGATAGATAGATAGATAGATAGACAGACAGACAGACAGACAGACAGAAAGACATATACATACATACATATATACATAGACATAAGTATATTATAAGTGTTATTGGCACAAAGAATGTGAGCACAAAATTAAAAATAAAAGCATATACAACACTATTTCATACAGCCAATTTAGTCTCACAAAATGCTTTCATCGATGGCTACTAAAATCTTGTACAGGTAGCCAATCTTTGGTAACAGTTGACAAGTGAGTATAGCTCTGACACGAATGGTGGTTGATGTGGTGGGTGTCACTAGAACATGCACAGGATGAGGGACTAAGGTATTCTGTTGATGCAAGTCAATAACAGCGTAATCATCCCACAGGTCTTACCCAAGTCAGCATGAGGCAAAAATGCGTGAATCCAGGATCATAAACTCTGCAGGAAGACAGCCCAGGTCCACCATTTGCCAGCCGTGTGACCTTGGGCAAATTACTTAACCTCTCTAGCATCAACTTCCTCTCTGTAAAGTGAAAATAGTGATCACACCTATCTCTCCTAAGGTTATTGCGAGGATTAAATGAGTTAACATATATAAAGTGCCTAGAGCAGTACCTGGAGTAAAGTAAATATTCAATAAATGGTAGCTATTATTTAGAGTAATAATAATAACAGCAACCATTATTAGGGGAAAAAAAACATTTCTCTTGGCCCCTTCTGTTGGGGTAGATGAGGAGGGGAAGAGAGGACGGGGTAGAGAAGAGAATGAGGTAGAAGAGAAAGAGCCCTGTTGGGAGTGTGGCAATATGATTTCTAAGCTTGGCTATATCACAATTTAACCCTGTGGCCAGGGGCAAAATCATTTCCATTCTCCGGACCTCAATATCTTCACCTACAAAATGAAGTAATTGAATTAGATCAGAGTTTCCTAAACTGGGCTAAGCATCAAAACCTTTGGGGAAGTTTTTTTAAAAATCTGTGTTCCCAGGCCCCACTTCTGGATTACTGAACCAGGCTCTAAAACTGTGGATCCCAGTAATGCGATTTGTTTTTTAAGCTTTCTAGGTGAGTCTGATGCGTCCAGTTAGTGTTTAGGAGCCAGTGGATTCAACCAAGAGCCCCAGCCTCAGGGCTTTTGCACTTAACTGTTTCCTCTACTTGGAAAGCTCTTCCTCTAAATGTTTCTTTGGTGTATCCTCTTATTCATGTCACTGCATAAATGTTACCTCTCAAAGAAAATCTTCTTACTTGCCCTATGTAATATAGTTTCCTTCCAAACACTGTCGTACCACTTCCATGACTTCTTTCTCCCCTACGTAGACATCTCACTGTGTGACTTGATTGATCGATTGCTCTTCTTCTCACTACAATGTAAACTCCATGAGGGTCGAAACTGGGTTTTGTCTGCTACTATCTAGCACCTCTGGAATAGGGCCTGGTATAGAATTGGCACTGAGTAAATCAATTTTGACTTAATAGCTGAATGGATTGAATGAACGAATAAGTATGGGTCAACTTGGCCTCTGCCTTGTGAGTCGGGATTTGGAGCTAACAAACAGCAGGGAGGAGGAAAAGGCAGTTAGTCTGCTCGGCAACTGGGAAATACTCTCATGTGCTCAATCTTTGTGGAACCCTGAAGATTCCCAGGATTGTGGGACATGCTTCCTGTCACACCCAAGATAATTCCCCCAGAGAGAGGATTTTAAATCTGGCTAACTTCCTCAGTGCTCTGTTTTAGGGTTTCATTGCCCACATTTTAGGAAGAATGATGACAAACTATTCAGCCTTTGCTTTATGGAAGGGTGGGAAAGCATTTCCAATTTCCCTTACAGAACAATATGCACGGACAAAGGTGATGTCATTTGATTTTAAAAAGGTGTTTGAGCTGGAAAATGTTTCCAAAGTATTTTAGGAGGGTTCATAAATAACTAATAAAATTTATATATGTGGGTTATTACTGAAAACATACTGTAATAGATGAAATACTTTTAAAAGTAATACTTTGTGAGCTAGCATTATACTTCCAGATCTCTATTATTAAAAGAAAAAAAGAAAAAGAAAAAAGGAAAGAAAGAAAGAAAGAAAGAAAGAAAGAAAGAAAGAAAGAAAGAAAGAAAGAAAGAAAGAAACATTGAGTTAATAAACATTTTCAAAAGGCCCTATCAGAATCTTTAATATGTTACTGTGTATGTGTATGTGTGTGTGCATGCACGTGTGTGTGTCAATCCAGGAAAAAAATCAGATATTACATTTCTGAGAAGTATTTGATCAGAGAATGCTTTATATACAGATTACCATTTAACTTCTGATGGAGCTAGCATTCCTCAGAAAATAGTACAGGAAATTCTGGCCTAAAAAGAACTACTAAGGATTAGCTTGACTTTTTAGAAATTCTGATATGTTTGTTTGTTTGTTTGTTTGTTGAGGAAGTTGGAAGACAAGTGTTCTGAAAGAATCATCCAGTGATTTTTCTGAATTCATCAAGACATTATCAAATCAAATCTAGCATTATATAAAAAGGATAACATATTATGACTAAGTGAGGTTTATCCCATGAGTGCAGAGCTGATTTAATATTCAAAAAGCAGTCAATTTAATTCACCACATCAATAGAATCATAGAGAAATAAAGAAATACGATATGCTCATTTCAAAAATAAGAAAAGGCATTTGACAAAGTTAAATACCCAACTATGATTTTTTAAATCTATCAACAAACTAGAAATAAAATATCTGATAAAGGACAGCTATAAGAAACATCATACTTAACATCAAACTACAGTTAACATCATACTTAACGGTGGATTATTGAATACTTTCTGCGTTTAAGATCAGGAACCAGGGAAGGATGTCGGCTCTCACCACTTCTATTCAGCGTTGTACTGAAGACCTTGGTCAGTGCAAAAACGTATGATAAAAAGTATAAAGATTGGAAAAAACAAGTATAAGTTTATTTGTAGATGACATGTATATAGAAAATCCTAAGGGATCTATAAAGCTACTAGAACTAATTAGGAAATTTAGCAACATAGCAAGATACAAGATCAAATATACAAATATTTTTATTTTTATATACTAATAACAAACAATTATAAAATAAAAATTTCAAAACACCATTTACAATGATATGAAAATGCATGAAATGTTTAGGAATAAGTTTGACTAAAGATGTGCCAAACCTCTACATTAAAAATTATATGATATTGCTGAGGGGAAAATGAAAGAAAACAAAATGAAAATATATAGCGTGTTCATTAATTGAAAGGCTCAATATTGGCAAGATGTCGATTCCTCTTCTCCCCAAATTGATCTACAGATTCAACACAGTCCCAATCAAAATCTCATAAACTTTTTATAGAATATGACAAGTTGATTCTAAAATCCATATAAAAATGTAAAGGACTAAAGTGGCCAAAATAATCTTTAAGAAGAGCAAAATTAGAGAACCCACAGTATCTGATTTCAAGATGTATTAAAAATCTACAATGATCGAGGCTGTGTGGTATTGGCATAAAGACAGACAAAAAATAGAATAGAGAGTTCAGAAATAAAGCCACACATGTACAGTCAATTTAATTAAATGATGTTGGAATTACTGGATAAATGCTTGAAAAAAAGACGCATCGACCCTTACCTCACACAATACACACACAAAAAAAAATTAATTTGAGATGATTTCTAATCATAAAAGCTAAAATTGTAGAACTGCTAGAAGAAAGGATATAGGAATGACTTTACTAGCCTGGATTAGGCAAAGATTTCTTAGATGGGACAGAAAAAAAGTACTCATCATAAAAGAAAAAATTTAAAACTTGGACTTCATCAAAATAACAAACTTTTGCCCATCGAAAAGATGCCATTAAGAAAATGAAAATGAAAGCCATAGACCAAGAAAAAATATTTGCTATGCTTAAATATTAGAAGAGATTTTAATCCAGAATATATAAGGAATACCTACAAATTAATAAGGCAAACCAATAAATAATAGGCAAAAGACTTAAATAGAAACTTTATAAAAGGAGATAATAAATGGATAATAATAATATGAAAATGTGTTCAACAGCATTAGTCATCAAAAAAATTCAAATTAAAACCATAATGAATTACCACTTCATACCACTTTTACCACAAATTACCACTTTTAACATTAGAACAGCTAATGTTAAAAATACTGTAACATCAAATAAAGAGGTAGAACTGCTAAAACTCTCATACATTGCTTTTGGAAATATAAGATGGTGCCACTACTTTAGAAAACTGTTTAGCAGTTTCTTAGCTTCTTATATTATAGAATTAAAGGTACGCCTAAACTTTGACTCAGCAATTCCATTCCTAAGCAATTGCCCAAAAGAAATAAAAACATATGTGCACGAAAAAGTCTTATACAAGAATGTTTATTGTAGCTTTATTCATGATAGCTCTAAACTGGAAAGAACTCCAGTGTCATCAACACAAGAATGGATACATTGTGGTATAGTCATATAATGGAATACTATTTATAAATAAAAGAGAGTAAAGTGATAAAGTCAATCAACATCACAGATGATTGAATCTGTGAATCTCAGAACTACTATTTTGAGTGATGGATGTCAGGCAAAAAGAATTCATATCATATCAAGTATTTATATGGAATTCAAGAACACAAAAAACTAACCTATAGTAATAAAAGTCAAAACAGTGATTGCATGGGGGCTGTGAAGTGGGGGATTGACTAGATGGCAACAGAAGACTTCTGAGGTGGTAGAAATATTACATATCTTGATTGTTGCGTGAACTAACAGGATGTGAGACATCCAGTTGGATACATAAGATCTGTGCATATCACTGCATGTACATTATACCTCACTCAAGTGGGAAAAGGCAGTGAAGGAGGAATGAGATGGTAGAGAAGAACAAAACTGTATTAAATTATCCTTGACGTGCATGCACGCACATGCACAGGCACACAAGCACAAGGTGTGTGATGTAAATATGTGTAAGTACGTCCATTGTGAACTGGGCCAGTGTTGCACAGAGCATTATATGCTTTAGATCCACTTTGATAGAGATCTTCAAATCTTATTTCGAGAAAGGTCTTCTTTAATTCGTTTTTGTTGTCTTGGGCTTTATTACAAAAATACCCATACTTGTTTGAAAAGAGAGGGAACAGAAATACTAATTCTGGGTTTCACACTTACTAGAATCCAAGACAAATTGTTCATTGTTAACACTTTCAGATTTCATTTCCTGCCGCAATTCTCTTAGGGAAAGAAAACTAAAAGGAAATGACTCTCGACTCCCCGCATCTTCCACAATCTGACCACTTGATTTGAAACTAGCATTTAGCTGATAGCAGAAAAGAAAATATTTTCAAGAATAAAAATAGTTACTATTTTTTATTATAAAATAACTCTTTAATTGACCTGATATCACCTTCCCACTAAGACCAACCAAGTGATATTCTCAACAATAGCACCTTGCTTCATTACTAAAGTGTACTGGTCACATTAAAATGTAACCACATGGAAATGAATTTCCCCCCTTTCACATCTCTGTCCTTGGTTTCCATGGAAGAGGGCTAATTACCTTTTTAATAGCCCTAATTGATGGGCTTACAGATCATATCTTTCAGTCTCCACTTGTGTGTGGCGAGGGTGGGGGTGGGGCAGTACTCCTTTTCTCTTGACCCTTCAGCTCCTGATCTTCCCTATTGGAAGGAGGTCTGCTGGCTCATGAAAGGATCCTGCCTTGTGTTTCTCTGTTTGCAAGACTACCTGCAGCCCATTGTGGGCTGACCAGGAAGCCTCTCTTTGTCTTGGCCAATTGACACAGCTGCACACTTGGTAAATAGACTCAGATGTTGAGCTTTTGTTTGAAGGATCTTTTCAGATTAATGCAGAGAGAATTAGTTTTTAAAACTTAAGCTGGAGCCAGGATGAGTAGAATGGAGCCGTGAGCCATTGAATTCACGTCCACAAAATGAGACCAACTGTCTTACAAGGGTGTTTATCCCCTGTTTTTTTGTTTTGTTTTGTTTTGTTTTGTTTGGCGGTAACATCGAGGGGGGAGGCTCCCACTCAGACCATTGTGAGGAGAAGATCTGACCAGTGATTAGATTACACCAGCTCCAGCTTCCCTCTCCAAGGAGAGAGAGCCCTGCCCTCATTAGGTAGATATAATTATGGCAAACTATTGGTCCAATGGATTTGGGCTTTTCTTATTTCTAGATCACAAGAGGTTCTGAAAAATGGTATAAAATCTATGGCCTATACATAGATGATTTTAACAAACCTGAAGACAAGGCGACAGCCCAAAGTCAGTGCTGTTAGGATTTCAGATCTTTTAGTCTTCCTCTTTAAACCACCCAGGCTAACCCTCACTCCTGGGCTCATTCTGAACTATTTCCTGTTGGGACACTATCAGCCATAGCTCCCCGTTGATAGCTGGTCTCTCGATGGTGGGACCAAACCATAGAGTATGCCAATTCACTTAACACAGTTTAAAATTTTAGTCACAATTTTGCGATTAGAACCCATATTACTTTATGCTTTTCTAAGACTTAGACTCTTTTTTCTCAAGCTACAGACTGAGGATATTTGCTCCTATTTGCCAATAGGTCTATCAACTTAGGGAGGCAGTTCAATGTTATGAGAAGAAACTTGGCTTTGACTCAGACAGATCAAAATTCAAATCCTACCTCCGCAACTTATTAGCTGTGAGATCTTAGGCAAGGCACTGTCCTGAGCACAGATCTCTTCACTGTTACATTTAAGATTACTCGTCTCGTGATGTTGTTGAAGACTGTAAGAACTATCTCATATTCACATATATATATGAGAGCAGACTCTCTAACATGTTAGCTCTCCAGGTCTCTGCTTTCCAAAGATTGTTTTCTTTTAAGGAATTAAAAAAGATACCAAATGGAAAAAGTACCAAGTGAATTATTAAGATGAAGGTATAAAACAATGTTCCCTTATTATACTGAACATTCAATAAATACTAAAGAGGAGATGTTGGTGGGCACTCCCAACTCTTACTTTGTCAAACCCCTCTTTTTTCTCCTCCATCACCAGTATCTGAGTGACTGTCACTCCACCACTGCATGCGCACACCCACATAACGACCGCCCCCACCACACACACTCACTAAGCTAAAAAAGAACTGTTGACAAAGCAAAAGAGAGAAATCTAAAAGATGCGGAGAGCCATCCTCGAGGAAAATAGATATCAGCATTCCAGAAAGGTGACAATTTCATAAATTAAGAGTACACAGGGTGGTATATAACATATTTCCCAAAGGAAAATGTCTTCCTCCCTACTCCAGGCTATGGGATTCAAAGAAAATGCTTGTTCCTCTTTTGCTTTATGAAGACACTAACCAATCTGGATTCTCTAGCACATGTTCAGTACAAAGCACTTTATGCTGAAGGGTCAAGACACAAGGCTAGCCCTGCCACCAGGTCACAAAGCTTATGGCCCTGAAAAATTTGAGAGGATTAGACTATATGACCTTAAGGGCCCTTCCTGAGCCAGTCATCCAGGACTCTGACCGCTCTGCAGCTTCCTGAAAGGAAGGATGTGAGGGCAGAAGATGTGGGTTTTGAACCAGCTCCAACAATCAGGAAAAATGCTGACAGGGCGGGCTGCATTGTGGAAACCTAGATCAGCTCCAGGTTAAGTCAGATTTCAAGTTTTTGCCATCATGCTCATCAGACTCTAAGGAATTTATAACTGGAAAATAAATCTGTGCTTTGGAAAATAATAAGAGAAATTGTGGTTAATTGAGTTTTAAATTCCAAAATATATCCCCAAACTATACTTTAGTGTCACTTTCTTTTGTGACGTAGAAAGAGTAAAGGAGGATGTCTCACTCTGATGGGTAACTCCACAATGGGAAGAACACAGAGGGGGAATCCGAAGTAATGCATCACATCTCGTAGGGCCTTGGGCTAATCCCCAAACCTCTTTGAGTCTCAGTTCCCTTCTCTGTAAACTGGGGATGATATTCCTCCCCAAGGGCACTTCTCATCCCACAAAGGGAAGGACCCCTCAAGGAAACAGAGAATGCTTCAGCGGGGTTGCATTTTCTGCCTATTCCAATCCCTCTACAGAACAAAGGAATAGGTCCATGTTCCAGGAATGAGCCGTTTCCATCCAGATTGATATTGAACAGTTAACTCTTGAAATGTTGGCTCTTCCCAACAGGCTCATGCCTGAAGTGTCAGTCGCAGGAACTTTGAGGTTAAACGTTCAAAGAGAAGAAGGAAAGCATTATGGAGTAGTATTTGAGAACACTGAAACACAGTGGACTGAAGACATGCACATCCCGGTGAACCGAAAATGCAGAGGGAAACTGGACAACAGCACCTGTCGTCTTCCTCGCTTTTATCATCAGGCTTACGCAAGACAGTTAAGGAGTACTGAGATGAGAATCAGGAGGCCTGGCTACTGATTCTGCCTCTTCCACTTTGGGCCTCAGTCTCTTTATCTGTAAGTAGAAGTGGCAGGAGCAGATGGTTCCTGAGGACCCGTGTACCTCCGACATGCGGAATCGCCTCAGAAATCAGCTTTGTATTTATTCTCCTCATCCAGGTCTCCTGAGCCTGATTTCAGAAACGAAGAATGATGAAAACAGAGCCTTTGGTTTGGAGGCTTTGAGTCTTCAAGTTGAGTTTCTAAATCTCACTCAGCTGGCCATGTCCCAGATGCCTGCTTGGCTCAATCTGCCTAGAGGTGGCAAAGGTGGCTTTGGTAGGAGCCCATGGATTAACAATTGGATGCAGCTACATGTGTGTTTCTTCTACCCATGGGCAGGCTCCACAGAGGGGCTAGAATTAGAACTGAGTCTCAAGGGATAAGGGATGAGAGAGGCACTGGTGGACCAGCATTCTAGGCAAAGGCAACAACCCCACAATTCACAGTGTTGTATCTATCAGACACTGTATAGCAAATTCCCTGCTGTAACAAATAATTCCCAAGGTGTACAATAGTTTAAGCCCCACGGACATTCATTTTATGTTCATACACAGGATGGGTAGAACAGCTATCCACCCATCATTTAAATTCTTTGAGCTGACTGAGGCTCTGACATTTTTAACATTTGGCTTCAAAAATTGCCCAGAGGGTCATCTCCACTCCAGGCAGCCAGACAGGGCAAAAAGAAAGGAAGTGGCTTCTTGTCATTTCCCTCACCCATGTATAACCGTAAAGGGAGCTGACAAAGGTAGTCTAGCTATATGTCCAGAAAACACACGACAGCGTGGATGCCAGGGAATTGCCAGTGACCTCTGCCATAGTCTGGTCCATTCCTTTGCTTCTTCAGGAAGAAAAGTAGCCAGAGGCCCAGGCAAGGCAAGTGAGAGACGAAGGAAGTTCCTGGCAGCTGGGAGCAGCACTATGAGGACAGTCTGACATGCAGATGATTCAAGCCGATTTCGTTTTTGGCAAGCCGGTTTCCCTCCCATGAGGTAAAAGAGGCCTGGAACCCTGCAGTGAAGGAGCCTCTACATCTCTCCCTGTTGTTCATAAGAAGGAGAGTACAGGAATGCGACAAAGTCGACTTGTCACAGGCAAGCTATCCGGCCTCCCAAGGTGAAGTTTGGAAACCCCCTGGCTTTCCCTGGCATTCCTCTTGGCCCTTAGCTCCTCCTCCTCTCCTGTTTTCAGCCCCTCTTTCTGGGAGGGCTCCAGTGGCCAGGCTGTTGCATGGCCTGACACCTCGGCTCCGTGCCCGGCCTGTGGGCCACTTTGGGCTGGAGTTACAGGTGGGAGCTGATTCAGGAGCCTGGCCCAGCCCTGTGGCTTTGATGAGATTTCATCACCCCGCCTGTGCTCCTTGGCTGGGCGCCTGGGAGAGCTGCACAGAATTGCCGAAGGCTATCTGCTTTCACCATGGAGAGGGCCCCCTCTCTGAATAGAGGAGAACCTGGAGGTGAGGAGGTGAGGCTCTGGGCTACCCAGTCTACCCTGCGTGAGAATCAATCCCACGCCAGAGCTATCGGCCTTCACCCAACTTTCCCATGGGGCCCGAGACAAGATAAAGGACAGAGAGAATTAACACCGAACAACTTGTTAATGATTTTATTGCAGGTTAAATAAAATGTCTCAAATAAAGCTACGGGAGACCTTCTTTAACCTTACCGGGCTGTAAATATGTATTAACTCAATTACTATCAGCAATTAAGACCCAGTTTGGGAACAGAGGTCTGAGACAAAAAAGACATTATCGTCCTGGGAAATGAATGCAGAATAAAAGGAATTTATTCCACCTTAGCTAATGAGCAGCTGTATAGGGATGGAAATGAAGGCCTTTGCCTCGGAATTGCTTTTGACCGTTCTTACAGGGAGAGGAGAAAAGGTTCCCCTTTACGTAAAGCTCTTGGAAGCACATTAGGGACATTGTTACAATGCAAATAAGGAAGACCGTTGTGTTTGGGTGGTTTATGGGTTTAGTAAAAGGAGTAACATTTCAATTAGTGGGGAAGGAATGGGAACCTGCCTCAAAGAGGCTTAATTGGCAACTTGGCTTTCCCAGGGGGCTTTGAAGTAGCATCTGAGATGGAAGGTTTTCAGAGATGGATGGAGAATAGCACAACTGCAGGGCCTTGGGCTGTAGGAGAGAGCAGATGGGGATGCTCAGAAGGTAAAACCCACAGCGCTTCGCAAATCCCAGCCCCGCCCAAGCGCTGCTCCAATCTTCAAGGCTTCTGAAGCTTTTCCCCTCGCCACTTCATTTCACCCAATTCCCCTCTGAGAGCGTCAGGACCCTTCCCTTTCTAAAGCAGTCGATTTCTGTGAAACCATCTCTCTTTCAAGGACTGCAGCCCTAACCTCACCAGTATGGAATTCCTTTTTCCTTCTCAAGAGTCCCCTTTGCTGAGTCTCTAAGTCCAGCCCAGCAATCTAGGAAATTCACCTCTTAATTGCAATGAGTTATGGAGAGAGGGTGTAATATTGCATACAAATGTATATTTTCTCTCTGTGCGTGCGTGCGTGCGTGCGCGCGTGCGTGCGTGCGTGCGTGTGTGTGTGTGTGTGTGTGTGTTCAAGGACTAAAGGGTCTGAAGACAAGAGTCAAGTATGACCTGACCTTAAGGCAAGGGCTTGAACAGGTGTCTTTCTGGGTAGACCCCCTCAGATTTTGCAAATTGCCAAGGATGTCCGGCCCTGCGTTATTCTAGGGTGTGGGGTCTCTTTGCTATTGCATCCACGTGAGGACTTTGTCAGTGTAGCTCACACTCAAGACTCACTCAAATCTTCATGCGTTTTGACTGATTTGAGGTTTTATTTCTCAATCCAGTCATTCAAAGAATATGGTAAATTTTTTAACATGAAAGAACCCTCTAAAGGAAACATTACAGATAACATGCCAAGATAATTTTTCGAAATGAAGTTTAGAAAAAAAATTCAACTAACCCTGTGTTTTAGTCTAGTTGTAAGATAGCAATACGACCAGGGGTTTGGAGAGCCATCCAAACCAAGCCTTCCCAGTGGTGGGCTGGTCTCTCTGAGCTTGGGGAAAAAAAAAAGCAGAATGAAGAACTTCCAACTGACCCCACGACTCCTTCGGTTCTCTTGATGTTGACTTAAGGGAGGGCAAGCTCAACTCCCTGGCCATGGGAGCATCTGTGAAAGTGAACTGAGTTTTGGGTGAGGTCTTACCAATGAACACTGAACTAGAGGGTGCAGTAACTCTCCATTTGAAGCAATCAGTCCCAAATACTCAGGACCCTGAGCCAGGCTTTCTCCCCCTGTCCTCTCTTCTCCCGTGGGTGGCTTCTCCGGGAACGCTGGCTCATATCTCTGGAGCCTGTGGTTTGGGGATTGCCATTAGCCAACTACAACAGGGACTGGAGAGTTTACTTCAGGTCTAAAATGGGAACTTGACCTACCCTTTGAGTAACGCTCATCCCTTGGTAGGTCTCAGCGGTGGCCAGCTACTTTACAAGTGATCCTTTTCCCACCAATCTCTACCTGCTTGCCCGTGTAGAACGACCACTCCCCTCCCCAGCCTCTTTCCTTGCTACTTCCTCAGAATTGGGACAGAAGGAAAATATGGCATCTGTATGCACCCTAGACATTCCTGTGTTCTGGGCAAGCTTGGCCACCATGCAGCCGTTGTCACACATCCAAGCCCCATGCCACTGTGAGGAGTGAGAGCCAGGGACCTAATGCAACGTTGTCGACTCCTAATTACTGACATGAGTGGGCAGGAGATCCTACACCAGTAACCCAGGCATTCAGTGACACAAAGCTCTTCAGTCTCTATAAGATATTATTGCCTACATGCTTTGGGACAGTACAGAATTCATTTAAAGTGCTAGAAAGGACCTTAATAATATCCTAACTAATATATGAATGACAAATTGAGCCCCAGAGGGGAAGTGGCCTACCGGGGTACCACAGGTAGTGAAGGGCAGAGCTGAGACCTAAACCCAGGTTGTAGGACTGAGGCCAGTGCTTCCCTACTAATAAGGCTGAGTTTCAGCTTCCACTTTCCATTGGGTTCCTGCCTTGGCTGGCATGGAAATTAGTTTGTAAAACCCTGCAAAGGAAGAGAGAGGCAAAAGGAAGCCAGCAAGCATTTGCCATAGATCTTCCTATAATGACTAATCAGGATATTGTTATATATTCTTGCCTTATCGAAGGAGCATTTTGCATACTTTCTCCTTATTTTTTCAAACTCCTTTATTATAATAAAATCTGCTTCAGTGGTGTTTTGATTAATGTTCAGGAAAAAATTCTCACGTTAGACCATTATTTTCAAAATGCAATTTCCAGTGTCTAAAATATTTCCACCCCTAATATCTCAGAACCTGTCAGGGCAAAAGGCAGGATCTGTTATCCCCATTTCTATTGAGAGGAAATGGGTCTGGGACAGGCGAAGTAACTTGCCCAAAGCCACACTCCTCACAAGTGGCTCAGGCAGACCTGGAACCCAAGTCTTCCAACACTTTACAGCATTCTAGCCTCCAGCGGGAAACAACTTGGCTCAAAATATGCCTTATTATTTGCTCCTCCACTTTGGGGGACAATGAAATCAATGTTCCTTTGAAACATGAAAGTTTGGTTAGGTGACCACTTGTCCCCACCTCCCTTTTTCTCCTCCACCAGCTTTGTAGGAGTTGAAGGATATTCTGAGTCAACAACCCCAAGCTGATTCACCTCATCCAGAGTCCAGGGCACCATCAGTGCCTCTCAGAGCCTGGCCCACAGCAGGCACGAACGAGTAGCAGAACCTCTAGCCTCCTGCTTTAAAGGAATAGAACATGAGAAAACACATCAGTCAATGTGGGGTTTGGGAGAGGAGATAAAATCTTTTCATCAATGTTGCTGCTTGGGAGTTTCTTCTGGAGTGTATAAGGAAAGAAGTGAACAGGAAAAGGTGGAAAAGATGAGCTAATATGAGCTGTTCACTCCCCAGACTAGAGTCTGGCCAATAAAGTAGATAACAGAAAATATTTCAGAGAAGAGACACGCAGCAAATAAACCCCCAAAAGAATAAAGAATTACTTCCTCACAAATGTCTCCAGAAACGAAAATACAAAAGGCATAGGAAGCGTGCCTAGCATGAACTCACATTCAGAACCTCCTGATAGCAAAAATATTTTTTAAAGAGAGAAATGAGTTCCACTTGAACAATGCCACCTTTGTGTCTACCAAACATAAATGGACTTTTCTATAGAAAAATACATGAAATTCTTCTATTAGAAAATTGTGTGTATGTGTGTGTGTCCACGCTATGTATAAAAACTTGTATCTTAGTTTGAACTCTCGCCCGTCTCTCATTTGGAAAATGGCAATGACCTCAAAACTGGCCTCCCTGCCCCTGGTCTTGAACTAACCTCCACGCTGCTGTCTACAATGTAGATCTGACCACTTCCCCACTTTGACAGGAACCTGCCCAGGGTTCCCCATCATCCACAAGATAAAGGCCACCTCACAGACACAAAGTCCTGGCCTCTATCTCCAATCTCAATGCTTATCGTTTCCTGCCTCATGGTTTATGCTCCAGCAACGTGGGCCCTCAGGGTTTCCTGCCCACACGACATGGTTTCTCTCCTCCACAACTTTGCTCACACAGGAAACTCTGCCAGGAACCCAACCTGCTCCTCCTGGAAGCCTTCCCTAACATATAAACACATCCTACCTTCTTCTCGTTCTCCCACAATGCCCCAGGGACATCTGCATCTAGCACTTAGAATGATCTATTTTTGTGTATGTTTGTCGGCTATTATTCTTTAAAAAAAAAAAAAAAAAAACTTTCTACTGAGGAATAATACACACCAAAAACTACCCAAATCTTAACTATGCAAACTGCTAAATGTTTATAAATTTTAACCAGAACCCAGAACAAGAAGTGGCCATGATATTTTTGAGGTCAGAGGCTGAGTTTTATTTATCTTTGTAAACTCAGCACCAAGCACAGTAGCTGGCATGCAGCATTTACCTATCAAATTGTTGTTGAATGAATCGATGAATGGTTATCTCCCTGTGTCTTTCTCTCTGTTTGACCCACTTGCATTTTCTATCAAGTCCCACTTTATCCGGGTTGCCCAACAGGTAACTCAAGATTTCTTGCCCAGGCTTTGAGAGTCTGAATCCTGAGTGATGAGGCTTATGAAGAAATGTTGGTGATTGGGGAGCAGTTTGACCACTGACGCCAAACCTGGATATACAACTCTGTTAGACCCAAAGCCTGGCCATAAGAGAAAAATAAGTCTTTCTTCTTTATAGACTTAAAGCTACAGTTGCAGCTGCCAAAGCAAGTTGCAGCATTTAATCAGTTAAGAACAAATGAATAAGTCACTAGAGAATATCACATTTAAGTCTTCTTGCATTAGATCTAAGAAGTAGGAATCAGTGGTGTTTGTTTCTTCTACCCTCAGCTTCTGGTCCCAGGCATCGACAAAACCTTAGTCAACAGCTGGCACAGCTGAAGGGGGAAGAGTCTATTCTCCCTACATTCATAAAAGCAATAGTAGTATATGTACCACAGAGTGGATGCTTCTTAAATATTAATGTCCCCATCCACACACTTCTCTGTAAAGTCCACCACGGAAAAAAATAAACCTACCATTTGCTTAGCATGTGCTATGTGCCAGTCACTGTGCTAACTAACCACGTACATATATTGTCACATTTATTCTTCACAGCCACTCTCTGGTAGGTGATATTATGCCCATTTTACAGATGAGGAAGCTGAGCAACTAAAGCTAGAATACGAACCCATATCTTAGATTCCAAAACTCGTGATGGTAACCACTGTACTATAGTGCCAGGGCCAGCTCTGCTTCCCCTGTGTCGCTGCTTCTGATGACAACATCATCAGAGCCGAGGTTGAGAAGCCCTTGTCTAGAGGACTTTCCCAAATGAACCTATGAAGCTGGGCTCTCCATACACAGAGGATTCATCTTTGGTTGGGCCTCAGGAGCAGTTGCATGAGAGCAAGTTTATTTTGATGGCTCGCTCCACATTCTCAGTCTCACTGTTGGAAACACAGGTGCAATGTTAGTTACCTAGGGCTGCAGCCTGAATTCTTACTGCGGATTTTCTTCTGAGGAGTTGGAGCGCCTCGTTTATGTTCACCCAAGGCTTTATTTTGAAAAAGCATTTTTGGAGGCTTCACAATACACAAAAATTGAAGCTTTGAAAACAGCCATTCATTCCTTCCTATGGGCAGCCAAGGGAGACCGGTCCTTCTGAAATGGAGGACAACCTCTCCCCCAGGGAGAATTCCCAACATCAACTGAGATTACTTCAGCCAAAAGCTGAGAAAGCATCCCTCTACCGGACCTGAATGACCGCTCCCTGCAGAGCGGCATGTCATCCTGGGACCTACCCAACACCCTGGATAGTCCCAAGAAGGGACATCCTGGCCTTCTTCAGGCCAATGACCAAGCCAGGGAACCCAGCTAATGATCACTGGTGTTAATGAACCCGGCGTCTGGTCCACTCCCTGACTTGAGAACAGACACAAAGCCACCCTGTTCCCCAGCCCAGACCTCTAATGAGCCCCTCCTGCTCCCCACCGCTCAGACATCCCCTGTTTACATTCTACTCACCAGCCAGACCTAATCCCAGGGCTCCGGATCTGCACTTAATCCTGTTTCTGTATATCCTCTAGATCAATACATGTTAATAATAGTCATCACTGTGGTAAGAACCGTGTTTGAGGAATTCTGAGCCCTTCGGGTTTGGTGCCAACAGGAGAAAATATGGAAAAAGAAACCCAAACATTTACAAACATTTCAGAGTGTTTAGTTCAGGCTGCCCCATGTAAATAAGAGAGAGCCCAGGAGATACTAATTTTCCTGGGACTCACTTATTTTGTCCCAAATAAAGATTGGCTCAAAAAAACAAAACTCCAAGTCACCAGTCCCTGCTTCTCTCTCCCTTCTCAGGCCATAAGATCTTTTTCATGTAGTTTGCTTCAACACTATTGTATTTCTTCTGTGCTTTGAAACTGAGCCCCTCTCTTTGATGGATATTAGCAAAACGTGCTTTCGTGTCTCCCTAATGAACTTTCACTTGGAAATACCCCAAGCAAGGAAGATGCTAGAAGTGTAATGATATTTTGTTTAAAGCAAAGAAAGACCCTCTCTTCTGGTTTCCCCCTCTTTAGTTCACCCCATAGGAGTAATCAGCCAAGAATCACAGATGGGATCATTTACAGTTTTACTTTCAAGCTCCCCAGCCCTTTCAGATTGTGTTTACTCCGTCAAAACCTTCATACCAGCCAGGGTGGGCCTACTGACAGCCCCATCCTGCTGGCTCTCAGATACTCTGATTGGGATTAAATCCGCGTTGACCTGTCAGAAAGTGATTGATGGAGAGGCTTCTTTGTGATGCTCATGGTAAACTCGAGAGGATGGAAGAGTTCAGCTGTGGAGGCAGTATTCTTTAAGACACCTACCAGTCCTTGCCTGAAGGAGCCCAGGACAGCAGTCCTGCAGTAATTACTAGCTACACAAAAGGAAAATCCACCCCAAATGGAAGACAGCTTGGCGCCACAGTGAAAATCCCCTTTAGTGGATATGTTATTATTATTTTTAACAATTGAAAATATCCTGTGGGGAGTAGTTCTCTAAAATTCAATCGACATTAATTTTCAAAGTAAAACTAAGTATAGAAGAAATAAGTGAGCAAGAAAACTCAAAGCCACGAGATGTGCTTAGGTTGATTTTCTTGTTTTTTCCTCAATGGGTGTTTCTTTGGGGTAATATTAACTACAATAATTAGTATCCTTGTGAACAAAATGGTGTGGAGCTGGACAATTTAGAATAAATCACATACAATTGTCCAGAGCACCCACTTCTCAGAGTGACCCAGTAGAAAAAGGAGTGGCTTGCTTAGTCACTTGCTATTGTGAAGGTTTGGGCAAGTCTTTGCCTTTCAACTCTCTGCTTCTTTATCTATAAAATAGGGACATCCAGGCTCTGTCTTTCACGAGTTTGTTCTGGGCATCAAATAAGACTGTGAAGGTGACAGCGCCGTGGGTTCCCTAATTCGTGACTGGTTATCACCACCCGTCTTCAGTGCGTGGGCTTTAGCAGCAGAGATTCCCAACTTGATTAATGTCCCCAGTGAGTCATCATTTATAAATTCCCAGCTCCGGGGTTCAGGATTTCTCACCCCTATGCTTTGGCTCATGTTGTTGGCTCAGTCTGGAATGCCCACTTCCCATTTTCCTCTTCTGGATTTCCAAAATCCACCCCTCTCTCAAGGCTCAATTCAAATGCTAACTCCTCCATAAGCCTTCTCTGATTGTCCTGTCCCAAAATATGACCACACCCTACTCTGAGTTCCCAAAGCACTTATAACTTTCAGCTGTCTTTGCCTTCTTTTCAGTCACGTCTGTACATAAGCTGACCTCTCCTCCCATTTTGCTCAAGCGTGGGGGCTATGTCAGTTGTATTTCAGTACAGAAGCAAGCTTGGTACTTTGCATCTGGTAGGTTCTCACTACTGGTTCAAGAAATGAGAACTTCTTTGGTCACATTGTCTATCTAAAAAAAAAAAAAAAAATTAAGCAACTATACATAGTCCTTGCTTTGTCCAGTACTGTGTTCACTGAAAGTCATAGATATCAGACCTGCCTTCTCACTTTGTAGTCACCATGGAACCATTCAAAGTAAGGACACAGTTCCAATAAATACTCATTTTTGTTAACTGGTACTGTGCAAAGCAAGGGTTGCTTGTATTCCTAAACGGCAAATATATAACATAAACGTAACCCATCTCATCATTAAAACAAAAATACCAGCAAGTTGTGTCCACTGAGGCCAGCCAGCCACATATATTAAAGACAGAACTCATATAGCATCTCCTAACTCAGAGCACTGGCAGACAGTACATGTCCAGTCTCAGGGCAGGCGAGGCGTTAGTGACAGAGTGACCATGTTGTTTCCATTTCAGAACTGCTACAGTGGCTTATGAAAGGCTGTTTATGGAAGTCATTCCTGGGAACAAGAGGCAATCTAAAATATGTTAGAAGCTGAAATATGATCATTTCTGGAATATTTTAGTACCTTCAGGGACAATGAGACAGAATATTTATAATTTCTATAGTCCCAAGAATGCCATAAAACCTCCTAAAATTGTGTAAACATCAGCCTCCCTGGTGACCTGCTGCTTCCCATTGCGAACACTGTGACTGGCACAGACTCACAAAAACAACACATTTTTAAGTCACTAAATAGCACTGAGACTGCACAGCAAATCTATTTCAAAAGCTAAACATGCTGAGTTTACGTACTCTATAAAAGAAAGGGACGCAGAAAAACAGCTAGAAATGATGGAAGGTTATGATAAGCATGAGTTTAAGCCACTCTGAAGGGTGCTGGGCTGTCTGGTAATGCTGACGTGCGACCAGAAGGCAGAGTCCAAGACCTAGAGTGAGGTCCTCGATATTGTGCTTTCTATTTAGCTGCTGAGCTCCAGGAGGCTTCAGAGAAGCAGCTTCACCGTCCTTGGCTCTCACCATCTTCACCAAAGGTCAAGGTGAGGGCTGAGTCACATTCAACATCCACCAAAGACCAGACAGTGTGGAGTGAACGTGGGGTTTGGAATCTGCAAACCAGCTTGGTTTCCTAGCTGGAGTCCTTGGCAAGTTAGATAACTTCTCTGAGAATCATTCTTGTGATCAAGTGAGAAGAGCCACGGCAGAGAGTCAGGCAGCTCCCTGTGATGCTCCCACAGCGACCCCTAAGATGCTGGCTGTCTTAAAGAATAGCATCCCCTCTCCTCATTTCCATGTCTTCACCTGTAAAATGGGAATCACACCCGTTTGCCATTTGCAGGGTGTCGTGCAGATTGAATAGGATATATATGAAAACACTTGTGTAAAAATCTAAACAAATATAAGGAATTCTTAAATATAAGGAATTCTGTGAATGGGTATTTGTTAACCAATCCAATTCTCTAATTTCTGAGTAGAGACAAGCAGTTAGATAACCATAAAAGAAACGTAAGACCTGTAATGAGTTGGATTGTGTCCCCTCAAAAGGGATGTTGAAGTCCTAAGGTCTTATACCTGTGACTATGACCTTATTTGGAAAAGGGTTTTTTACAGATGAAATCAAAAAAGGATCTCTTCTTATAAGGACGCTAGTCATTGGACTAGGACACCCCCACCCCCAATTTAGTACAACCTCATCTTAACTGAGGGTGGACCTTAATCCAATATGACTGGTGTCCTTATAAGAAGAGGAGAACTCTGTTTAGACAGAGACAGGAAGAATGTCAAGTGATGACAGAGACAGATTGGAGTGATGCAGGGGCAAGCCAAGGAATGCTGACCACCACTAGAAGTTAGGCAGAGGCAAGGGAGGAGTCTATCCAATGTCTCTGAGGGAGCATGGCCCTGCCGACACCTTGTTTCCAAACTTCTAGCCTCTAGAACTGTGGAAGTAAACTGCTGTTGTTTAAGTAACCCAGTCTGTGGTACTCTGTATGGCAGCCATAAGAAACTAACACAGACATCTCTGTTCCTCTTCCTTACTCAGTTTATACCTGCTGAGACATTTACCCTGTAAGACCTCTCCAAACTCCAGAATGAAGCTCTACCTCTAATAAGATTTATACTTCTATGTTTTATTTCTAAAGAGTTTTGTCACTGTTTTAGCAGTTTCTCTTGAAATCCCTTTAGGGAACTTTTTTACAACACATCTTTGGAGTTGGTGCTTCTGGAACTGTCGGAAGCAAGAGGTCTGTCTGGTCCTCCTGGGAAGCAAATATTCTTGGACCAGCTAAAGAGGAAGCAGCATTCTGCAGAAGGGCTGGGCTGCGACAGGTTAAGGACACCTGACACACTTCCAAAGGGCCTAGGGCAGATTCATCACTGCCCCTCTCCTTTAGCCTGACAGAAAGTGGATCCTCAGAGCTCTTCTTCCAGCTCAGTTCACCTGAGTCCATGGAATAAGCCCCGGACTAGGAGTCAAGGACCTTTTGATTCCTCTGTGTTTTGCCACTCACCAGTTCTAGATTTTCTTCATCTGTAAAATGGGTGTCCCTCTTCTACCGCCCAGGGTGGTCGTGGCCACATTGACAAGAATGTGGTGGAAGCACATCCCAACAAGAAGTGCTGTGCAAATGGAAAGTGGTGAAATCATTATCACCCTCATCCCCCACCAGTTGTCAATGCCTGGGGAGGGGGGGGGAGGGTGTGGTGAGGGAGGGGGCGCAGGGATCCTCCAAGAGGACCGGGAAAACTGAATCAAAGTATCCAGCTGGTAAAAGAAGAGTCAGCTGTAGGGTCTGATCCTCTGGTATTAGCTGCCCAGGGGGAGAGCAGTTGAGATGAGCTCTCCCGGTGGGTAATAAAATGAGTCTACGTAGGGAGGAAGCAGGATGTATAAAGCCCAGGAGCCTGATCTGTTTCTGAGATCAAACAGAGCAGCATTGTACAGGGGTGTGGAGCTGATGTCAGCGTCTAGAATGCTGGTCAGAATCGCCCTGGTTACGCAGCTGGACCGGAATAAGGCAAGTCTGTATCTGAACTCATTAATTTTTACAACCAACTGAACTGTTCTGCCTTTTTGTGTTGGGGGGTGGGGTGGGGTGGGTAGTGCAGGGGAAGAACAAGGGAAGGAAGGGAAAAAGGAGGGGCTAGTATGTATGGAACAGGGGGCTTCCCACCAGCAGACACTATCTCATTATTCCCCGGCAAACCCCAGCTTTAAACCTCCCGCCCCCTGGACGGTTAGGCAGAGCCACTGCAGTGAGTCCTGCCAGTGGAGGGAGAAGCAGGCCAATGAAATGTAAGGATAATTAGAGTGGCACAAGCCGCTCCTAGGAGTTCAAGTTATGTCAATGTTTCCATTATATGCCTCACTTTTCGGGGTTTATAACGGAGCTATAAAAACTCACGCCAGCTGAGAATTTGGCAGGCCAGGTCGCGGCAAAGGAGAGCCTGTTTTTTAATTCAATTCAGCTGCTCATAACTCTGGGCGGAGACGCATGCTGTACACTGGGATAACCCAAGGGGCCTGATTTCAAGTATTGAGCACTATTTTGCTATCTGATCACCGTCCTCCTATGGCTGTCATTTCTTTGTGCTATCTCAAAAGAAACGGCATTACATAAATGTACCCCAAATGCTTCCTGGGCTGAAAATCTACTGGCACTCTCCAAGTGCCTGCTAATTTGCCTTTTCTCCATTCTGAGAAGTATCTGGGTCAACCCCTTCCAGTAAAGGTGCAAACTCTCTGGGCTAAAAGTCTACACGAAAGATTGTCGAACCTCTGCAACTGAGCTGTTTGGTACATGAGATACTCCAGACAAACCCCAATATGTGGGGGCAGTCCTTTCACATTGTCGTAACAGGACTTGACCTGGTTGATGAGAATTATCCCTATCTCACAGATTGGTTTATTGGCCACTCAGACAAAGTGAAGAGAGCTTTCTCCATGTTTTATTCTGTAGTCTAGGATTGAGTCAAAGTACCCAAACCCTGCATGGTCCTTAACAATCCAATGCGCGGTGTGTACCACCCCCACCATGAGGCCCTTTTTGCCTCTCCTGCCAGCAGTCCTCTCTCTCACTTTGGTCTTCTGTCTGCTCTTTTCCTATAATATTTATCATTTGATCACTGTGTTATATTTTAGTTATTTGTGCATGTTTTATCTCATTTACTGTGTGATGAGCCCCTTCTGACAGAATACCGAGCTTATTAATCTCTTCCTACTCTAAAATGCCAAACTCAGGTGGACTCTGCTCAGTCAATGTGGGTGGAATCATGGCTTAAATAATTAATAATGGCCATCAGAAGCCAGGCGGCTCACAGCAGAGGTACAAGTAAAGCTCAGAACAAATAGGGACTTATCAATCCCTGCTTCCTTAATAAATGGGAAGATCGCATATCGAATTAATTTTTTACTTTGTTATTGAGAGTAACGCTAAAACCATGATAAGATGGGGGTCAAGATCTTCAACCAGAAAATAGTAATAAGATGCAAGCAATAACATATATGTACATATGCATATAATTATATTACCATATAATAGTACTAAAAATAAGTAAAACCACATATGTACATGTACACATAACTATATGAACAATAAGATGAGTATATTTTATCAGTATGCACTGGTTTTGCTCTCCATCGTAACCCAATATTCAGCCCCTAATGCTCTGAAAATGCTTTTATAAACTATAGATGAGTAACTGTGTAAATGGATGGCATTGATATCAATGTAGCACACAGAGCATTCAATAAAAATTTGCTGCATGAATGAGCAAATGAATGAGGTACTTAAGTAATTTAACTGAGGTAAGCAGTGATACTTCTTCATATAATACTAAATATTTTTAATGGTGATAATTAATTTAGATTCCACCATAAATGCCCAGCTCTGATCTAAAAGCTAGTAATAAATGGGATTTTAGTCTTCCCTCGGGGTTCAGAGGGCTATGGACCCATTGTCCTAACCAGGCAATGAGGGAATAGACAGATGTGATAGTGTGATTGGGGACTCGTCTCTTCAATAAAAATTTGCACGGAGCTTGACAGGTCGAGGTAGCAGAGCTGGGATGGCCCAAGTATGATGAATGGGAGCGAGGGCTAAGAAGATATATCAAAGTCAGAGACTAGGATTGATTTATAGAGAAGTCTACATCAAGCTGCATTTTCTGGAAGACTTCTAGTGCTGATTTATAATTTTGTCTGATTAGAACTTCAAAGTTTTCAAAAATTTAGGAGTATTAGGAGTATAAACTGAAGCCCGTGTCTATAAGTGAGGATGTAAAGCTAATTTAAATTACTTCTTTCTGTCCGAAACAAAATTACAAAATTTGAACAAATGCAAGTTGTACTGTTACATATATATATGTAGAACTATATATATATGTAATTCGATGTATATATATATAAAAGTCTGCAAAGTTTTCATATGTGTAACAATGTTAATGTGAGTGGAATGAATTACTTAAATAATTAATGATTGACAATAAGAAGCCAGATGGTTGACAGCAGACGTAAAGCTCGGGATAGGGACTTATCAATTTCTTCTTCCTTAATAGAAGGGAAAACAGGATTATATATGTATATTCAAAGATAATATATGTTAATAGGAAGAAATAATCAGAAATAGAATGGCTGGTCTTGGTCAATTGAAAATATAAAGCACTTATAATCAGTAAACTTGACTTGAAATCTAAGCTCTACCCCTATAAATTGTGCACTTTCATTTTTCTGAGACTTAGTATCTTCATATGTAAAATAGGGTCTATAATATTACCTATGTTACCAACATCATAGAACTATAATGGTTTGTATTAGTTAGGACTGTGTTTTGCTGCAAGTAACAACAACAACAAAAAATGATTAAGATGGCTTCAAAAATTGGGAATGTATTTTTCTCACATAAGAACAAGTCGAGGTGGGTAGTCCAGGGCATGCAGCTCAGTGATGCCTTTGGAGACCCAGATTTTTTCTGTCTTTCTGCCCTAACACCCTTGCCATGTCGGTTCTTTTATGCTTGTCATCTCTTGGTCACAAGATGGCTACTACAGCTTCAGTAATACGCACACTTTCAGGAAGAAGGAGCAAGGGGTAAAGCCCCTTTCCTTGTGATTCTCCGTCAGCTGATTCACCCTCACATCTCTTCAGACACTATGGGACACTTGCTCAACTTCAGATCAATCAACGGCCAGGGGAACTGAGATTACTGTGACCAATTTAGATCCATCATCAGCACCTGCAGGCACTGAGATAGAGACCTGACTCTGAAAGCAAAGCCTCTTTCTGTGCTATCAGAACTCAGGACTCTGTCAGCAGGGAAAAGGGGATGGCTGTTGGGTAAGCAACCAACAGGGGCTGCCCCAAGGCAAAACTAGATAAAGTGAAGGTCCTCAAAGTGTGTTGCATCAGCAGCAACAGAGGGACTTGTTAGAACTGCAAATTCTCAGCCCCACTCCAGACCTACTGAATCTGAAACTCTTGGGGTAAAGGGGTGGGCAGCAATCTGTGCTATAACAAGCCCTCCATGAGATTCTTATGCCTACTTAGGTTTGAGAACCACAGTGACAAAATTGAGAAAAAACTTGCAACCAAGCTTGAGAACTCAGTGACCTTACTGAAATGTATTCTGCATCAAAGTTCTCCTGTGGGAAGGAGGAGGGAGAAGAAGAAAGGGCAGGGGGAAAGGAAGAAGCAGATAAGCTTTATTGAGTATCCACTGAAGGTGGTCAATATGCTAGATGTCTTCATCTGTCTCTTCTAACTTAATCTTTACAACCTCCTTTTTCACAGATGAGAAAACAGTATCAGAAAGGTTAAGGGACTTGTTCAAAATTATTCATCTGGTGAATGGTACAGCTCAAATTCAAATTTGGTCTGATTTCAAGCCAGTGTTCACTTCCAATTGATACACCTAAAAAAGGAAGCAATCCCTTCTAGAATGACTCAATTTATAAAAATGTGATTTAAAAATAAAATGTGTTATTCCTTTACTGGGCATTCAGAGCCCTCTGTAGTTTTGCTCGATCTTCCATTCTTACTTTCACTGCAGCCCCCACCCTCCTCCGCTCCCAGACACATATCCTGGGTCCTAGCCACACCAGTCTCCTCCCCATTTCTCAGGAATGCCATGCAACCTTCAGGCCTCAGCTCCCTTGAATGCCCTCCCTTCCCTTTTTTGCCTGTTGAACTTTATTCTTCTGTAAATAATTAAACAACTAAAATTGGCCCTCTCTGAGTGTTCATGGGATACTGCATGAATCCAATTTGGTATTCAATAATTATCTATGTAATAGACGAATGCAAGAATGCCTAGTTTGAATTCTTCCTCCAACTCCAAGTTTTCCTCTCTAACCCAACAACATTTTGCTTCCATTTATAATTTCTCAATCTGTCTATGTGATGACATACGCTTCTATCTCTCAACAAATGTGTGAACTCCCAAAGCCAAGGCTACATCTCGCTCATCTCTTTACCCTCCACAGCACCCAGCATAGGGTCTTACACTTAGTAGATGCTCACAAACTACATATACAGAGTTGAACTACATAAAATGAAATGTACATCTGTACTTCAAAGAACCGTATTTTTCAAATAGCTGACGAATTCTACTATTTTTAATAAACAAAAGCCTAATTCATACTAATGCTGTTGATGTAGGAAGAAACCTCTCCTTTGGATCATTCCAGTGGATTTTACCTTGCCCATTGCTTAGCTAATCCAATTCTGAGAATACAGCATCACTGCTGGATGTTGAAATGGAGCCATTTTGGGAAGCCGAGCGGAAAACCTCCCAGTAGGAGTTATTTACGCACCTGCTGGATTGCCTATAATAAATGATACCTGCCAACTCACTGTGTGATCCCCTCGCACACCCTGTACCCTGACCATTCCCTCCTTGCCTGAATTTATTGGATGACTTCCAAGAAGACTTGGAAATTAAATATATTTTGCAGCCTCCAGAAAGTATCAAGAGACAACTTTAAAAGTAACATGAGCTATAGATAATTACATTGTTTTTAAAAAGTTTTTAAAAGAACACCTTTTTATAATAAATTTTAATGGGGGAATGGATAGTGAGGGTTAGAAGGAGAAATCACAAAGAAAACATGAAAACGCTTAATGCTTTCTAGGTTAAACCATAAGTTTAAAGAAAGCATATAAGCATAAATATCAAAGAAGGCAATAATAATATTTTCAATTACTCTGTCACTCCTTTTTGTCTCCTTAGGTATTCTTCAGCATTTTCTGGACATTTTTGCCAAATAACTCACAGGCAAAGATTTATTGAATACCTTCCACACCATGGACTAAGTCTATGAAAAGCAGAAAGAGAAAGAATACCAAAAGAATGACTGCCTTTCTTAATTTTTTTTAGCTATTAAGAACTGACAAAATGTTTTTTAGTACTTGATCTCATTCAATCCAAAGTATTACTCTCATTGAACAGATTTGTAAATTGAAGAGCATATAACCAGGATCATATGGTTATAAGTGACCGAGTTGGGGCTCAAGCTTAGGTCTTCTGACTCTGAGTCCTATGCTCTTAACACCTCTACCCCTCAGCCTACAAAGACTTTGGTTGTTTTTAGTGAATGTATGACATGCAATATACATTCTCACAATATGAAAAGCCTTAAAGGATGTCTTTTTATAGACTCCTGGGTAAAAAGGCATTGGAGTTAAGTAAATTCTTCTATATCAAATCTCCTCTGAAATGACCCAGAGAAGAATAAAAACAAAAAAGCTTTGTTAGGGCCAGGTGGAGGGGTGGGGAGAGAAGTACAGGAAAGTGTGCCTTACACAAGGTTGAAAGCTTGGTGTCATCCTGTCCAACAGAGCATCATCCTGTCCAACACAGCATTCCGGATGAAGGGAGACACTGAATGCCATCTTACAACTCTATCCTCTGAGAAACGGCAGTGGTTATAGAAAGTAAGTGGCAGAAAGACTGTGAGAGTCCCACCAAACATGACCGGTCCCCTTTTCAGTTAAGTTTTGAGGGTCAGGGGCAGCAATAAAAAGAATACTGGCTTAGAGGAGACAAAATTTTATAAGAGAATTAAGAAAACTTAAAAAGCAATAGCTAATTTAAATTTTCATTTAAAAACAATAAAGAAGAATAGATACTACAAAAAATCAGAATTGTAGGTGCAGAAAAGAAACTTGAAAAATTGCCACAAATGAGGAGGAAAAAGACAAAATGATTAAAAATGAGAAGAAAATTATTGGATTTGAAGAACAGATAGTACAGAGAAGGTAAGGGATATCCCTTGAGATGGGGAGGTGGGGAGGGAAGGCTGGCAAGGAGAACAGAATAAAACAAACGAAACAACCAACAATATAAAATAAGAAAAATTTCCTGAGCTGATAGATTCATAAGGATCAGAGTCCGCTGCCTGAGACATAATTGCAGCACTAGGCTTAATGTGAGTCTGGGAAATATAGTTCTTATTCTAAGCAGCTATGTACCCATGTGAAAATAAAGAATTATGTTACTAAGAGGGAAAATGTGGATTTGGGAGAACCACTACCAACCTCTGGCATAACTGAATAAAAATATATACTGGCATATCTAAAAGATGTCACAGAATACCCAGCAAAATTACCTCAAAGACTACTAGATGTATTCAAATTCAAGGACTACAAAACAATTTTATAACTAGGCAGAAAACACATTGAAGCTAGTCACAGATAGCCCTATAACATTAAACATCAGATGACAATTGAGAAACATTTATACTTTTGAGTGCCAGAGTTTGCCAGATAAGAATTCTAAGCTCACTGAAATTGCCATTGAAGTCTGAAGGAAACAGAAGAAAAATTTCAGCTACTGAGAGACTCCTAAATTATATCACTCACATTCTTAGTGGAAAAAAGAACTTAAATTATGCCCCAGTCAATTGAAAGATGAATCAAAATAAAGAATGAGGGATTTCTGATGAAATGGAATTCACAGTGATAACTAAAGTCAATTAAATATATCATCTAAATAATTTTTAAAGTGTAATGGCAAAATAGTTTTAAAATACAAAACAATAATTATTGAAAGAGAAAATAATGTTAAAAATAACATCTGATGTATGTTTGTCAAAATTCAATGAGTATATTCTTAAGATGTGTGTGTATTTCATTGTACATATTACCTCAAAGGGGAAAAAAAACTGCAAGCAATCATTAACTTCTGGTTAATGATATTTGTGTTGAAGTATTTAGGGGGAAGTAGACTACTATCTTTCGTTTACTTTAAAATGCATTTTTTAAAAGATAGGTTGGTGGAGGGAAGGATAGATACATGATAATAGCAAGCCCGATAAAATGTCAATAACAGGAACAGTGGAAACCAGATGGTGGGTATACTGCTGTTCACTGTAAAATTTTTCAACGTTTCTGTAGGTTTGAAAATGTTCATACAACAGAATTTTAGGGGAGGAAAGCAATGCCTGAGTCTAAAATCTCAGATTAAATAAAGTAGAAAAATAAGTGAAATAGAGAAGGAGGGGGGAATAAAATGTGTATATTTCTTAACTTTACATTGTAGACGGTCAATAGGTACCAATTTTTAAAGTCGATAATTAGGAAAATACAGGTTTGTATATTTTTTTAAAAATTTCTGGGCAATCCAAATAGAATTTAAAAGTAGAACCTGTACATACCATGTCACTAGTAGAACAAAAAAGAAAATACAAACAACATAGCAAAAAACAATTTTAAAAGCAAGAAGGTATTTTTAAACACAGAAGGCATAAGCATCTTGACTGAAGTAAAAACTAACATAATAACTATGATAACAAATGGAAATATTTGAAAAACTAAACCTGTGCTATCCCAAAATATGTTCCTAAAACAAGGAAAGAGAAGTATAAGAATAAGGAAAGATAAACTAGCAAATATCTCACACACACACAAAATCACAATCTATAAAAAAATCAAGATCAAAATATTTTTTGTCCAAGTAGAATCTAAAGCAAAAAGCTTATGTGAAATTTAGATAAATATTGACAAAATAAATGACTCATAAAGAAAACATAACTGTTCCTAACTTTTATGTACCACGTAATATAGAATAAAAATAAAGCAAGAGATCCTAAGGGAATTCGGAGGGAAATGATAGAAATATAACAGTAACTAGAGGTTTTAAGACAACGTCTTTGACAGCTCAGAAAGGTAATGCACGTATAATGATACAACAGTAAGTTAAGAAGCACTCTAGGAGTGTTTTAATCAGTGCAAAAGTGATCAGGACAATAACTTTGCTCATTCTAGAGGCTGCATTCTTAATAAAGCATACTATATGTGAGCATCTTTGGCATCCACATACTGTAGCTTTACATTTGTCTTCCGCTGTCTACAAACCCCATTTGCACATGTGCTGCTAATAAACCATTCTCCTTCGCATGTGATATCTAACCAGACCCAGGAACTATAAAAGCTAGTGAGGCTTCCTTGTTGATTTGGAGGAAGAAGAAATAATATGGGCTATAAGAACTGGAAAAGATTTCTTGTAACTATTCAACTACAAGATATTTTAAAGCAATGGGTCCTAGTAAAAGATGGGATGATAAAATGAGGAGGCCTGGGAACTTCCAATCTACTTTTCATTCCCTAAGGCTAGATCATGCTTCCACAAACAAAAATGAGAGAGATGGGAAGAGCAGCAAGGTTAAGGGCAAGTCGATGGGTGCCTGTGAGGACATTTTGAATTTGCAGTAATGACAAGATAGCCCACTGGAGACGTTTTGCAGGCTGTCAGAAATATAGATCAGAATCTGGGTTAGAAATGTGACTTAACGCCACAAGATTCGAGTTACTTAGGGAGAGGATATACAATTAGCAAAAACCAGAAAAGCCAGATGATGGGCACATTGAAAGGCAGAGTCTGTGCTTAACGTGGTAGGTAATGGATAGCCAGCAAAGGTTTTGGATCAAGATTGTTGTTCTAACGATTAGGAAATTCCAATTTTTAAGCCCAGTTTCACTTCCCTATGTGTCTGTCAGCAGATGCTTCTTCTGCCCTCTGAGATAACACAGAATACAATGCTCCCTCTTCTGCATGACAACAGAGAAAAGCAAAAACATTTAGCCACAGAGCATTTCACAGGACTAGAAGGAAAAGCCTTTTGAGAAGGCACAGTGCACTCTGAGAAAACCACATTAATCATCAACCCAGGAAACTGGAACACTCTACAAAACCATTGCTATAAATTCAATATTTACACAAAATCTGGAGGTTGAAGTTCTTATTACTACAGGGAAGGAAAACATCAAAAGCTGCCAGAAAGAGAAGCCCACTTGCTACCTAGACTCACCAAATTTATACTTAACTGCAACATTCTCATTTTAAAGAGATAAAAACTGAGTTGCCAAAAGACAGAGTGTCTTGACCATTAACTAGTCCCGTGCACTTTACGATTCCTGTCTGTGCCCATTCTGAGTTGAGGGAACCCATGGCTCCAAGGGCACCACGACCTGCCCGATGTCAGACAGCACGTAAGCATCTGAGCTAACAGTCAAACCCAGTCTGCCTTGCTGCTCAGCCACACGAACCGACACCTGCACGCTGGATAGAGAGAAGCAGAGAAAATTAGCTGTATGATGCCTGAAGAAGCAGGCCTCTGTTTGAGATGAAGTCACCGTGACCCTCTCTACAATTTCTACAGAAGAAATGGTGTCTGTGCACGGCCTGCAGGGGAGCTGCCAAAGGACCTTCTTATAAGTATGGTTTGGCTGGATCCCAGGCCAGACTTCCCGGGTCAGAAACTCAGGGTGGGGCCTTGGAACCTGAGTTCCTAACAAGTCTCCCCAGTGGATTTTACACAACCTCAAGTACAAAAGCCACTGGGGTTTATATACTTTACGAAAGAACAGGCAAAGAGTGCATCCTGATCTTGTCCCCAAGCCAGGATTCAGAACAGAGGGGTCATCATGTGCCCTTCAGTCTCCAGGCCCCCACATGCCCTTCTGGACCTTGCTCATTGCTCAGCTCCACCCAGCCTAGAATTAATCCTCCTGCAGGATATCCCTCTGTCATTTTAATTTCCAAAACCTGTCATAAAAGCTGCTCCCCTCTCCTAACATGGTAATTGGTGTGGCTCACTTAAGAAACATATATTAAATAATTTACATGTCTTTATTTAGATGAAACGCAGAGTTCTAGACTTGCTATGTACTATAATGTTGTTAATGAGACAGAATACGGGACTTATTTAATATAATATATATTGTAGCTTTCTCACTAATTGACGCATTGCGCTTCTCCACCTTCATTGTCCAACTTTTCTCTCCCAATACTGGAAGGGGGGAAAGAGGAGAGAGAGAAAGAGAGAGAGAGATGGAGAGAGAGGGAGAGAGAGAGAGTCTGATGGCAAAAGTGAGAACCTACATAAAGACTAATTCCTAGCAGACCAACCTTCCAGAAGGATAGGACCCCCTACGTAAAAAGCTGCCCTTGCAGGTTTCATCTGGGCTTATGCTGAACCTAGAGGCCTAAAGAGCCACAGTATGGAGGTCCTGGTTGCCGTATCCCCATCCTGTACTCTCTGGAGGCGCCTAGGGGAGGCCTCAGGATCATCTAGCCTTCTTACTACAAGTGTAGCCCATGCACCAGCATCAGCAGCATCCCCTGGGACCTCATTGGACATGCAGAATCCCAGCCCCCCACTCCAAACCTTTGTAGCAGAATCTGGATTTAATAAGACTCTCAAGTGATCCTTACACACTTTGAAATTTGAGAAGCACTATCTCCTCCAGTATAAATCAGAATCCCCCAGGCCTCACTCGGAGAGACCTACCTACTAGAAGCCAGTCCGCGCCCACACCGGTGGCAGTATTTCTCTTTTCTTAAATGTTCTCATGAGAGAAAAACCTTTTTAAAAATTTTAAAGAAAAGAAGAAGAAGAAGAAAGATAGAAAAGACCAAGAAAGCGTTCTGGATTTGAGCAGTTCAAACGCCCATATTTCATTTTATTCACATAACCACAGATTTGTCCTGCATCACACCCAAGGGCTGCAGCTCCACTTCTGCCAAGCCACAGCTAAATGAAAAGCCAGAAGGAAAACACTCTGACACCGGAGAGCCAGGAACACCAATACAGAGACCAGCCTTCTAACTTCATAGAATCACCACATATGGGAGTAGGAGGGGGGCCTTGGAAGTATTTCCTACCCCTTCATCCTATAGAATGAGAAACTGAGGCCCCCAGAGGACAGATGACTTGTTCAAGCAGCTCCTGCTTGTCGGTGGCAGAGCTGGCTGGGATGGGGTCCAGGGCCCTTGACTCCAGTTCTCTTTCCATCACGCCAGGAGCCCTTAGAAATTTGTGCAAGGACTACCTCGAGGCCAGTGTGTAAAAGCCATTTCACAAATTTGCACAACAGGAAAGCATCTTCTTCTAAAGCAAATTGTAACCACTGTTGCGGAGAGGTAATCCTGAAGAACCACCTTGGCTGCTGGTTTCCAGATTACAAATCGGCCGGGATATTGTGCAGAAAGTAAGAACTAACTACCCCAAGCCATTCTCGAAAACTGGAGCTGAACTCAACATCAGATTAGGACGTGGAGCCAGCTTTCTTTTTATTCTTTCTCTCTCTCTCTTTTTTTCCGCCCCCCCCTACCACCACCACACACCCCACACCCACACATGCACCCAACACACTCCCTACATACCTCTGGCAACTATCAATCTGTTTCTCTGTGTCTGTGAGTGGGTATATTTTTTAGGTTCCACATATCGGTGGGATTATACAGTATTTGTCTTTCTCTGTCTGACTTAATTCACTTTACTCTCTTTTTCTTAACAGGCTGCTTTGTTCCACCTTTAGCACTTTTGCATTGTCTGTGTGAGAAGACTGGTACCACCACCTCGACGAAATAGCTCCACCACTGACGGTTTGGTTGTCCAAAGTCACCATTTTTTTTTTTTCTTCAGATATACACAGCCCAACTTGAGACACGAGGCAGAATAACATAAATGTCCCTTAAAACCGAAAGTCTCAACCAGAAACCCCATAACTCAGCAGACCCCAAGGAATTCAGATCCAAAATGACCTAGTAACAGCAGTGGAAAAACCCATGTGAGAAAATCTATGGTGAGGAGGATGCTTCATAAAATCCAGCTGAATAAACCTCAGTCTCAAAACCCCTTTCTCTGCTACCTCGAGAAGCCAAATCACCTCTCAATCTCAATGCAGCCCTGTGTAGTGACCATCACATCCTGTCCCCCTAATGCCTAAATTGTCAAACATTAGCCTCATGCTGGTTCTGTCTACGGAAGTGAGGTTTCGACATTGAGGGTTCCTGAAATCGACCTCTGTGTTGTGTTGGTTTCTTTTTTTCCTTTCCGTCTGGAGCACCCAGCCATTTTTCTAAAATAGAGGAAAGAGGGAAGAGAGGAGAAGTAAGCAAACTTTTCCTGCAGCGATGCGAGTGACTGCAGTGTTTCCATGGCTCGCTTTCCACTGTTCTCCGTGACCCCTGCAGACGCCCCTTATGAGCGAGTGTCCGGGAATGTCTCTTTATTAGGTGTCTGGAGAAGTAAAGCTGTCCTGATGCCAGCGCCCCCACACTGAGGACTTTATTAGTTTTTTAATTTTCTGTCTGGGTGCTCCTGCTGCATCAAACTTTCCACAGCTGTTAGGAGCTATTAAGTAAGTAGCCTCATTGGGCCCTTTCCCCACCCCACCCCCTTCTTAATAACATGAGAAATTTCTGGACATGCTACATGGAGCCTTTAAAATAAAGATACTTTGTCTCTCTGGTGAGAAGTTATCGGGGGTCTGGGTGCAGAGGGGATGCTGTGCCATAAGAGAAGTGCCTTGTCCGTGTCTTGGCTTGGAGCAGCGCTGTTCAGACAACGTGGGAACCGACTTGGGGCGGGGGTGGAAGGGGGACATTTAGAAGTAAGAACCCACTTTTTTAGCCACTCTGCCCAGCAAATAGGGGACAGGAGTAGTTCTGACTGTTTTTCCGAGCTGACTTGGAATTCAGCCCAGAGCTTGATGCCCGGTTCAAAGCGTTGCCTCCTGAGTGGACATTCTAACACCTGCAGTAAAGAATGAAACAGAAGGACTCTCAAACATTCCCCTGCAGGCACATGGCTCTGGTTCTGCACAACAGGCTAGTGCTATTGCTCACGTCCCCGAGAAGGAAATCCTGATCTCTGCCCCATACATCCCCCTTTCTGCTGGTATCCCTGAGATGCCCCAACCCAGCCGGCCACAGGACTCCCTATGCATAAATCCAAAGATGGATTTACACATGCACACACATAGCGATGTATTATTATTAGACAAAACAACTTGGTCCTTTCCCATAGCACTCGTGAATCTGGAAGGTTACGACGGCTGATGGGGGGAGGGGGCAGAGAAGGACAGACTAAGGGGTTTGAGAGCCTGGAGAATTTTTAGCATCCTTCCTGGCTCCAGCCTGCCCGGCAATTTGCTTTCCAGTGGCTGTCTTTAAGCCTCTCTTTGAGAAGACCTTATTTGCAGGGTGAATGTGAAAGCCTAGAGAGAAGAAAACCCTTTGGTGATGCCCGCCTAGGGAACAATTTTGCCTCTGAAAGCAAGTTGGTATTTGGGGTTAATCCCTCTGTGGAAACACTGGGTTGAAAGCCCAGAGGAGGTCAGGGGTCTGATTACAGCTTCTGTTTGGGGCTTCTGTTTAGGGCTTCTGTTTACAGGTTCTGTTTACATATAAACTTCCTGGTCCTAGGAGACAATCCAGGGGTGGGGGAAGGGAGCAGGGAAAAAAAGAATTTTTAAAAATTAAATGCTCTCTCTCCTCAAAAATAAAGTCAACAGAATAAGGTAGAGCTTGTGGAATCAAGATTTGATTTTAATGTCTAGGTTCAAATATTTCTTTTAAATTTTTCAGTCAGGATTCACATAATAGGGTTGAAGTGTCCTTTGAAATAAAATTTGAAATGAAAATACTAATATATATACATATATAACCTTAGTCTGTTATCTTCTGAGAACTAGAGGGATGATTTTGTTGTATTTTTGAGAGTGAGCTCTGTTTTGATTTTTATTTGGTTTGGTCAGAGAAAATTATCTCTGTGAAGATTCTAAAACAGGCGGATGAGCTGAAAACTATGGTATTTAGGCCAATTAAAAACTGCTATAAACACACACATACAAGATGACAATATTAAAGCCAGAAACACCCATACTTTCAAAAGAATTGAAAGGAAAAAAATACTTTACATGCTCAAAAGAAGGCAAAGCAAAACTATGCAGTTGGGGGGAGGAGGGTCAGAGGAAAAAAATGCCACAATGGTTCCCCAAAAAAGAGCAGTTAATTTTTAAGATCTATAACTTGAGCAATTTTAAAAGGTTACATTTAAAGACAAAATAGTTACTTTTTTTTTTTTTTTTTTTGAGAAAGCAGAGGCGGGCGGGGGCGGGGGAGTGTTAATTGTTAGAGTCATTCCAGACATCTTCAGGAACATTACACAAAATATCCATGAAGTAACTGTGGGAACCCTATTTACAACCAGATAAAAATCAGGTATGTAGGATTTAAATCTAAAAACATCCCATAATAAAAAAGGATTCTGAATACTTGATCACTAGTTTCTTTTTGTTACTTTTGTGTTTCTAACTGCTGAGATTTTTTTTTTTTGAGGCTTTTGCAAATATTAAAGATACTTGTCACTGCTTATTTTGTCAAATAAAAAGGAAAACATTGCTTAAATCCCCATCTTTCCACTTGGAGTCTCTAGCTAAAGAATTTTGGAAAGCCAAATGTCTAACATTTTGAAAATGAATGTGTCAGCCAAAGTAACAACAAAAAAAGTGAACAAAAGTTAAAATCACATCTTCCGAGCCATTAATTGCCCCTTCAAAAGAATCAAGAAAATTTCGAATTCTTTCTCAATAAATTCTGTAATCTCCCTAATTCAGCTACTTGTTTGCTGCCTTGCCTGTGTGGCATTTTTCCTTTGATTTCTCTCATCTCCTGATGGTTTCTTGCTATTTTTTAACACAAATTCCTTCAGGGCTTCTGACATCAGGAAGGTAGCCGTAATAAAAGGAGACACGAGAAAGAGGAGAAAGAATGACACAGACACACATTTCAGAAACAGACCAGCAAGCGCAGAGTCCAAAAGTTCACAAGCTAAGGAGGTCCAGAAATGCCACGACTGAAAGTATGCATTGTGAAGCGACACTTAATACAAAAGGTCTGTATTTCTTAGGGGCACTGATTTTCTGTCAACTCCCTTGCAGAACCACTTTTGAGAAGGTGAGGCATTTTACCAGGCTGACTATGGTGGCTGAATAAAGGGGAAAGAATTCAGGACCCAATGGCAAATATCAGAGGTTGTCAGAGACCAAGTGGTGAGTCAAAGGGTGACATCAGACTGTGTTATGGGCAGAAGAAGCCAGCCTAACAGTGAGCGGCCCTTTGGGCTCCAAAATGTCAAGTGGCTGGGCTCTGCAGTAGGCTATAGTCAGGGTAACCCCATAACTTTCATCCCCCAAATTGAGGCTATTAGAATTATCTTTTGGCAACCTATATAACCAGACTGCCCTAGGCAAACTGGCATTGCTGACCCTAATTATGACTCTCTTCAAGGTCTAGGAGATAAAGTTTGGCTGCCCTCAGAATCTACTCCAGATAAGGCTGGGCACCTAGTTGAGCTCGTTTACCCTGGGCAAAAGTCTCCACAATGGCAAAGAATGGGGTATGAGGAAGCACTTTAGTTAATCAAGTGTGAGAAATAGACTGTTCATACTCTACCCGCTCTGGGAGACTAATATGAATTAGCAAATTAGAGATCTTGGGAAGACCCACAGTAAATTAAACTACTTAGCATTGTTTGACCCAGGGCTTTCCCAAAGGTTTGCGACCACCTAAAACATTGCAAACACTTAAAACATTGAGGCAAACACTGATCTAAGCCTTCGTAGGCAAAGTGTAGTGGAAAGGCTAGAATTATAGGCCTTCTCCGGGAGATGGAAGCTGGCAGAGTATCCAGCAGCCTCCAGTGCTCCTAAGGATGACACTAGCAAATGTTCATCTGGGTGAGGTAATGCAAGAACCTACCCAGGCACAGCCAAAGGGCCTGCAGAGACACGTCCAAAGCCATCCCACATCATGAGCAGGAAGCCTTTGAGTTCATATCAACGCAGGTAGGCCTTCTGAGCCACGTTAATCCATTTCCTCAAATGAGGATGGCAACAAGGACTGCATTTGATATTTGATATTAAGGAAATGTGAGCCCAACCCAAACTCAGCTCAGACACAGAACCTTTGTTTTCTCGTAAGCATTTCCTTCATGGCGGACCTGAAGCTGCACCTCATCCAACCTGCCCTGTCTCTGGCATTCCTGTCCTGGGGGTGTGCCTGAGAGGGTGTGGGTGGCACAGCCCCAGTCAAAACCATTCTGAAGGAGAGGACGAGTTCTGATAAGGGAGGTGACCTCCAGTAAGTGAGGTGATGGCTAACCGCAGAGGCCAGGAGTCAAGTCCAAGGCCAACTGAGCACTAGGCGAAGCACTCTGAGTGTGGCAGAGCAGTATTGACAAGCAATTGTGGGGGTTGGGTTTGAGTCTCCCTGCAATGTGCCACTTTGGCATGCAGATTATTTCAAGCTGAAAACAATTAAAACCAACAAAGAAGGGTTTTTTGTTTTTTGTTTTTTTTTTTTACCTCTCCCTTACCTGCCTAAAAAGATTCAGATAGAAATCCCTGCTTCAAGCAGGGAACCTTAGCATATTCACCATGGTATATTTACCTTAGCACCTATAAATGAAGTGTGGCAGGGAGGATCCAAGCAAAAATCTCTTTGCTACATTACCCTGTTGTGTCCCACTGTTTCAGGGTGGCCTGTGAAAATTTGTTTACCAAATGTTTGCTCTTTCTCCTCTTCTTATGAATTACCTACCTCCCCCTCCTTACTCCAAAATTTTATATACATAATTTTTATATATATAATTTTATATATATATATATACCTCATTTTGCCTACTGCCTTGGAATTTTCGTGCTTATGTGAATTCTCTGTGAACATGTATTAAAATTTGATTTTCTCCTATTAATTTGCTCTATGTCCTTTGAATTATTCTGCCAGCCAGAAGAACTAAAGGAATATGGGAAGAGATTCCCATCCCCAACACAGTCTATGAAGCAGGGATTGCTGGTTCCATAGACACTGGACGGTTCTCACTTAGGTTATCACAAAATTCTCTGAGGGCTTCTCCTTGTGGCTGTGTTCTCTCTATCCCCATTTGTCCTTCATTTTGCAACTGGAAAAAAACAGAAACTCACAGGGGTCTTTCAGAGCATCTCATAGTGATTTGGTGGATAGGAAACTCCTACAGAAAGGTCATGGTGATGGGAGGTGGAGAGCAGTGATTCCCATCGTCAATGCCCAAACTTCTTCACATGGTGCCCAAGGCCCTTCACAGCACTCTACAAGATGACTCCCCAGCCTCTCCTACCCGCCTCCACTACATCTACTTATATTCAGCTGCTCTCTGATCCTTAAACATACTACTCTTCTCATAATCCCTTGCTTTCCTAATGCTGTTCCTTGTCCATAATATTCTTCTCCCTAGCAAAGTTTTACTCATGTACTTTGAGACCTACTTGAGATTTCACCTTTTTAGCCGAGCAGGCTTCCCCACTGTGCCTGTACCATCTCTACTCAGGCAGAATTCAAGCCTTCCTCCTCGGCGAACCCACTTCACCTTGATTGGCCCTTACCGTTCCATGAGGGTGTCTCCTTGCCAGAACTCTGAGTGCCCGAGAGCAGGAAACTGTCACACAAATTCTCTTGTCTTTGGCACCTACTCCATGCCTAATCCAGTGTCGATGCCTACTTAACGTGGGTTCATGGAGCGACAAACAGAACTCTGTAGAATCACAATAAAGATTCAGTTTTCCTCAGGCCTTAGAACTTTACATTTGAAAATAAAGGCACCAGAAGCATGTCTTTATGATCTGAAAAGGATGATCAAATGTTTAAAATGTGGAAATGGACTAGGACTTTATAGTAATGGCTGAGCAAAAGGATATTTGCTGGCGTTTACCATCCTATCAATTCATTTCCCAAGAGAAACAGTAGTTGGAATGGCTAAAGCCATTTCAAAGAGAACTAAAGCCCGCCCATCCAATATCCATGCTCTCCATAAGTCTTTCCAGGAAGCAGGTGTAAACATTGGGGTACACAGCTTCCTTTAGCCCAAAGAGTAGTGATTTCTAAAATGGAAGACATACAGGGTGTGGGGAGAAGAGATGGTACAGGCACAGTGGGGAAGCCTGCTCAGCTAAAAAGGTGAAATCTCAAGTAGGTCTTAAAGTACATGAGTAAAACTTTGCGAGGGAGAAGGATATTATGGACAAGGAAGAGCATTAGGAAAGCAAGGGATTGAAGTAAAATAAAAAAAGGAAATCAAAGAGAATGACAGTATCTAGGAGGTGAGAGGAGGATCAGGAGACTTGACAATACAAGCACAGAGCTAAAAGTAACCCTGAAGTCCTGTCAGAGAAGAAGTGTCCCGTCCAAGAAATCCACATGGCCCACAGATCTAGCATACGGAAGCAGGGGTAGCGAGAGCTCATCCTCAGGACGTAAAGCTGAGAAGCGAGCCTACATTTCTGTAGTTTTCTGGTTAATTTCCAGCTATCAAAATGTGGCCCAAGACTTTGAAAAACAGCCCTAAAACATTCTACATGCTTCTCAAGGAAGGAGGTAATTGTTATAAACAAATCCACACAAATTCTTATGCCAGGAGCAACAAATTGAGAATAAAGAAGGAACACGAAGTATGAAAAGGGGGCTAGTCAGAAATCCAAATGACAAATGTGGGCCATCCTCCCTTCTCAGCAAAACCAGGGGGAAATGGAACTTTACAGCATCTCAGAGGCTTATCGCTATGGAGGAAGATCCAGCTCCACGGTCGTAAAGAATACTTCCATCACGGACGAAGCCATTCGGGGACTGCTGCTGCTGAACGTCATGTAGATCAGGGTATAAATGCAAAATCAGCCCTTCAGCGTCCCCAGCCTTTTCAGAACCAGGGACCGGTGCTCCTATGAAAATCTACTGCCTGATGATCTGAGGTGGAGCTGAGGCGGTGACGCCAGCACTGGGGAGCAGCTGCAAATACACATGAAGCTTCACTCGGTAGCCCGCCACTCACTTCCTGCTGTGCGGCCCGTTTCCTAACAGGCCATGGACCAGTACCCCTGAAGTTGGGGACCCCGAAAGTTCAGGTCACAGCCTCTAGGACTTGCAGGGAGGTCGCCTAGGTCACCCATTCTCTTGGTCCCCTGGGCTTCTTTATGTAGTCAGCTAGTTTCTGCTTCACCACTTTCAGGTCTCTTGACTTATGGAAGGTTATTTCTTATAATGAGCCAAATTCTTCCCCTGGAGAATACGGTAAAAGGAGGAAAAGTTGGAGGATAAGTGAGCTGGCTACCCTTCTGCATGATGGGCCCTCAGGTATATATATAAACACAAGTCTGATGTCCAAACTAACATCTCATTACTTTCTGTGACATGAGTTCCAGTCTGTCACTCTCCTGGCCAAAGTCCTGGTGAACCCCTGTGGTTGGAACTGAGTGCAGAGCTCTTGGGGGCCAGACCTCACTCCCATCTACCAGTGTGCAGCTGTCAGTAGACTATTCTGGTGCAACAGCAGCTATATCTCGGGGTACAAAAACAAGAGTGCCCCCCAAGATCAGTCACAAAGTTTGTGTTGTTCCTACCAAAATATCTACGGTGAGGGTATCAGCGACAGCACAGCTGCCCTTGGATTAGCATCATCCTTTTCTCCTCCTTTCTCTCCATCCTGATCCCTACTATGCTGCGATTTAACCTTGTCGGGGCTTCTTCTGCCTCTTCAGTTATCTGTAAGTGCAGCTGTTCACTCTCCTAAGGAAATCTTCACTGTGAGAGTGTTCCTTACCCCCCAGTATGCGCCCCTAAAATAGAAGAGTTCCCAAAGAGTACCACAGAAGAGTGAGAGGTACTGAGTAAGGAAACCTCAATAAAATGAGAGCCCAATCCAATGAAGTTGGATATGGTGGGAGGCTGGATCCCATGGTCTCCTTGACACCTTCCTTCCTCTTAGAGGTCCTTGCTGGCACATCAGGTCTGAAATCCAGCTCTCTTAATAAAATCAAAAGCCTGCCATCCAAGGCTGGGCATGGCTAGAGACTCTTCGAATAGGAGAGCAGCTAGAAGAAACTAGGGCTATATGATCCAACTGCATGAAAAGAAATGGTTCCTTGCTTTTGGGCAACACCTTACCATTTATTAACCATTTTTATATTCATCATCTCATTTAGTTCTCAATATAATCCTGGGATATAGATAGGGCAGGTGTTCGTTTAATTTTCCAGGTGAGGAAACTGAGGCCTCAAGGAGAGAAAGTGATTTTCCGAATTTATACAACAAATCAGAGAAAGAGTTGCCTCTAGAATCAAGGTCTCTAGTCTCTTTCCAATGTCCATGTACTGATGAAGTGAATCTTAAACTATCTTAAACACTGTATGCATACGGCAGCAGCCCAGTGAAGAGTCCTAAGAGGAAGCATTCTCTGGGAACCTGTAGAGCTCAAAACAAGCAGCTTCCATCCTGCAGCTCCAGCCCTGAACCCATGATGGCGCAGTGACATCCTTAGAGATTAAAGCCATATGTTTAAGGCCCATAGGAACACACAGACAGCCACACCCTGGGGCACTGCAGGCTCCGCTGACTCAGGAGGAGCATTCCCACGGGTGACCACAGTCTGCTCCAGGCTGTTGCCCTGGGAGACGAGAGAATCAGCAAGCAAAAAGCTGCCTGCCCTGCCCAGCCTCTCAGGGGCAATAGCTTAGCCCTGAAGCTGGCAAGCGCCCACCACTTGGGTGTGACTCGGCTGGGTGCCCAGCCCTGCAAGCCCATCCAGGTCTCACAGTTCCTGGTAACACCCTCATGTTTCACCCTCTTGCATCTGGGAGAAGAGTCATCAGTCTGGCGGCAGCCCAACTCAGCAGCTGATTGGAACAGGGAACAGCAGAAATCTTCACCAGACCAGCCCTTCTTCCATGAGGTTATTCAAACGTGAAACTACTGTTGCAAAGGATGGAAGATGAAGCTCCTATATGTGTCTCTTTTCTAAACAAGACCATTTTCTCATCCACGACAGGAATACATTTAGTGCTCTTCTGAGTAGCAACCTGAAAAGACATTCCTGTTATTCAGCAAGCATTTACCAGGTGTGTAGTCACACAAACATGTGATAAGGGATTGGCCATAGGCAAGGTGCTGGGCAAAGTGGAATGAAAAGATACCAGAGCGAGTACGATGCTTCCTCAGTTCAAATCCCAGTTCACCTACTTAATAGTCATGTGACCTTGGGTGTGTTACTCAACTTCTCTGTGCCTTAGTTTTTTAATCTGCAAATGGGAATGCTAGCACCCAGCTCACAGTTATGTAATTAAATAAAATGTTTATATGTAAAGCACTTAAAATGGTGCCCAAAATGTAGTAAGCCCTTGATAAGTATTAGCTATTATTACAGGAATATTTTTACTTAATCCTTTCAATAGTTCCCAAGAGATGGGAACTATTACTGCCATCATTTCACAGGCGAGAAAATGGGTTCAGAGGCCTTAAGCAAGTGTCTTAAGGTCACAGTGCTAACAAGAGGCAAACTCAAGATCCTAAACAGGTTTGCCTGGATCCAAGCCCCATGCTCTTATTTACTGCACAGAAAAATGCAGATGCCTCCCAAGACCTCATTGTCTTATATGACAGGAGGGAATTAGTATTTGTTTTGTGCCTATTAAGTGCAAGACACTTTCCTGGGCCTTTACGTAAGTAAACAAATAACGCTGGTTTAAAACAAAATGTGATTAGGGCCTCTCCAAGTGCCACTGGAATCAGAGGAGGGCCAATCTCTGCAGGCCCCATCAACCTTGTTTTCCCTCTTGGAACCCTCTTCTCTCCTCTGCTCCTATCACGTTTCTGAGGGGCAGATCAGGCAACCTCCTGGTCCTTCTGGAAGTGGGCTCCAGCAGGCAGCCACAGCGTGTTTCCTTGGCACTATTCTGATTTCACCAGATAGCAGTCTATAAGGACAAGCTAGACACAAATCAGAGTTTTATCCAGGTTTCCCCATCGCCAACCCAAACTACCTATATTTTCAACAATTTGGCTGTGCCCTGGTTCCATCCTTAATAACCATTATAGACTCAAAATAATTTTTTTTTTTTTTTTTACCAATCTCAGTGGGGCAACAGGGCAAAATAAATTGTAACTCAAGGCGCTTAATAATAAAAATATTACTCTGAGTACTAAGTATTCAAAAGAGATAACAGAAACATGAATTTGAACAATCATATTTAATACAAAGACTGAGGAAATCCATTTGAATGTTGTAAAAACTGGAACAGCATTAAAATATAAAGAACTTTAAAATGTTTTTTTTAAAATAATATAAACCTGCACATTCAGTCTTATTCAATTTTGATAGATAGATAGATAGATAGATAGATAGATAGATAGATAGATAGATAGATATGCATACCTACCAAAAGCAAGAAATACATCAAAATATTACTGGTGGCTACCTCTGGAGCATGGGTTAATGATAATTTTATTTCCTTCTTGATACATTTCTATATCCTGCAAATTGTATAAAATGAGTCTGCTATTTTTATAATCTAGAAAGATATCAAAATTATTATTTCAGTTTTAAATTAGTGCAAGGGAAAACAGATTTGTTCATATTAGCAACCAATATTTTAAACTTGTGAAGAAGTCTGAGAATTTAACTATAATAGAAAAAAACTAAGTCAGAAAAATCAAGAAAAGGATTAATGACCATAAAGGAAGAGAAGTGTATAATTTATATTTATAAACTAACTCAAATTTTGCAACAAAGTACTAATGATACATCAGCAACAGACTCAGTTTGGCTGTTTGTATCCATTTACAAAAGGTATAATGGATACAAATTTATCTCTAGTTTTAAGCAATGGTGTTTAACCTTGGGGAAAGGCGTCATGGACCCATTTGAGAATCAGAGGAGAGCTGCAAACAATAAAACTTTCCCCTCAGTGAGGATAGAAACACACACGCACCAAAAAAAAAAGTTTACATATAAATTTAGAAGTTTCCTGGCCCCTAACACCCATCCAGCTTCCCACCCCTGGCCCCCCGTCCCGAGTCCATGAACCACAGGTCAAGAAATTGCTTCGAGAATTTTCGTCTCTCAATCTTTCCTAAGTTTTCAATTATGAATAATTTCAAGCATAGAGAAAAGTTGAAAGAAGTGAACAATGAACACCCACATGCATTCCATTTAGACTTAGCAATCCTGGACATATTTGTGATATTAGCTTTATCTATACACTTTCACTGAGACATTGAAAATTGGAAACACTATATCAGGTCACCCATAAATACTTCGATGTGCTCCTAAAATGTAAAGATGTTCTTCTTCATAACGACAAGCATATCGCACCCAAGAATATGAACAATTCTATATTATTATCAAGAAACTTTTTAACATAATAAATAATTATGAAGAAGGTAAAGTTCAAGGAGAATGTAAAGAGCTGCTGGTGATGGTCTGTGGAGATTGTAAAAACACTGTCCAAAAAAGAGAAGTGAGCAAAAAAATGTCTTTATCTTATCCCTTTAGCTTATTGGGGCATTAGCTGCCTTCCCCCACCACACCAACCCCGGTAGAACACTGGCCCAAGGCCTTGGAGCAAAGACGGACACCTCAGTGGGGCAGCTGACTCCGCATGTGGCATCCCCCTCAGGGGCACACATGTTCTGACCTGGGATGGGCAGTAGATGCGAATGCTCCTTCCTTCCATTCTCGACCACAGAGAAAGCCAACTACCCATTTCATGGTGTCCAGAACGTCACCCATCCACAATATAGCCATCAAAAATCTCAACCAATTCCTGGCTTCAGGTTTCTCTCATTTTCCTGCCAACTCCCCCAAACTTGGAGATAATCAACAGGCTTGGCTGAACTCAGCCAGACCCAACAGATCTGACTGGGCTGGTATTAATCCTCTCTATTCAACTGGACGTATGTTTTCAATCTGGTGGCTTTCTATAGTGATTTCTAGATGCCAGAAAATTGTAGAGTTCCAAGGTTTTTAAAAAAACAACTTATCTCTGCCTGACCATAACCTCCACAAAAACTCCCCATACAAACTCTTATAAGATCCCCTCAGCACTTGCAATGCAGCTCTGTTCATGTTATTCTTTTGACATTGTGATTTAACGATTTGTTTCTCTTACTAGACTGAGCTTTTTGAGAACCACAATCCTGTCCTTTCTAACTTTATATCCTCTGTATCATGGGTTAAATGATGGCCTCCCAAAGAATATATCCAACTCCTAACCCCCACAACCTATGAATGTGACTCGATTTGGAAAAAGAGTCTTCACAATTGTTATTAAATTAAGCATCTCCAGATGAGGTGAGCCTGGATTATCAATGTGTGCCCTGAATTCTATGACAAGTACCCTTATAAGAAACATACAGAGAAGAGACACTCAGGAAAGAAGAGAAGGCCATATAAAACCAGAGGCAGTGATTGGAGTGATGCAACCACAAGCCAAGGAATGCCTGGGGCCACCAGGAGCTGGAAGAGGCAAGGAAGCATTCTCCTCTCCAGAGAATTCTGAGGAATTATAGTCCTGCCAACACCTTGATTTCAGACTTCTGGCCTCCAACTGTGACGGAATAATTTCTTATTGTTTTAAGCTCCTGTGCTTATAGTAATTTGTTACAGCAGTCCTGAGAAACTAACATTTCCTAGTAGCACCATCCCTGATACATGGTTTGAGCAAAGCATACTTGTTGAAGAATTTCAAAAGCTGAGGGTATGGCTTTATACCTTTTTCATATCTTACAGACAAGGAAGCATCTCTGAAGGCCACTGGACTCTGGCTAACGAATACGTTGAGAATCATTATTCTGGTGTCAGCTGAATAATTTGCCCCTTTAATAAGGTGTTTTAATCTCACTCGATATTCATTGTTCTGTCCGCCTTGATTTTACTGTAAGTGACTGCATTGACTTTTGATGTACTGCCAGCACACCATAAATTATGAGTCTCTTTCTTTAAGGTTGGAGAGAGGAGGAACTCTACTTCCCTGTTCAGTTATTTCAGGCAAGGGTGGGAGCAGATTTTCTGTGCCAGCAGCATCCTGCTTATGATTCAGGATGTGCGGCCAAAGGCAAACAGTTCCTCTTCAAATTCAATCAAATAGGAAAGAGCAAAGGCCCAAACAAGAAAAGCCTGGTTCTCTTTGTGTGCACAGCCAAAGGGTCCTGGGAAGCTTGTGAGGGATGACGCCCTCTCTCTGATTTAGCAAGACTGAACTTAACCGGTACTCAGGAAACTTCTGCACGTATCCAGAATGGGCTTCCAATTCTGGCCTTAAAGAGTCACATTCCGGACAATTCCAAACCTGCCACAGTAGAAGTTATTCACAGGTTATAAGAACAGATGTTAACCAGAATTAAAACATCTTTTTTTTTTTTTTTAACCTCTTCTCCTTAAAAAAAATTCTATAAGCAAATTCCATGCTGTCGATTATGGCTACTAAAGGCACAAATGATGACTTTTGTGGACATTCTGTTTTCTTGATAGATGGTACAACTCAGAACAGTGATTTTTCACTCAATAAGTCATGACTCTCTAATGGACTGAAAAATCAGTTTTGTGAGGTGCCGGCACTTTTGCTTAAATGAAATGGAAGAGGATAGAAAATATCAGAGTACCCTGCAGAGTATGGGTAGGTACTGTATCTTGAAATTTTGCTTTATATACATATATGTGTGTCACTGACTAGTGATAAAAAAGATATCCCTCACTATGAGTCATAATCCAAAAAAGTATGAAAGCCACTATCTTAGAGATTCTACTCTACCAAACCAGAAAGTACTCCTTCTTACTCTCGTCCATTCCCCAGTTCTTGAGAGCACTGTTTGCAGTGATGACAGGGAACTCAATCAATGGAGCAATGCATCATGCACCTCACGAGAGAAGTTGCCATATAAAACCAAGGAGCACCACGCCCATCAATCGACTGGGTGCCTTCTTCCTGTTCAAGCCTTGCCATGTCTGAAGTTTGGCCCCCTGACTCTTGGGTCCTTATTTCTACACCTTGGTAGAACTTCATCTGGTTTACTTCCATCTTCCTGAGGCCCACTGTTTTTCCTCTGTAGTCCTATAAATTCCACAGCCTTTCAAAATTACCCTGAAACAGACTCATTCACAGAGCTCCTGAGGTTTTCGAGGAGAAAAAGGAACCACTTTAATTTCTTTCACTAACCATCTCTTTCATTTTCCATACCAACGTGTCACTCTGGCCTCCATGAAGGATTTTTTTCTCATTCATGAATTTGCTAACTCTCCTAGCCCCAAGCTCCAATACTCTAGCCAATGTCCCATTACGGTGCCCTGTCCCCTGAAGAGCCTGCTTCATGGATCTGCTGCAGGCTTTCTGATAACACATAAAGACTGTAACTAAAGCTTTCTGGTCATACGTAATTGAGAACTATAACTAACTAGACTAGCCAAGTGGTACAAACTGAAGCACGCACTTTGGCATCAGCAGAACTGGGTCCGACTTTTGGTGCTGTTGCTTTACTGGCTACTGAGTTTGAACAAATTGCTGAAGGTCTCTCAACCTCATCTCAACACCCATCTCAATGGAGTTGCTGAAGCCTGTTTTTTTAAGACTGATGTTTCTGTGATGAATCCTTGAGTATCTTATGAATGGATTTTTTAAAAAAGTCTTTATTCTTTTAATGCTTTTGAGAATTTATATTACCTGGGGAAAATGTGTAAAACAGACTTTCTGAAAAATATGCGTTGTCCAATGACTCAAGCCATTCTTGACACATTAGGTTTACAAAAAGTAAAAAGAAGGAAGGAAAGAAGAAGAAAAGGGAGGGAGAGAGGGAAGGAGGAAGGGAGGGACGGAGGGAGGGATGGAGGGAAGAAAAGAAATTCTACTTATGGTCTGAATTCCTGCAACTGTGCCACAGGAGTCTCCTCATTCTTGCATTAACACCAGTCCATGAACATCTTTCTGCCAGCAGCATCATCTGGTTTGGTGGGTCTGCAAATCTGTTTCAGCATAAAAGGTCCCCTTAATGGAAAGCAAGTGTGAGAGGAGAAAACTGCACTCACCTTTTCTTGTGCATTCTTTATCCAAAGAAGAAATGGTTCAATAACCAAAATAACTAAGGTTATATTTGAAGGAACTAACCTTTACATTTGGGACTGGTCTTTTTTCTGAACCATGGGGCCTTTCTAAATGTTTATCTTTTTCCTGAAGCAGCAAGAAACAAATGGAGGCACAGGCTCCTTGGGTCATCAGCAAGTGGCAATTGCTGTACAAGGCAAGGTGATGGCCTTTGCTTGTCCAACTGTTGGTCATGGTTTAATCTGAGAAATGATAATGGTGGATCCTGAAGAACCAGGCTTACCAGATGCCTTCATCTGTACCAGACTTTACAGCATAGCCAGCACTGCCAACGTTGAGCCTTTCACTTCATCTCCCACCGTCCTGTGTAGTGTTCTCAGTTTCCAGGTAAGGAAATGGAGCCGCCCTGAAGTGAAAGGACAGGGTTAAGTTCAGAGCTGGCTAGTGATAAAACCAGGGTTTCCATTTAGTCTGGTGCTTTCCTCCTGTAACATAGGACTAAGTTGTAAACACTCTTCCTCAGAAAGCGTTGCCTATCTCTTCCCTTTTGCATTAAAACAAACAAATAAAAAACCAAACAAAACTGTCTAACACTGTCCAGTCTCTTCTGTGTCTTGAAGTCCTTGTGAACATCAGCATCTGGGGAACCAGAAAGAAACACAAATAAAACATAAAATAGAGTAGTTGAAAATTTCCAAAAGGAGTGATCAAAATCCACTCTAGGTATATGTTTTGTGAGAATATATGACTGCTTCCTGGGGGCGGAGCCGGGGCGGGGGGCGTTCCTTTTGCTTCTGTCAAATTCCCATAGACATCTGTGAGCTGGAAAAGATTAAGAATTACTGAAAGGTAATTGCAACATAACCAAGGTGGGCTTGTCTGAATACTAAATTCGGCTCTGAGCTTCCTGGTCACTAGGAGGAAAATCAACAAAGTAACAATAAGGCAAGGACTTTCCATTCGAAAATAACTCTCTCACCACCAAAATATAAGCGCACACACGCACACACACGCACACATTTTCTAAGACTGGAAGCCAAAGTAGAATTGGTCTCTCGTACTCTTCACTTTGTGGAGTCAAAAGGCAAGAAGTGGTCAAGAGGCAAGGTATTTCTTTCTTTTTGGGGGGTGGGGTGGGGGGGCTTAATTGTTTTAGTGAAATTTAGGATTCTATACTAATACAAAATTCATAAAAATTCATAAGGCTGTCCAAGAAATCAAAAGTACTCGTGTAAAGGTGAAAAGCTTGAAGCCAGGAAGAAAGAGATTCACCCCAAATATATTTGGAAAATTGTAGCTTAGAATCTACATCAACGTGCTGGAGATGTTCATCACGTGTTGCCAAAAAAAAAAAAAAAAAAAGATCCTATATGATTCATTTTTATAAATAGAAACTTGTGGATTTCATATTAACATTCAAATAATTCACTTGCTGGAAAGCTGAAAATGAGTTTAATTTCTTAGCTGTCCACATAACAGCTCTGCTTGCCTGATCTGGTTTACTCTGTTAATCTATTTACTATACCTTGCTTCAGTGGTAAGTGCCTGCCCCCTTCCTAACTCTATAATCCTAATAAATAGAAGGGTTTGTTAGTAGAACAGGGTTTTTGTTTGGAGGGGTGGGGGTTGGCTTTCTCTTTTCTTTTTTCTTTTCTTTTCTTTTTTTCCAGGGTTTCTCTTTTCCTCACTTACTTTAACCCTGGAGAAAAAGAAGTTAAAAAAAAACATTCCTGAGTAAGGCTAATTCACAAAGCCAGCTGAACCACAAAACCTTCCCCCAGGCCTAAATCCCTCCTCTGAGTTGGCTGGTCTGAATGTCTAGAGTTAAGGGGTTCTTTCCTCTGGGCCCTTTGAAATAGCCATAATTAACACTTACGCAAAGGTTTATGATACAATGGTATCATTTACAGCAGGAGTCAGCAAACTATGTCCTGCGGGGGATTCATAGTTGCAACAGAGACCACATGTCGAACAAAGCCAAAAATATGTACCCACTGGCCCCTTCCACAGGTATGCCAACCCCTCCCCGTACTCTCACCTTGATCCTCAGAGCCACCTCCCAAGAAGCAGCCTCTCCATTTCAATGGTCACATGGACTTCAGTATGAACAAGGACTTGAGATTCCTTTCAGAATACTCTGCAAAAAATAGCATCTCACTGGGGTGGAGTCGGGCAGGGGACTATAGAAGGAAGGGTTAGAAAGATATCTCTCTCTCTCTCACACACACACACACACACACACACACACGCATGCACGCACGCACGCGCGCGCGCACACACACACACACACACACAAAATGACTCCAATGGGAAATGAACTCCCAGTGTCACAGTACTCCCGCTGAACAAGACACGCAGATGCTACAACTGGGGCTCCTCATGTTGTGCCCTTTCCCACATGTGTCTCCTAAATTTCCTTGTGCGTACACAGCAGCAGATAGGAGTCAGCTTGCACCAGCTCATGAGAGGCACTTATGTGCATCTTGTCCCAGCTCTGGGTGCAGTGACAAAACATGTGTAGTTGAAATCAGCCATGATAGGAGTACTTCTACCACAAAAATCAGCAGGAGCTACCATTCAGAGCTACACCTCACCACTTCCCAGAGCGGACTGTTAAACATTTCCCAGCACACCACGGCACATACATACTTAAGTATGTATGAATAATGTCACATAAATGGCACCATGCTTGCATTGTGCAAGATGCTGGAGATGTAGCCCATATGCCACACCCCTGCTTCCTCTCTCTCTCTCTCACCACCTTCTAGCTGAATGAGTGTTGGCTACTAACAACTCCCAGCTAAGGCCTCTCTCTCTCTCTCTCTCTCTCTCTCCTCTCTCTCCTCTCTCTCTCTCTCTCTCTCTCTCTCCCTCAGAATTGCTTAAAGGTAACTGCCAGACCCCAGGTCTGCTCCCTTCCCTGGGCACCCTCCGTGCAACTACTAGTCAATGCTGGGGTGGAAAAGCCAGCCCCTTCTCAATTCAGAAAAACTCCAACTCCAAAGAGACAGAAAGAGAAGAGAGACAGAGACAGAGAGACAGAGACAATGAGAATGAGAGGCCTCATTGCCCACCACCAAATTCTCTCTTCTTCATCTTCTCCTATCTTGAGTTATTTGTTTCACTTCATTTTTTCATTTGCTAAAGATGCTTTATAGAACATTTTTTTCTCAGACAGGTGCCTGGATACCTGGATAATAATACATTTTACCCCTTGACCAGCAAGAAGTATTTTGGCTAACTCTAGTATTTTAGATATGTCTGTCTTCAAGTTCTCATTATTATAGGTGTGAAATGTCACACCCATCTCTTCCATTTTCCTGTGTAACTAATGTTTTTCTCTCTGTATAGAAATGTGCAAGAGGTTCTCTTTACACCTACTGTTCAAGAATTTTATCAGGGGTGGGCTTAGTAATGTGGTTTTCAGTCCTAGTAACCCCATGAGTTCTTTTTAAACCTCACACACAAGTCTTTTTCACTCAGAGAAGATATTTTCTATCATTTGTCTCATTATCCCCTCTACTTCATCTGTTTATTTTTCTCTTCTTCCTGGAACTCCTACTTATTGACATCTTAGGTCTCTCGATTCTAACTGCCTAGTCTGTCATTTTGCTCTCATGACTTCCAGCTCTTTGTATTTTTGTTCTATGTTTGAGATATTCTTGCACTTGATCTTCTAAGTCCATATTTTTTTCTGTTTTAATTCATTCAATGGGTACTTTAGTTAAAAATATGTTTTAGTTCCAGGATTTTGTTGTTGGTGGTGGTACTGTGTTTGAATGTTCTTGTTGCCTCTGCTCAGGCCATCTATTCTACCAGTGTTATTTCCTTAAGGGGGTGTTCTATGGGTTCTCCTCCCTCCCTCTGTCTCCTGAGCCCCCTTAAATGCACAGTTTTCTCTTATGTGTTCTTTGAAGCATAGGGCCAGCTTCAGGGGTTCCTTAAGTGACTATAGTTCTGTGAGAAGCTGCACAAAGTCAGTCTTGATCGAGGCCCTAGGAGAAAAAAAGCCTCTCAGCTCCACTGTCTCCCCAGGTTCAGCTTCTTCTCAGCCACCTGGGACCATGAGGACTCACTCTTGAATCTAATGTAGCCCAGGGCCCACCACACGTAGAGCTTCACCCCCAAGCTCTCCCTCTCCATCCATTGGCTCAAAGGAGAGAAAGTCCTGCTCCAGCTCCCTTCAGGAGGTCTCTAACGGAGCCAGGCTTGTCCCTGCTCCTCCAGGCTCCACCTCCATCACACTCAGTGGTTGCCTCATCAGGAGAAGTATCCAGTAGGAGTTGGGAGTCAAGGGCAGCCCAGGACACCATGAAAATCTCCACCCCACCTCCAACATCTTAATATAAATAAAAGACAAACTTGATCTGCTGTCCCTGGCAAATGCCTAATTTACTCCTAAGATGATTAAACTGTTTGTTCTCCACTGGTTTCTTTGGGGAGGTCCTTCAAAGTTACGTGCATTAATGAAATCTTTTTGAATAATTGGATTTACTTTAAAATTATACTCATTGGGAAGAAAACTGGGTAAAAAGTGGCAGATTACAAAGACGCACATATATGTATATGTATATGTATATCCCACTTCCACAGATATACAAAATACACCCAGAAAAAAGTTTGCATAGACAAATACAAAGTTGTTATCTCTAGATAATGAATTTATACATAATTTTATTGTCTCTTCTTTCTTATCTGGATTGTCTAAAATGTTTGTTTATGAAAGATAAAGAATTGTTCTATCCTATTGTTAATTCGGCAAAATACGTTATAAAATGTTGTCTGATGCTCACAAGCATTTTTAAGAGTGTAAGGAAGGAGACAGCAAATAGCCCTTGGCCTGTCCATCTCAGTGACTGCATAATAAGAGCCCATCTTGAGAATTCCACGCTCTCACAAAGCTGTTAATAACCTGTGAGGGCAAAAGAGAACAGTGGACAGAAACTTCTTGCCTAGAGTCACTCAGGACAGCCTCCAATGAGGATGAACCCCGGCCTGGAAAGGGGTTCAGAAGGAAAACTCAGCCCCCCTCTTTCCCCTGGTCTCCCCGGCTCTCTAGTACTAGCCCTAGTAAACTAGACAGTCTCTCAGAGCAGAGCCATTTCCAGTTCACTGATGAATCTCCAGCAGTGAACTGGAAATGGCAGCCAGGCACACTGTCTGGCACTTAGTGCCCGCTAAATAAAATTGGTTGAACAAATGAATGATTGGATGATCTCTCAGCTCACTTGATACCATAGGATATGTTAGTAGATGGCTTTGCTTGCTTTGGGGCCATCTTTGGACTTGCAACTCCATCTAAGTGAGGGACCAAAAATTGTGATGTATAGAGAAATTTCTTCTTAACAAAAAGAGTTCACTCTCAGATTTATTTAGGAAGATTTCAGCTCCTGTTGGTTCACATAGAAGACTTCTTTCAAAGAGCTGAGTTGCCTGTAACAGATATGACCCAGAAGGGGCTGGCTGTCTTCCGGGGAGGGGTGGAGGGTGTATATAAAGAAGGGTTCCATACTGGTGGTGAAGAGATACCAGAGGTCCTTTAAGAATCTTTCTAATTCAAACTCTAAGGGAATTGTCATTTCTGGTTCGGAAACCTTATGGAAATTTGTCTCTATCTTTTAAAAATAGTTGTCAACCCTGAAGTCATTTCTATGCCTATTAAAATTCTCTTTTGAACATCCAAAGACTATTCAAGAGAATAATTGGTTGGGTGTGTTCGTGTAGCAACCAAGGGAGAAAGAAGCATCTCTTAAGAAAGCTTCCTTTGGGCACTCTGGGCTGGCCTTGAGTCTATGAAGGAGAGTCTTATGGAGAGTCTTGTGACAGGCCCAATCCAATGGAAGACATGCTGTAAGATGGGTGATATTTTAAGTATTTGACAACTGATACTGCATAGGCACCAGCCACTCCAAAACAATCTGGTGTTGAAGACACAGCATAAAAAGGATCTGCGGGCACTCTGTATCTGGTTGTTGGATGCTGGGAAAGTCCCAGAGTGGGGGCAGGGCAGACAGTGCAGCAGAGAAACTCTTAGGAAGCTAAGTGCAGCAGCTAGTCAACGATCGGTATGGAAGGCTTTCAACAGTTTAAGAACCTGAATGGCCATACCAGTGCATACCAGCTAGATATCAGTCCTGCTCTAAAACCACTTTTGAGCATGGCTGACTCTCTGGTAGAAGCTGCAACGCCATTGCTCCAAGCCATATTTTATGGAGGTTTTTTTTTTTTAGTCTCTCATGTAACCCATAGCCACATCATAAAATTAAACACCCCGTTCTGCACATCAGGTCCACTGACTTCTTCAGCCCTGATTAGCACTGGGCTTTTCCCTCTGGGGGTTGTATTACAGTAACATTATAACTGATAAAAAAGGAATCTTTGCCGGGAGCCGTCAAATCCCTCAGACTAACTCAGCTTATGCTGTATTCACAGCGTGTCACCCTTGCTCTGAAGCCCCTGTGCCAACTTCCTGTCAATCTCAGCCTGAATCTTTTACTCCTACCCTTCCTTACCCCTCCTGTGGGTCTCTTTCCCTTCCTAAGCTCCTTCCATCTCTTAGGATGACATAGAGCCATGGGTGCTCAAATGTTTGCCTGGAGTCACTGGTCAGGGTAGCCCCAACTCACCCCTGAGAATAAATTTAGCCTGTGGATGATATCCCAGATGGAGAGGTTATCTTTAGCCTGGCGGAGGTTCGGAGTCAGTCTAGGCCATGATGGGACAGGGGGAGGAGGAAAGGAAATTAATACTGGAGAGTCTACAATAGCTGTGCTCAAGTATACTCAGGTGGTAGAAAACTGAAGTCGTGGTGTGTGCTTCCTGAAACATGAGGCTCTTCCGGGAACACCCTGGAATAACGGTCTGTTTCATTCCATCCGCGAACTAGGAACAATTTTAATAGCAGAAAATATGGCTACATTATGGGCAGGCCATATAAAACCACAAGCACACATGTTCTTTAAAAAAGCAACAAACTCAGCATGATCGGCAGTTTTCAAGCTTTCTCATTCATATCTATTTACTGCTAGTTCATTAGTTTTGCTGCCTGCAGGTGTTAAAGGTTTAAGACTTAAGAAAAATGTATGGAAAAATATTACACAGAAAAACTATATTACCCAAATTAGGAAAAAAGCTGCACTATTCAATTTTAAAGGTAGAGCATCTTAGTCCATCTCAGGAATACCAAGGACTCAGCTTGGAAAGAACTGACTCTTATTCCTGAACTACTCAGGAAAGGCGGTAGACTTTCCTCAGGTTGATCAAAATGACTTTCCTGGTTAGCATCCTGATATAAGAAATCCTTCCCTTTCACTCACTAAAATCATTCCTGCTATCATTTATACCCACAGCCTCTTGTTTGGCCTTCCTTTCAGAACAATAGATCAGAATCTTTCATCAAAACGGCTGAACACTTGCTAGTTATTACGAGAGGAATCGAGGTCCTACTCTGAACCTGATCTGGAATAGGACGTGTCTCAGCATATCTGCTAACTAACTCCTGGGAGGAGCTCATTCTGTGGGAAAGGAAACCCGAGAAGCCCAGATGACTCAAGAAGACAGTCCTGTTCCTGGGAGGAGAAGAGCAATGAATTCTGAGTATTCCTTGGCCAAACATGCTTTGGACTCATATCTGAGTTCTATCAAGAGCAGTGGGACCAGAAAAGACTGATTTGTTGGAGTTTGGCAGGAAATCAGCACGTAGACAGCAGAGCTTTAGGGCCACACTACAGGACTGTCATGCAGAGAGAGAGAGAAGAAGGGGAAAACCTTTTTCCTCATTCCTCAGAGCTGTGGCTCCAGAGTGCCTAGGGGTGCCCCATGGGAACTGGAGTGGCCAGCAGGAGATGGCCTCAGGGGCTCCTGAGACAACTCAGAGAAGCCCAGAGCCTTTGCTCTAAGCAGCCTTTGGGTACAGTGCCACTAAGAAGTTATTTCTCCTCAGGTGGTGAGACCTGAGGGGCACTCAGCTTACTTTACCATGCACTTAGACAGTTAAGTCACCTTTTATCTTTTTCTTTTCTAGATTAAATGATGCTAGTCTGGTCGACCAGTCTATTGAGGGCACCCAGTATTAACAGTACTGTTACAGGAAGTACTGTAATGTTATAGGAGCACATTTGAATCTTCCTTATTCAACTAGAAGTTACCTTACCCATCTTTGTGATGATACTCCTTCCTACCCTCTGTCACTCACCCTCTGTTTCACCATCTGCAAAATGGCAGAATAATAGCACCTCCCTCCTAAAATCACTGTAAGGATTTAAAAAGTTAGTGTCCCCTACAGCGTTTAAGTGGTACCTGCTTCAGTGTCTGTTCTCAACTCATAGCCCAGGGCTGCAAGCATTCTACTCCACTGTCTGCTTGTGACCTCGGAAACTTTGAGGACCAGGACCAGGGCTCCTCTTCTCCTCTTCTCCTCTTCTCTGAATCTCTCTCTCTTTCTACGCCTCCCTCCCCAACCCCCTCTCTATGTGTGTGTGTCTCTCTCTGGGGCTTACGGGTGTCCTGCAAAGTAGGCGTTCAATTACTATCTTCTGAAGAGATAACAAAACATGGTCATAAGAAAAAAAAAGTGAGTCAAGTCCAAATGAAAAGACAAAGAAAATGTAGGTGAAATGATGGGAAGGGAATGTAGAAAAGTAAACGCAGAGGTGAGAATTCGCCACTCCTTCAGAGGAGAAAAATTCCCATCGCCCCCTTTCCACCTCAACCTTAACATGGGAACTGCGCATTTTTATTTAGACGAGAGTTTTTCTCTTCCTTTCCAGCTTCCCTGGCCTTGGCTCTCCCTCCCCCGCGGGGCCGCTTCTCCCCCGCCTTGCCTCCTCCCCTCCCCTGACCAGTCCCGGCCGCAGCCCTGACCTCGGCTCCCACGCGGGGCAGCAGCCGGCCAGCCGGCGGGCGGGCAGGAAGGGGGAGACGCGGCTCCGGGCACCCGAGATCCTTAACTGTAGCTTGCAAAGCCCTGGCTGATCCTAATCAGTGTGGGAAAGGAGCGCGGGCCGGCCAGCCTGCTGGAGACGCCGCCTCTTTTCATAAACTTTATCACCAGGCACAGCCGCTGATAACCTACCGTAAATAAACGGGAGGCCAGAGTGTGCGGTGGCCCGAGGCTGCCGGCGCACACGCCCGCTCGGCCCCGCCACTCCCGGGGGAACATGAATCACACTCCGACTTGTAAAGAGTTCCGTGTTCTCCTCCCCTCCAGACCAGCGCCATAAATAATCAAGCATTCTTCCCCTGCCCAGAAACCCATCACCTTTTGTTTTATGGATTCTAGGAACAGCTCCGGGGGGTTCGTTCTGGAGGCGGGGCCACCCCTCCTCGCCCAGAGAGTTGAATGCTTTACTCTTGCCTCAGGTCAAGCTCCTCTGGCCTGGGTTGGGCCTGTGCCTGTGGTTCCTGCACAACCTGAGAGGATCTGGAATGGGGTAGGTAGGGAGTGGAGAGAGGTGATTTGAAGTCTCTAGGGGCAGGTGATGAGAACCGGTTCCCACGGAAGTGGACTTGGACATGTGTGGATGATAGGTTGTTGTGGCCAAGTCACAGTAGGAGCCCCCAAGCCTGGCACTTAGGTATTTAGAGGCAGAGGGAGCCTGCAATACTCTGATTGCAAAGGAAGGGAGGGACCCCACTCCATTTAAAAGACAGTGTGTTCAAAAGTCTCTTAGATGTTCTTTGGCAGATTTAATGATCTGCATCCTTTAGTTTTTAAAATTTTGACTTGGGAGCCCTCAAATTAACTTGTAGTACAACTTCAAGACTGAAGTTTGAGGAAGATTCCATGAGTCTGAAGGAATATAGAAAGACAGGCTGTGCAGAGCACCCCAAAGAACAAGCCCAGGTCGCTAGCCCAGCTCTAGTCACCTGGTTACCCTCCCTGGAGCAGCCATTAACCCCTCTCTGGGCCTCATTTTCCTTATCTGTCTGTGTAATGAGTGACTGATATTTAAAAGGATCCTCCAGCTTTCCTACTCTGTAGGAAATGACATCCTTCCTATACATCACTGCATTTCAGATATGTCTTATCACATGTCCCTCTGAAGAAACACTGTTATGTCCCAGTGGAGAAAACTGGGGCGTGGTCAGTTTCTGTAACTGACCCCTCATTAGTGAGATTAACACTAGTCTTTAGCCCTCATGGAGGTTACAGAAGTCCAGTGTCCCTCCGGGCACAGTGAAGTCCGCCTGTGAGTCCAAAAGACATTTAAAAATAAAATCCAGCAAACTAACCACGTTTGCCCAGTACTTCTCAGGGCTCCGAGTGTAAGCTGCCTTTCCACTGTGGCTCTGTTTCATATGAGAGGGACTGGGTGGCCGAGAACGTTTAATCTGGAAACTCAACATTTCCCTCAGTGGGAAGCATGGCTGGGGAGTGAAGGGGCTTCTGATGGCAGCTCCAGAGGTAGCAGAACCTGATGAGAGTTCTGAAGAGATTCTCCCCAGGGGAACATGAGTTGGGAGCCATCTCTCCAGCCGTGGCCAAGAGGGGGAGCTCACTCATGAACCCAAAGCGAACAAAGGCCTTCTTCTTCGAGAACCCATTTCTGACACTACAATGTGTCCCAAGGGAACATGTGACCCCAGATAGGCTTCATTTCCTGCTCTCTGGACAGAAAGCCACTCAGTCTTAGTTCTCTCATTTGCATAATGTCAAGAAAAATGAGTCATACTGAATTGTCATTTGTTAAGAAATATTGGCAAGAGGTTCCCAGTTGAGATTGGAGTTTATTTCTTAAAAGGCAATGAACACTAACTCGATTACTGGTTTATTAGGCGAATGTGATTAAGGTTTTCACCTCAGTTTTCCCATCCATGGATTCTGATCATTTTTAAGGTTTTTTCCTACTCTGTTATACTGGGACTTTAACATATGTGGGACTATCATGAGTAGAAGTAAGATATTAACTGCCCAGAACAGAGACAGGACACTTATGTAAATGTGACTCCTCCATAACCGTTCTTGCTTTCTATTTTGTCTGCAATCGTGGAGGTCAGCAACCAAGGAAAAAAGGAGAGAACTGGGTGGAGGGAGAACAAAATGGGTTAATAGGGATCAATAGCATGGTGATGGATGAAAACTAGACTCTCAGTGGTGAGCACAATGTACTATATACAGATGTTGAAATATGTTGCACACCTGAAATTTAAATAATGTTATGAACCAACGTCGCTTAAATTTAAAAAATAAATAAAAACAAGAGAACTCATCAAAAAAAGGGCTGAATGGCAAGATTGGGCTAATCTGCCAATTATTTTACAAGAATGGAAACCTTAGGGTAGTGGTTCTGAACCTTTTATAGTCATAGAACTTTATAGAATTTGATGAAAAACATATGCTCTCCCTTCTCCCCTCCCCACCCCCAAATGCACATACGCTATATAGTTATCTTTGCAGATCATTTCTGGAGTCCACAGACCCCTAAAGCCCCATCCAAAGATCCTGTTAAAAATCTTTGCTCCAGAGGCTAACAAAATATTGACCCTCTGTTCCTTTATCTGTAAAAAGGAAATATTACTCACCTCCAACAAGCTTCATAGAAGAGGTGGAGGAGAAATAGACTTGTGCTATTAAAACATATTGGTTCTCTGCCTGGTAGACATGTAATATTGATGCAACCCTATTACCGTCAACTGCCATAGTCATTCCCTATTCTGCTTCATGGGATGTAAATTTCCTTACAAGACAGAAGCAGCCCTGTTTGTGAAATCCCCAAAGCAAAACCTTCTGGTAAGCCAGCCCTGTAAGTCTTCATACTTGCCTGTTCGAAATGTAATAAGTCCCCTCGGGGACCAACGGGAAGGCTGGAGGTAGCTCTGCAGGCACTCTAAGGGTAATAATTGCCAGGGTAAGAATGTACAAAATGATACCCCTGTGGCTTTAAAAGTCAATGTAACCTTCCAAAGAGTCTTCCTTTCTCCCAGGGTAAGTTGTAATATTAGGGAAATTAACTCACTGAAACAAAACCAAGGTTTGGGGAAAAGCTTTTTATGAAGTAATCAGCTAATATATTAAATAGAGTCAGTCCATTTGGTGCACAGAATCAAACCTCAATTTCTATATTACCCCTATAATGAAGCGATTTGGATTGAACTCCGTGGTCTTTAATCTTCCTGGGTTCACAGATTCTTTGAGAATCAGATGTAAGCTATAGTTCCTGGCCAAGAAAATATGCATGCACTGGACACATACTCTCACAAAATTTTACTTACAATTCAGGCACCTTATGAGACCCTGGCAATCCATCGGCGGACCATAGATTCGTGGAAGTTGCACTATGCCTCTCTAAGGCCTTAATAGTTGAAGACTTTTAGAATCCACAGATGAAATCAGGGCCAAGCCCTTGACCATTTCTCGGAGCCTCTGCAAACAGAGGAAGAAGAAAAGGGTCTTTTCCGATGGCTGCCATGAAAATAACCATGTAGGTTATGATTGGAAAACATAGTTCCAACAGCAGCTCTTCAAGACAATGGCATGAAACTATAACTCATTGTTTTTTGTCTTGTTTTGCTTTGTTTTGTTTTTCTGGGAGATGGGGAATGAGGACAGCTGGGAAGCCTAGGTAGCACAGAATAAAGAATAAGATGTAGTCAGAACATGCAGACATCAAAGTCCTTGGAGAAATGAGTGCTAAGGGTTTTAAGAAAGCCTGAATGAGCAGCAATCTTCCTGTGTGGGAGGAGATAAAGGAAGCTATGCAGGTTCTCAACAGATAAGGGGGCTCTTCCGACACCACTTGTCGCCTGCCTTACTGTGGTTCATAAATATTTACTGCTTCTCCCCTGGAAAAAATATTTGTCCTCTTCATTGACATCAAATTTGGCCACAAGATTTGCCCTGGCCAGTGAAATGAGCAAAGTAACATCCGTCACTTCCAGGCAGAAGATTCAAGAGCCAGCCTGAGGTTTACCATGCACACTCTTCTCTCTCTGCCACAAGACTGGACATATTCCAGTCTACCACTCCATCAGCCTAGTCCCAGAGTGAAGGTGACCTGGAGTGCTCCTGTGGTCCTTTTGTCATATACCTCAGGCGAGTGCTGAGAAAAAATGTTTGGTGTGTGAGCCGCTGAGATTTTGGAGTTGTTTGTGACTACAGAAGAGCCAAGCCTAACTTACTGGTACAACATCCTCCTTTGGAAAGGAAAAGAGAGATGTGTGCTCAGAATGGCCCTCACTATCTTGCAGGGCTGCTGATGACAGCACCGGCCAATGTCAGCGGGGGCCATGTACACACTCCTCACTCTTTCTATCCTTCCTTCTCCCTAACACTATTAACAGTACCCTCCACATCCATCACCACCCATACACCCTAGAGCTCAGCTAGGAGCCAGTAGCCCATCAGTCATGCCACCTGTAGTGACTGATGGTAACCCCCAAAAGATATCTATATCCTTACTCCCAGAAACTGTGAATGTGACCTTATTTGGAAGAAAGGTCCTTGCAGATGTAATTAAGTAAGATCTCTAAAGGAAGTCATCTTAGATTACCCAAGTGCATTCTAAATTCAATGACAAGCGCCCTCACAAAAAGATAAAGAGAAGGCGGGACAGAAACTGGAGTGCCGCAGCCATAAACCAAAGAACACAAGGAGCCACCAGAAGTCGAAAGAGCAAGAGAGGGTTCTCCCCTAGAGCCCTGGGGGAGGCTACACTTTGCTGACAACTTGATTTCAGACTTCTGGCCTCCAGAACTGTGAAAAAGTAAATATCTGCTGTTTTAAGCAACCCAGTTTATAGTAACTTCTTATGGCAACCATAGAAAACCAATACGCCTCCTTGTAAAATATCCTTTCTTCCTGAGTTTTTCCCTTTAACATAATTCTTAAAGGCAAGAACTACAAACCAGTATACTAATGGATTAGGAAGAAAGCCTCTCTTTCTTTTACCCAGTCCCTAGGGCAGGGCCTCAATTATGTTCAAAGTGGGGAGGAGAACGCCAGCTCACAAAATCCGACTTGTCTACTTCCTCTCCAGAGGAGACACCAGCAGTGAGAGAGGTTGAATCCTTGATTATGGGCTATGCAGTAACTGATGCTCAAAATAAATAGCTCCTGGAATCAAAGCTCGGGAGATGGCACATAGAATTTTAGAGTTTTGAAGATAGAGATCATGCCCAACATCTTCAGAGATTTTAGAGGAATAAGAGCTTAAAGGATTTTTGCATATTTGGGTTTTTATGTGGGTTGTTTTGTTTTGTTTTTTGTTTTTTATTTTTATTTTTTGGTTTTGTTGAGGACCTTGAGGCCCAGAGAGGGATACGATCTGCCTAGGGTCACAAACTAATTAGGGGCTGATTCCTATTCCACCATCCAACATAGGACAGTGCTTAGTTCAGCATGAAACTCTGGCCGTCTAAACTCTATGGTATTCTCTCAACACCCTCACCCCAGAAACAGGGGGCTCACTTCCTATCTGGTTTGGCTGGCTTAGGTCCCTTGTAAGGCCTCAACTCTCCTAGTTTGGGGGCACAGCTCCATATCAATTTAAACATCTTAAAATGCATGCTCATCCCACATTAAACGTCATTTTTATTTTAAAATGTTTTCATGGTTCTTTTATAATTTTTGCTTTTGAAAGTAATTGCCTATAAGTAACTTCTTTGATTTTAGATTTACTACAATGTGCTCGGCAATCATCATACAGACCCATAGATTGCTCTCGAACGCAATGAAATTTTCACGAATACTAAATTTCATGATTAATAAGACTGATACCATGCGTCCTTCTGTACAGATTTAATTCAACCAATACAGATATTAATTTCCAGCTTGCCTTCTAATTTTTGGATTGGGAAGTATTAGAAGCCTTCACACGAAGGAGTGTAGTAGGTAAGTTAATCAGAATGGGGTGTCAGTGTGTGAAATATCTAGCGAATGGCACGTAGGTAAGGAAAGTAGCAGGGGACTGGATTTTAAGTGTCTACACTAGGTCGCACACTGAGCCAGGTACTTCCATGTCCACAATCTCCTCTAAAATTTGAAAACCAAGCTAGGGCCAGATTACAAGTGACTTTATATGCCATTCTTATCTCCACCTGCCACTTGCACCGTAGGCAACCATGAGGCATTCCTGGTTCTGGAATCCTGACTCCAAACGGCCCACTTGACATGACTAGAAATCATGTGTTCGGCCACACCCATTTCCATCTGTTCATATGGCCCAAAGCCAGCTAAGATAGGACCTTGCTGGGGATGAAAGATAAGACAGGCATCAGAGTAGTTGGGACTTGTCCTCCCAGAAAATGACTTTGCTGTACTGACCTCTATACCACCCAGGACAGGACACCCTTGTGAAGAGGATTCCAGCCTACACGGCATCAACACCTGGGAGAGGAAAAAAAACCACTCGAACATATATTTATTTACCTGAAACATATAATTCTTACAGGCTACAAACAGAACAGGCAGACGGATTTTCCAAATGATTCCCCTGCAACTTATTAGGCCACCATGAAATATCAATGCACAGAATGATTGCAGAAAGTCTCTAGGAATGGAATTCAGCCTACATTATAATCTCCTTCCTTTAGCTTGAATTTCACAGCAATTGCTCCAGAAAAGATTAATTGTCTCCAATTTAAGCCTTAAAGCAGAAGGGCCATCTCCCAAGGATACCCAATTAGGAATGAAAGAAGCCAAGAAGACTGCATCTTAGGCCTTCAGACTCTAAGAAGAATCTACTTTCCCTTAAGCCCAGCAGAGCTATCATTCAAAAAATTAACAAAAGAGCAAAGATGGGGAAATGTCAAAGATACAGCTTGAAAATGCTTCCACTGGCCAAATCCGGGACAATTTATTTATCAAAATAAATAATGATAGTAATGGATTGTAATCATTGAGTAAGATAGCAATCTATAAGCCCATGCTGATACAAAGAAATAAGTGGAAAGATGAGAAATCTCCTCCTACAGTAAAATGTCAACTAATAAATGGAGAAATTAAGGATTTATAAAAATCACCATCTAGCAACCATCATAGAAATAATTAATTCAGCTAAAAATCACCAATAGATGTTAAAAGTAGTGGGCAAAGTTTGACAAAAATGGAAAATTTGAAGTTTCTGTGTACCTCCACACAAAATTCTTATAAATTACAGAGAGAAAAAAATACTTTTACAATGAAAAAGCCTGACAGACACCACCTTAACTGAGTGATTCAAGCAAATGTCACCAATAGTGGAGTCAAAATGAAATCATGTATAATTTAATTGAATGCAGTAAGAACATGGCATTGCTTCTGTGTGGTATGCTTGTCAAAAATGCATAATCTAAATCTAATCAGGAGGAAATATCAGACAAATGCAAATTCAGGGACATTCTACAAAATATGAGGCATGTAATATTCAAAAGTTATAAAAGTCATGGAAAGACTGAGGACTTATTCCGAGTGAAGAAAACTAAAAAGACATGAGAACTAAATGCAACAGGTGATCCTGAATTGGATCCTTTTGCTAAAACAAACATTAAATTGTCAAAATTTGAATGGCATCTGAGGAATAGATGGTAGTAATACATCAGTGTTAGTTTACTTATTTTGATGATTGCATTATAATCATGGAGAATTTTTTATTTGTAGGAATTACACATTGAAGTATTTAGGTTCAGGAAAAAAGTTCTTTGTGGTATTTTTGTACAACTTTCATGTAAATATGTAATTATTTCCCAGTAAAAAATTCACAGAAGAAATTCAGGTACAAGCAAACCAAAATAGTTTTAAACACATTCTTGTCGCTACTTCCAGAAAATAAGCTGTTTCGCTCAAGGACCTGGTGGTAGTAACCTGCCTGATGAGGCAGCCTGGTGCACTTCTAGAAAGACTTGTGTGCAATAAATATCTATGAACAAGTCCCACATCCTCACCAGTTTAAACTGATAAAGCCTGGTCATCATTTACAGCAACCTTTAGTTAGCAATGGCTCTTTTACTTTACTTTTAAATCTGACCCTTTAATTTAAAAAGTTCTGAAAAATAAAACACTTAAGGATATTAAAATAGTGCTCATCTTAAGAACTTTTAAATAAAATTTTTAATCTAATTTTGTAATGTGAATGCTGTTTTTCGTCATAAGGAGGACCACCAAAAATGAATGTACTATCATCGAAGTATAAGATGAACAAAAACAACACCAACTTATGACCACGCGGAACAATCTGCCTTCCTGCCTTGGATTCTTCTGTGCTCTCTCCTGCCTTCCTGCTAAATGATGAATTTTCAATGAAATATTATATACTGTATATCTCTTCTTGTCTACCAATGATTGGCTTGCCCTCCCCCTCCCTCCTTCCCTTCCTTCCTTCCTCATTGTCTTAATGCACTCAGCATTGTCTGGGTCGATGAGAAAGTCTATTTTTCTTGCAGACTTTCGGAAATCTACAATACCTAGTGAACCTATAATTAAGCTTTATATAACCTGGGGAAGGCAAAAGAGAAAGTGAAGGCTGTGAATAAAAGGAGACATGCAGTTAGCATATACCCATTTCCTTTGTGAAAAGGATGAATAAAGTCTGCAAGCATCAAGCGTTCTCCATGTGCGCTGGGTCTAACTCAGACCTCTAAGTATTTCAACTCTTCTTTTGCAAAGATACGACATGGCTGGGGAATGCTTGGAATATTTTCACAGTGTTCCATAGGAAGCTGTACTGACTCTCCCTTCTCTCTCAGTGGAACAGCCTGTCCCCAACTCACAAAAGTTCTCTTTTACTTAGAGCTTGGAAATAATGTTAAAAATTATACTGTGATTTCTAGATTAGCCACAAAAACTCCCCATAATTAGCATAAAAACTAACTCATCTCCCCCCACTGCCAACACACACACAGAATTTCAAACTTCTTCAGAACTGCTAAAGTGGCATTTTCAGGTAATGGCTGCGAGTCAAGTGTTCATGGTTCAGACACTACCTTAATTTAAGTATCCATGTTGACAAATAGCTCCTTCACTTGGAATTGTGATGTGAACAAGAATATGATGAGGATTTCATGCTAGGCCACTCTCTCTCACCCCTACAGGTATAGACCCCAAGAGCCTACACAGAGTCTCATTATACTCTGATCATTGTCTTGCTGTAATTTTTACTCCACCTTTCAGAGCTTTCATATACCTGCCCCCACCACCACCACCCCGCTCTCTCATAATCTATCTCACTGAGCCCAGAAAATAGGAGATTTGGGCAGAAATTTAGGACTGAATGAAAATTTAAGAAACAGGTGTCATTTATCATTGCACCACTAAACACATGTTTAGGACGGGCTTCTACTGATACTTGGTGGAATTCTCGTTTAAAACACGTTTAGAATGTTCTGTTTATCATAATAATGAGGAAGAGCAACAAGAAGAGAAGGAAGAAAACCTAATTAGCCATTGGTATCAACTCATGGCAGTAACTACGCTTGATTTAAGTTTCAAAAAATAATAAGACCATCACCAGGATGATTTCATTGAAAGTTCAAATGTCCTTGACATTCTTATTCTGTGATTAAAAAGTGGGGGTCGGCAAATCTGTCTAATATTCTCCCTAGACGTTCTCCTTCAAGACTAAGTTTCTAAAATAATCTCAGACATGGTGTAACATTTGCCAGACAGCTGTTCTAGGGAATGCCAAAAAGATAATCCCTGGTTCTATCAGTCTCTTTTTTCTTCCTTCATTGAATTCTGGGTCCAAGCCAGTTTATAGACTCATGTTCTGAAAGTTCAAAAAGTCTAAGGAGATTTGATGTTACTTGGGGTCTTTTATGTCTATTCTACTGACTTAGATGAGGAGGCAATTTGTTGACTTCTTGGCAAAGGGATTGACCTTAACTCTGTTTCTAGAGGGCAAATGTCTATGAAGATAAAGCTTCAACTGAAGTTCACCAGCCCTGAGATATACCTGGTCTGTCTGAATGCTCTCTCTCCATCTTTGAGATAGTTTTCACCCAGAGTGGATGAAACCCTGAGACCAGAGAGTTATAGACATGTTGATAATAGAGCTAGAAGAAAACTATAGAGGTCATTTGGCCCAGCATCCTTACTCTCACAGTCTAGCAGAAATAAGTCTTAGAGAAAATAAATTTTTTTCTACAAATAAACATGTTCAGATTCTCGTGGATATTTTAATACGTATGACTTTATCTTTCATTCAAATAAGTTTATTGAAGAAGTTTTAGACAGGGAATAAAGGATTTTGTGTGTTTACATAGACCTAGATGTAAAACCTTGAGGTCAGACCTTTCCTCAAATCTTCAAGATGCCAGTTCTCTGACGCTACTGCTTCTTAAATCTTCATCATCTGTCAGAGGACAAAGAGGACTGTTAATAGAAGAAGAGACAGAGAAATATGCAATATGGACATGGGGACTGGAAAACAGACGCTGATCTCCGGCAGAGGCAACACGGGAGAGAAATGTTCACAGCTCTCTTTGAGGTTCCGACAGATTGTTGCAGAAAAACAGATTTCTGCCCTTGGAGAAATTTTCTCTTTGTCACTAAGCTTTCTCCAGCTCTACCAAGAAATAGGTTAGTATATTAGTTTTCTTGGGCTACCATAACAAAATACCACAGACTGAGTGGCTTGAACAACATCAATTAATTTTTTCATAGTTCCGGAGGCTAGCAGTCCAAGATCAAGGTGCTGGCAAGTTTGGTTTCTCTTGAGGCCTCTTTCTTTGGCTTGTAGGTGGCTGCTTTCTCTCTGTATCTCCACAGGATCTTTCCTCTGAGCATGCACTTTCCTGGTGTCTCCTTTTGTGTCTTAATTTCTTATTCTTTAAGGACACCCATTGGGTGAGATTATGACCTATCCTAGCAGCTTCATTTTAATTCAGTTGCCTCTTCAAAGGCCTGATCTCCATATATGGTCACATTCCAAGGCACTGGGAGTTAGGACCTCGATCCATGAATTTTGAGGGAACACAGTTCAGCCCATAATAGTTAGAAAGAGTACTTTTAGTAGGATTTCAGAGTTTTTAAAACGAGTCAAATAAGAAGTGTAATTGAGTTCATAATGTTGTCCCAGGCTGAAAAAGGCCTGAGCTAAGAGCAAGTGAAAGATGGCCCAGTTGAAGTAGATCTACGTCTTATCTCTTCTGGCCAACACCCTTGATTTGGGTTCTAAGACTCTTCAGACAAGAGCCTTGGAACCGAGACCAAGAATCAGTAATAGAAACATAATGTGAACCATAAGGGCAATTTTTAATTTCCTAGTAGGCACGTTAAAAAAAAAAAAAAAAAAAGGAAATTTTAAAATATACCTTATCTAACTCAATATAGTCAAAATATTATTTCAATATGGAATCAATATTTAACAACTGTCAATGAGATAGTTTACATTCCTATTTTTGGGTTAAGTCTTCAAGCCCTAGTGACTATTTTACATTTACAGCACATATCAGTGTGGACCAAACACATTTCTATTGCTCAATACCCACATGAGCCAATGGCTGCCATACCAGACAGCGGAGATCTGGAGAGTGGTCAGTCCACAGTGGCCTGGGAAACTGGCCTGTCTCATGCTCCAAACAAAAGTCTGAGAGTTTAATGAATGAGTAGGATGGGCTAGAAATTAAAGAGATTTTCGCGAGGTCCTCAAGAGCAGTCGGTGCCTTCTGGGACTCCTAGACCAACCAGCCTAGGCACTTGTGAATAGAGTGCCATCAGACGATGCCTTTCCAAATTAAAAACTGTATGAATGAACCAAGGGTATGACTAAAGGGCAGAGCAGCCCAAAAGGGGCACTGATCTTTCTCATGCCACTCAGCTCTGACTTGGTAAATAGCACCAACACAGAGCCCTCAGCTCAGCCTTCTCTTTGGCCGCTAACTGGCTAGAATTTTGGCCAGATCATCTAAGCCCATGCCCAACAGGACTCACATAGGCCTAATAAGAAATGTTATTTCTTATTAGAAATAACATTTGCCTCTCTTTCCTTTCACGCTGGCTTTTCTGGGAGTCCATCACCACGAAGGTGGGAAGGAGAATTCTTCCTGCAGACCAGTAAGTGTATTACAACGATGAGATATAAGGAACTAATGGTTAAGACAGTAAAATGGGAAAGTAATGAATGGCTGGCGAAAAATTTTGGAAGTCACACAGTCTTAGAAGATTACCGACTTGGGAAAATTGTATGAAAAATAGGGCATCCCCAAATCGTCAGAAAGTTTTAAATGTTTAATTCATGCTCAGAGATAAAGCAAGTGGCCTAAAGCCTACTTTCCCTATTATAACAACATAGAGAATCTGTTGATTGTCCTGAGAAGTCACTGAAGTGTGTGGTTAATCAGAAATCATTCCATGGTTACCTACAAAGTTAAGGCTTGCCCCTAACAGCACATCCTTATATTCCTAATATCGACATCTACTGTTTGCACATGACATTCATAATGTATATGGAGTCATTTGACCCCCAACAATGTCGCTATGAGGTAGAATAGAAAACTGAAGCTCACAGAGTTAGCGAAGTTAGTGGGTTGTAGAGGATTTTCAAACCAACCTTCTGACCTCACATCTACATAAATCGTGCACAGGGTAATTGGCATGTGATGTGTGCTTGGCAAGTTGTCAATAAACACTTAATAAAAGTTGGTTGGATGAATGAATAAACGAAATAATGAAAAATAAGAAACTGAATTTTTTGAAATTCCGCAGAAAACCCCATTTCCAAATTTAAGTATGAGATCACACATCCTCAGGAAATGTCCTCAGGAAAGTGTCTTTGCCTGATTAACATTGTTTAGGAACGGTAGAAAGTACTTCCTTCAGTCTAGATATCTTCAGAAAATCATTACATAGAAGTAGTTTAAGAAAACCAATGTCTATTCCTCCAGGCTTTTTTGCAATAATGTACAGACGTCCCAGCAGCAAGTGCTTAACATTCGGCAAAGCGGCATTCATTGGGAAAATTTATTGTCCACAGATGACTTTGATCAACTACAGAGACTAAGCCAGCCAGGCAGAGAAGGAGCTGGTCAAGTCAGACTCTACCAAATCCTGTTTTCCTCACTTACCTAGAGATGGAAATTTCTAGGGAAGTAGATGCTAGAAAGAAATCCAAAGGAATTTAATAGAAGTAACTGGGTAGGAGGAACAAACCATTTAAGAGAGAAAATCATCTGCCTATAAATGATTTTTGTCTTTCAAGTTCAAATCCACTCTCCTTATTTCTCAGGTGGGGGTGAGGGGAGGAACCATTTAAAGGATCTCAGACACTGGCTGTTCAATCTGGAAGAGATTTTTAAAAAACAAGAATAATAACTAACACTTGCATATCCCAGGCATGATCTAAACATTTTACCTGTATTGACTCATTTAATCCCCAGCAGGTACTCCTATCATCCCCTCTTCGGTAACCCCACCTTGTCCAATCCCAGGTACCTTTGCTCACATTATCTTTGAGAGCACCAAGTGCAAGGCAGCCCTGGAGTAGTGCACCCCTGCAGCCTTCTCCATTTTGCAGTGGTAGAAACATCATCTATCCAGCATCTTCATTTTACTGATAAAGAAACTGATGTTCAGCAACTCACTAGACAGCAGGTTATTGGCAGATCTGATTCTAGGGTATCGACTCCCTAGTTCTGAGTCTGGTGCCTGTGCAGTCAGACATGTGCTACTTTTTGGAAGCTGTCAGTGATTTCAGTATCCCACCTTTAAAGAGCTCACAACAAATAGGGGAGGTACTGGTAATATAAGCACGTTAGACCCAGCATACCTTCAGATTCAGGTTCTGGCTAATGGTTGTACTTGATTTCCCCTTCCTCAAGTCTCTCCTCCAAAAGATTGCCACACTCTGACAATTCAGCAGAGCACAGAAGTTGAAGACATGTGCTCTGAAGCCATACCGCTATATGACCTTGGGCAAGTTTTTGTGCCTCAGTTTCCTCCTCCAGAATGTGGAGATAATAACAGAACTTATTTCTGGGGTTGTTATGTGAATTAAATAAGTTAATGTTTCTAAAGCAACTAAAATAGTGCGTGGCACATAGTAAGCACAGTATGTAAGTGTTTCATAAAATGCTGGATTATTAAACAGCTTCATTCTCTTCCTACAACATCAAAAGACTCTTGCTAAAACTCAGGTCTGCTCACCACCTGCCAGGTTCCACATTATCTGTGGCGGTAGTTCTCAAACTTTAGTTTGCACAAGAATCCCCTGGGTGTTTGACACAAATCGTGAACTTCTGAGCCTCTCCCTGGATTCAGGTTTAAGAAGTCTGGGTGGAGCTCAAGAATCTACATTTTAACATGTTCCCACAAGGAATTCTCATGTAGGTGGTCTGACGGCGCGAATTGAGAAAAAGAGGCCTCCAGATAAAGTCTACTTTTAGCATGGCTTTCAGTGCCCCTGGTCATCTGGCCCTGATCCACCATTCTAGCCTCACTGCTCAAAACCCCGCCCCAGATCCTGCCAGCCAGACCTGTGTCAGGAAAAATAAAAAGCCATGTTAAAATCAAGCCTAGTTGCATTTCTCCATATGACTGCTGTGTTATATGAGATTAGGAAAAAATAGCTGAGTTGACAACCAGCAAAGTCTCTATGGTGATGCCGGTAGGTCACCATGGGAACCACATCTCTGTGACTTAGCCCAGAGTGAACATTAAAGCTGAGAGGGACAAAACCCATTGCGGTTCTGAGTTCCTGTTCTCTTCCTGAATCTCCCTTAGAGACCAGACCCCTTGTTTTTTCAAAGTAACTCAAAGGATTGTCAGTTCCAAATTTGGAGAAAGGAAGGTGAGAAGGGGCAGAACAGAGACAAAAGTAGGCCTGAAGCCGAGGGGACAACACACCAACATAAATGGAAGCATTAAGATCTAGGAATGCCCCAGCTCCAAACCATGAACTAGTCCAAAAGAAAAAATAAAAATCTTTTCTTTTCTTTTCTTATGGCAGGGCAACTTAAACTGACTTGATGTTAGAGTCCCTAAAAATTAAGTCTTGACATACCAGCCCAAGAACTTTATCATACCTGTTTCCCCCCAAATTATATAATCCAAGCACTTTTAAAAGGTGTTCGGTCAGAAAACAAAAGTCTCCATTAAATCCCACTGCAGGAAGTTTCCTTCTCCATGGGTTTCGGGTCTAATCTATCTGGGGTTTTGGGTTTTTTTTTTGTTTGGTTGGTTTTTTTTTTGTATCTTAAATTGACTTCATCAAGCACCAGAAGAGCAAAGTTCATTCTTTGCCTGTAGTGGGTTGAATAGTGTCCCTCTAAAATGCACATCTATCTAAAAATCTGTGAATCTGACCTTATTTAGAAATAGGCTCTTTGCAGATGAAATTAAAGTGTAAGTTTAGATGAGCTTGTACTGGTTTTCTTTCTTAGACTGTTCAGGGTACTATAACAAAAATAGGCTGGGTAGCTTAGAAACAACAGAAATTTATTTCTCACAGTTCTGGCGGCTAGAAGTCAGGGGGCCAGCATGGTCAGGTGAGGGTCTCTTCCCGGTTCATAGCCACTGTCTTCATGTGGCGGAGGGGGCTAGAGAGCTCTCTGGGGTCTCTTTTATAAGAGTGCTAACACCATCCATGGGTGCTTCACCCTCTTGACCTAGTCATCTCCCAAAGGCTCCACCTACTGATACCATCACATTTAGGGGTAGAACTTCAACATATAAATTTGAGGTGCCACAAACATTCAGAACATAGCAGACAAGGTCATTCATACTGGATTAGAGGGGATCCTAAATCCAGTCACCGATGTCCTTAAAGAAGAAGAGACACAGAGAGGGTTACACCATGTGAAGACACAGACTCACGGGGAAGAAGACCATATGACAATAGGGGCAGAGATTAGAGTGATACAGGAGCAAGTCACGGGTTCATGTGCTGGGAAAATATCCCGGGGCCAAAAGACCAAAGGAAGAGACTGACAGCTCTATGATTACATTAAGAGCTTATTAAGGGGACTTACATACAGTGTGCATCCCAGGCAGCAGAGAGGTGCCAAGGATATCCTCTGTGCCTCGAGGCAAGTGCTAAGCAGTTATATAGGCTGGGGCAGGATGAATGGGGTATTGGGGTGTGACCCACCCCCAACAGCCTGTTCTAGGAAGCAGCACAAACCAGCACACTGTGGGGCACAGGGGAGGGGTTGATTAGACAGTCTCTGAGGGGATTTAAGGGAAGCGATCTTTGTCCTGCCTCAAATCTAGCTGGCAGGTCCGAGGGCACTCAGTCAGCAGTCACGTCATAGAATAGTCTTTCCTCTACACAAGGAATGCCATGGATTGTTGGCCACCACCAGAAGCAGGAAAAGGCAAGGAAAGATTCTCCCCTAGTGCCTTCAGAGGGACCATGGCCCTGCTGACACCATGATTGCAGACTTGTGGCCTCCAGAACTGTATGTAAGAGAATAAATTTCTGTTGTTTTAAGCCACCCAGTTTATGGTAACATGTTATAACAGCCCTAGGAAACTGCCCAATAGATCGCTTTATTGGTGATAGAAAATTCAAACTTTCCTGGCTTTTGGATAGATCACTGGACAATCATCTGATTGGTTAAGCATCGATAAGATAAGCTCAGATAATGGAAACAGTAAAAAGCATTGATTTATTCTTTATTTTTGAATCAAGAAATTTCCTTAAGTAAAGCCAGCGTGGGGTGGAGTTAGATTACCCTGCTGGGTACCAGCATTCCAGTCTCCCTTAGGGAATTGTCCTCTGTCCTCACTGTGTAGAGTTTTAGTGAGGCTGTCAAAATTCCTTGACATCCCCTGCCAAGGAGCTACCATGTGACCCACACTTTGCCCCTTGGACTCTCTTCTAGGATTTTTGTTGCAATCACAGTAATGCCAGAAGGAAGAGCTGCACGTCCTCCATCAGCTGCTGAGCCCCAAAGAAACTGTCCACCAGGACCTGCTGCCTGGATGCTGGGAGGTAACCAGGCCTGGTTCTACTACTCAGGACTCTGAAAGGTTTCCTATTCTGCTGAGTTGGCCAAAAACAATTTTTATTGCCTGCAACCAAAACTTGTAATAGAGACACCTGCTTGCACCCAACCACCCTAACCTCCTTTGTCTTCAAAGAAAGGAGGGAGACAGACGGCCATTCCTGGGAGTAACAGATGAAATGTCACAATTGTCCCCACACATACACACACTGTTAACAAAAGTGCTGTTAAAAATATAGTCATCATGTTTCTCATAGTGCCTGGTATACAGATCTCTGACATGCATTTACTTCAGAAAGCAATACGATGCTAGATAAAGGTCTTCTCATCTGAACAACTGTCAGGTTTCTTTTTACCAGACAAAATGTACACATAACTTGCTGCATTTCCCTTCTCTCCATGTGAGCCTTTTCGTTCCCAATTAAAGCTACTACCTGATCATAGTTACTATATTAGTTTACGACTTGCAATTCATCTTTCTCTCCCTTTTTCTGTTGTTTTCAAGCTTCGATTTTCATTTCAAATATTGGTTATAAGACCCCTAAAATCTCTTATGGAAATAGATGAGATGTAAATTATAAGTAAATAAATAAATAGATACATACATACATACATACATACATACATACATATATACATAGAGAGATCAAATGATCTTCATAAATCTTAGTGAGGTCCATAAGTGATCAAATTTTAGCTTTTAGAAGCCTTGATTTGTTCCCCAGACATAGTTTAATTGGAATTGGGAAGAAGGCAGATGGAATCACAAAATAAAACATGCCCCACCCCGCCTTCCTGATGTTGCTAACGTTTTCTTGTTATCGCCAAACTCTGATACCATTACCTTCAAAGACCCGCCTGAGACCCCTAAACTACGCCCTGCCAAGTATTTGGCAGCATTCACGAAATAAAACAGACAAATTCTTAAATTGTCAGTCAGAGATCCAAGAAACCAAAGGCCATGCCACACCCTCGCCTCTCCCCAGAAACATATGAAAAATACCAGCCACATTGGTCTTGTTTTGTTTTCATATTTTTAACTGAACTGGTATGCTTACCTGCAAGAGCTGGCCCATCAGGAAAAGATTTCACTGGGTGACCATTTGGCCAGAGCAAAGCCATCTTTGTTTTCCAACCCCCTGTCCTGTCCCTGGGGCCTGAAAATAACACCAACTCAGACTTCTCTCAAATCTGAGGAGCTATTGTGTGAACTTGAATAAGTCACTCTTTCTTTACATTGGGGAGGAGGAAACAAAACAAAACAAAACACGGACAGGACTCCTCACATAAAGCAAACCATAGGACTGAAAAGATTAATATTTTCCATGTTCAGATGAAAGATGATATGTAAATGCAAAATGGATCACTGTACATTATTAAATTTCTATTACACTCGAATTAGTTATAGGGTGACATTTTGACTGTTTTCTCCATGTAGTTCTCATAACTCCACCTGTTTGACATTTCCTTCTTCTCCGGCCCTTGTAGAACAGGTCCCACTTTGTGGGAGAGAGGCCACCCTGCAGAATTTCCAGAACACATTTGAGAGGAGGCTGTTGCTGAGGCACATACAGGAAATTTCAAACACTTGCAGATATTAAGAGGTTAATCAGCCCCAGGACTTGATCATTCAAGAACCACCCATGGTCTGATCTGAGTGCTCACTCAGATCAGACCTTAGGGATCTTTCTGCCACCAATCCTTACTCTCCTGGATACTATGGTTGCCCTCCCCAACACCCATTCCACCCTTCCCCTACTTAATGATAGTCATCCAGTCTTGTACAACTGGTCCCAACCTAGCTGCAAGATCTAAAGCAATCATGGTAATCCTCTTCCTCTTCTCACAATTCAGGAGTGGGCATATGACTTAAGATCATCCAATCAGAGAAAGCCCAAGACTTTTTTTGTTCTATGGTTGGAGGAGAAACAATCTGTGCTTGTTTTTGTTCTTTCTCTGCACATTGACAAAAAAAGCAGGTATCCTGGGGGTTCTTAACAGGCACCATTTAACCAAAATAGGGTGAAACTGACACGCGAATGGCAGAGAAGAGAGAACAAAAGAAACTGGGTTTTTGGTTACATCCCTGAGCCACTGAATTAAAGCAATGTTGAGGCTTACCCTCTAGAATGTTTATTTCCAAGAGCTAATATACGTCTTTGTTATTTAAAGAGATTTGATTTGGGATAAAAAAAAAAGATGTCTCCTGCCCCTGGGGAGTTTACAGTGCAGTCAAAGAGAGAGAAAAGTACATAATATAATGAATACTAAACTGAAAGAAATGTAGGATACTGAAGGGCAGAGAGCTGAGCCCCCTAATTCAAACTTGGAACCCAAACTTGAAAGAATTGACCAAGATTTGATAGGTGGATAGCATCAGGCAGGCAACATGAGGAAAAGAAGAAAAAGAAGAGGGAGGTTATAGAGTTCCACACAGAGAGAATATGTGCAAAAAACTTAAAGTAAGAAAGAACATGGTGCTTTCATGCAACTCAAAATGGTCCCATGGCCTGGTCCTGCCTTAAAAAGCAGCATAGTAACCCTGGATCCTGCCAGGAATCCTGCCATCCCTTTTAAACTAATTGTAGCCTGATGGCCAGACACTGGTGCCATCTTCATCCCAAAAGCATCCTCATATGAGCAGTGCATGTAGAGGCAGCAGGTTCAGACCCGCCAAGTTTTTGGGAGCCTCACACATGGTCTCTACACCCACTGCCCCAGTCCTAGTACTAGCCTAAAACCTCCTTCAATCCATCTGTCAAATTCTCCTTACTAGCCAGGATTTGCCCCAAAAGAAATCAGGTCAAAGAGCTCTGGTGGCATCTAATTACAGTCGACCCTCATCATTTTCAGATTCACTTATTTGTAACCCTCACATCAATACTCGTGGTGCTCTGGCATTCATTTGTGGACATTTGCAGAGCAATGAAAAACTTGTGTCCTTTGATGCGCACATTCCCAGCTGAGGTCCATGCTGTGCATTTTTGTTTTAGCTCTCATACTATAAAATGTCCTTTCCACAATCTATTTAGTATAATTTTATTTTACATTTTCATGCCTTTTTAAAAAATGATATCACTATTTAAAAAGATCCCCAAGTGTGGTTTGGAAGTGCTGTCCAGTGTTCCTTAGGGCAAGAAGGCTGAGTGTGCCACATGGAGCAAATAATACATGTGTTAGATAAGTTTCATTCGGGCATGAGTTATAGTGCTGTTGGCTGAGAGTTCATTGTTAAAGAATCAATAATATATTTAAATAAAGTGTCTTTATGTGCTCAATTCAGCAAAACATACTAAATAAAGTGCCTTTAAACAGAAACACGTGTAAAACAAGATTATATATTGATCGATTGATAAAAATGTTGTGACCAGAGGCTCACAGGAAGCTAACTCTTTATTCCTCCTAAGAGCAATGGCTCAGTATTTGTCAATTCAGTGTTCACAGCAACTTTACAGAACATAATTACCATGAATAAGGAGAACAGATTGTATAGAGTGCAAGGACTAGAGGCTGTCTCTCTAGCTCAAATGTTTATACATATATGAGTTAGTATAAGTATACTGCTCTGGCAAACAAACCCCCTAATTCATAACAATTCATAGGCAATAGATGTTTATTTCTTGTTTAGATATCAATTTTGAACTGGTGAGTGAATCAACCCAGTGATTCTCCTCCACTCAGCTCTATAGGAATTCAGGCGAGATGGACACAGCCATTACAAGGGTACTTGGGCATTTTCCTTTTTTGGCCCAAAGGGGAAAGAAACATGTAAGAGTGCATCTGGGATGTCTGATTGGCCACACCTGGAAGTGTCACTCATTACTCCTGCTCATATTCCACTGGCTAGAATTCAGTCATGTGGCCATGCTTAGCTGCAAGGGAGTCTGGGAAATGTAGTCTTATAATCAGGAAGAAGAGAACAAGATTTCATTGAACACCAGCAGTTTCTGTCACAGTTTGTTTTAAGGAGTCATGAAGTAAGGTTCATACCAAAACCTGTGACTGCCTCAGGAAGATTAATAATTTGCTCCCTTTCTTTCACTTCTTTAAATATTTATTCAAAGTTTATTTTATAGCAAAACTGAGATCTGTGTGGAGGTAGGAAGGAAGAGAGCTGTACTTTGACCTAAGGAAATCCTGCCCAAACCCTCGCTCCGGTTCCTGAACAGCCTCCAGATCTGATGAAGATTCTCAGCTCTTTTCCAGGGCTGCCTATAAATGCAGCATTTTCCTAAACCTCATGCAAATCAGAGCCTTTGGGCACAATGTAACCTAAAGGCTAAGGAAAGGTCTTCAGGCCTCTATGAGGTCCAGAATTCCCCCAGAGGAGCCACACAGGCCCAGCAAGCCCACGTCCTCAGAGAGAAGGAGGCTCCAGATAAGAAGTACCAAGATCCCGGCAGCTCCCAGAGGCAAATGGTAGGTAGGTCATGTTCAGCCAAGCAAGGCCTGAACCACACCTAACTTTAGCTATCTAAGCTGTGAGGCCAACTATAAGGAACCTGAAGAAAATATCACAGTGTGGGAGGGATTTGGGAGTAAGAATGGCCTGAGTAAGAGTAAGGAACAGAGAGATCTCATCTATTTCTAGTCCACATCCTAAGGAAGAAGAAACCTTTCTTTGTGCTTCGGAAGCATATGTAGGAGATCACGTAGCCACAGTCCTCCTCACCTTATTGCACATACATACTCTAGCTGAAGTAAAAAGTAACACTTAGACAGGAGATGTCCCACAAAAAGGCACTATAGCCTCTGTTATCCCTCTATTTTATCTTTCCTGGGTGCCAAAAGAAAGATGTTTGGCTTATAAACCAGCAACTGCATGAGATCTGGTCATAATCCCTGAAAGAAAAAAAGTAATAATAATAATTCTATATTGAATTCCAGGCCCTGTGGTAAACATTTGACATGTGTCATACTGACCTGTGAGGTAGGTATTCTAAGCCCCACCCCTACTAATGAGGCTCAAAGGGGTTAAGTATCTTGCCTCATGTGCACACTGCTAGAAAAAGGTTGAGTCAGAGCGTTCGGTCTGATTGCTAAGCCTGTCTTCTTATCCTCTAAGCTCTGTGGCTCCGACACAGTTGGTCACTTGCTGCGTTGGACAGGGGAACCCCGACCTGCCTACCTTCTTGAGCCTGTGACCTCCTCCTCCACAGCTGAGGCCTGTCTCCCTTGCTAGAACCACCCCTGTGCTGACCACCTAGCAAAGCGGCCCCATCACCTCTATGCATTCACTGGACTTTGCTCCTTCCATCAGATAGATCTTGCGTCTCTCCCTAGCATAAATCCCATCCTGGTGCACCTGTCAGTTCCCAGGTGTTCTGCCAAGTCTGCTCACCAGCAGCCTGAACTCCATTGTTAAGAAGGGGCATCTCAGGGATGCTAAACAGAGCCTCAGGTTGCAGAGCTAATCATACAAACTCTCTCTCTTCCTTGTTCATATCCTTTCGGGTGGCTCTAGAAGAGTCTTAGAATTGTATCCACATCTCAGGATGTGTGTTTTCCCCTAACCTCCCCACAAGAGCTCAAAAGGTAGTGTGATCCACCAATCAAAGAAGTTCATTATTAGCCCAGAATCAGGCCAGGGGTCTGGCTCATGCATTCATCTGGCAGGCTGACATCAGTGGCTGCTGAGCAACACAAAGATGTGACCTTGGACCTTAATCTTCACCTGTGCAAACAGCCCGTGTGATGGAGTTGAGTCCTAGACAGGCAGGAAAGAGCTGAGTTTCTCTTGACCCTGCTGCTACTATCACCCTGATGCTTGACCTTGGACAACACCTCTCCCTTCCCTGAACCTACTTTTTCCCCTTTTAGGGTGAGCTAGAACCTAGGGGTCTGCCAGTTGTAAAATGCTCTGGGGGAGAAAAAATAACATTTTAAACTGTGAGTCTTTCAATGGGTTTCGTGGGCAGTCTTAATTGATGCGGTTGGCATTTGTTTCTTGGCTGGTTCTCTCTGGAGGCAGTCACTATGTCTGGCCTCATTTCAAACCTTTTCCTCCTTTTTGTTTTTTTCTTAAAACAAATCCTGTGAATTAGCGTGGGAAGGAACCAATGAAGATCTTGCGAAGGCTCGTCGTTTAGGAAGTTTCTTTACATTTTTTCTAGTGTTTTTTTTTCCCCTTGGCGGAGTAGGGTGGGGTGGGAGGTTGCGTAGGCCAAGACTATCAGGGTATTGTTAAGCCATGTCAAACTCTTCCCAATCTTCCTCCCCAGTCAGTACTTCTTTCTAAGGCTGTGGAGGATTTGGCAGAGAAGGGCCAGTTAGGTGCCACAGCTGATTTCCCAGGAGCCTGGGTCATGCCTGGCTTCCCAGCTGGTTTGGATTGAGTGATAGCATGGTTAAGAGATTTGCCAAAAATCACAGAGCCAGGTTTAGCCCTCCCAAGGCACAGGGATGTTATGAGCAGGCCAAAGTCGAGTCCTGAGGAGGAGAGCATCCAGAGAGCCGAGGAGAGTGCCTGGGGCCGCACACTGGCAAGGATGCTCTAGGCTTGACTGCCGACAGCTCTCTGGAGAGCCTGTCGCCAAGCCTCCCAGGGCCTCAGTCTCCTCATCTGGAAACTGGCAGGTAGGGCCATCTGAGGTAGACAGATACTAAACTGACCTAAGCTCCCTTCCAATTTGGGGATTATCTGACTACTTTACAATGTAAGGGTCTGAAAAGACTCCCTTGGCCTTTTTCTATTTGCATGGAGTGCTTGGGGTACACCAAACCTCGGATGCCATACCCAGCTGTCCCTCCCCTCCTTTCTGCCGACCCCAGCCTGTGCCAAGGAAATGGATTCAGACTGATCGGATCCATTTACCTCAAAAGTAACCAAAGGAGATCCAGTTCCTCCAAAGCCATGAGTTGCGTGACTTTTATGACTTCTCTCTTTCCAGGGACCAGGAAGCTTTATTTGACAAACATTCAAGTCCAAAATCTTTCAGAGTACCTGAAGCAACCCCACGAGTCTTAATCTGAGGGAGCTACCCACCTCAGCCTTCAGCAGACACCTGGCAGGACGGCCTGGAATGGGAACACGTCAAACCTACTGCCCTGTGACATCCCCATCTCCTCCCACCCCCACCCCCTGCAGGGAGAGCTGGTTCCAGCCAGCGTCAAGAAGTCAAAACAAAGCTGCTTTTCCATGTACGTGTTCTTCCTCAATGATTTAGACTGTAAAGTCATCAGGAAGCATGGTCTAGTGCTCTAAGCTCCAAACAGACAGCCTGACCTCTGTCCTGGCTCCCTGGTCTGGCCTGGGCCAGACACCGCACCTCCAGGACGGCTTTCCCACCTGCAAAACAACTCGGGTCTCTCTAGGCCACCATCACCTCTCCTGGCAAAACACACCCCCTCCCTCCTGGTGGCAGCTGGACTTAGGAACCAGCCTGTCTTCAGGAGAGGAATTGGTGTGGGAAAGGGTGTGGAAGAACACAGCAGAGAGTTAGCAAAGGATACATTGCATAGCCTGCTTCCTTGCCTGGAGAGAGGGAAGGCCATGAAGATTTCAGGGAGTGTCTCCCATCTTCACCTTCTCCACTCTCCTGGCCTTGCAGTGGAGGGGCTCTGCTCCCAGCTCCCTTGCACTTGGGCCAATTCCCTTTGCAGGGGAACAGCTTGATGTGTGGATAAACAGAGGGGCTCATTGTGAATGACTGCTGGGTGTCTCTGGGGACCCTAACACCTCCATCAGAGAGGCACTTATGTAAGCACTCACTTCCCTTCCCAGCCCCCACCCCCTAAGTAAGCACACTGTTTCCTCTGCCCACCCCGCCCCTCTCTCAGCTGGGTCACTTCGCCTTCCTCAAGCTGGAGCCTGACTTCTCATTCAGTTTCGGACCTCAACTGCCCTTGGTGAACTTGCGTTCTGCTACTTAATGAGTTGTCTTTTTATACTTGCCTTTAAATAAGACCCTGACCTGATCGTGAAGAAAACCTATCTCTCTGTCTGTGCTGGTATGACAAAGATTTTTTTGGAACTGAGAGGGGCATGAGGTGAGGCTTTGAGGTTGATGAAGGATAGTCCCTGCCAGGCCTCTGGTGAGGATGTCCATCTGATTCTTAATCCACCTCCAGCCACAACAGCCAATCACACCCAACATAGTCTTCTTCTGCTGTAGGCTGAAAATATCCTTGGCTCTCCTGCTTTCAGATAAGGAAACTTCACTTGCCCTTCATTATTGACACCAGGCGTGGGGTTCATCCTCAGGGGGGAAGAAAGGGTAATAGGTGCCATGGCAGAGAAGTCCAAGAATTTGAAGAGGCAGACATCCTTGTTCCTAAAAGTAAACCATTGGAAACAGTTTCATGGGCCCTAGGATGAGATCTAAGAGAGTGTTTCACAACCCTGGCTGCACATTAGAATCTAAGCCCCTAGATCGATTCTTAAGATTAAGAAAGCTCTAGGGGTAGGATCCAAGCATCAGCCAACTTCAAGAGTCACTGATCTAAAACAATGCCCCTTTTGGCAGTTTGGGAGACAGAAGCCGAGATGGAGGGGACATGACTTGCCCAAAATTAAATAGCCAGGTGGGATAGAGTCCTGAGCAGAACTAGGGTCTCCTAACTTTAAATTGATACCTCCTTCCATCGTGGTTTTCCCTCTGGTTGCTTTAGAAAAGAGGGTCTTAATTTCAGGTACACTTTAAATTATCTGGGGAAATTTTAAAAAATGTATGACGACAGGCTCCATCCTAAAGTTCTGATTTAATTGCTCTGAAGTATAGCCTGGATATACATATTTTTTAAAGTTCTTTGAGTGATTTTAATATGTAGTCATGATTGAGAGAAGTCCTGCTTTCAAGGCAAAACTCAGGGGAGAGAGAGAGAGAGGAAAAAAATAATGCTATGGAGGTCAAGGAAGGGAATAATGTTCCTGTAGGAGAAATCTTGGGATTTATCAAAAGAAATGATATTTGAGCTAGATCTGAAGGAGAAAAGGACTTGGTTATATGGAACTGGTGAAAGGCTTTCCACCGGAGGAAACAGCATGGCCCGGGTCCATTGGGAAGGGATATGTGAGAGATGTGACAGTTGAGAATTGGACAAATTAGGACTAGAGTGTGGGAACTATGAATGCCACACACAGGAGCATGGACTGAATTGTCCAGGCCAGACATCAGAATCACCTGGCGGGCTTGTTAAAACAGGTTACTAGATCCACCCGCAGAGCTCCTATTCGGTGGGTCTGGGTTGGGGCCTGAGAACTTGCATTTCTAACAAGTTCCCAGGTGATGCTGACGCTGCTGGTCCTCAGAAGACACTTTAAGAACCACTGTGTTAAGCCAAGGAAAATCACAGAAGGTTTTGGCTTTTGGATCACATGAAAACGGTGTGAGAGAGAAAGAAACAGAGAGAAAAAAATGTTCTTACTGAGACAGGAACATTGATCTAGTGTAGAGAGAGAAAACAGGAAGTCCAGAGCAGCCTGGAAGCTAATTCAGGGGCTTCAAGCAGAAGAAGCAAGGGAGATCACGAGGAGGACGTGGACAGTGGCATCGGGGAGGAAGGGCATTTTCGAGACTGATTGGTGGAAGAGTATAGAATGTGGTGATTATCTGAATTTGGAGGGAAGTTGAGGCAGAGTCCAAGGTGCGTGAGTTTTAGAGCTAAACAGCCAAGATAATGACGCTGCAATTCTCCGAGCCCAAGAGTGAGGAGGAGGGACGGGCATGGGCAGCCCCAGGGGGCTCGGCTGCAATGTGAACGCTGAATCCTTGTCTCAAGCACCCGGGAAGACCATGACCTCTGATTCAGGCCTAGCACCCGAATCAAGATGACTTGGACTTGCTCCCCTAAAAGTCACTGTTTCTGCCCTTAAACTCATACCGTCCTCGGGGTGGCGGGTGGGCTGAGCTCGTGTGACCCTCACCCAGCATCCAGAACTCTGGGCCCATTTCCCGCCCTGTCAGCTGAAGGAAGGAAAGGCTATGGTGTCTCTCTTCAAGTCAAATCAGGGAGGCAAAGGAATCAAGCGTTGTTATGTCACTCATGCTAAAACTCATTTTGCTCCAAATCCTCACTTTTCATCTGCCTTCATGTTTACAGAATGTTCCCTAAAGCAGTTGTTCTCAAGCTTGGCTGCATGTTGGAATCATCTGGGAACTTTAAAAAGTCCCTGTACATAGTCTGCATCCCACACCAATTAAAACGGTAATCTCTGAAGTGGGACCCAGGCATCAGTTTACAATTTTAAAGCTCCCCGAGTGATTCAAAAGTGCAACCAGGATTGACAACTGCACCCTGTGGGGTGTGTATAGGCAGCCTTCAAATAGCGTATTTATGAAAATGACATTTCCTCCCTAAGGAAATGGTTTGAATGTGTCTAACAGTGCCCCACCCCCCCACACACTCCCTTCCCACACATGGGAACTGGTCAAGGGGCAGGTTGGCCTTTTGGACCCACGGGCCTGCAGTGCGAGTTAGGGGCAAGGAGCGTTTACTGTGGCTGTGGTTTATGAAGCCGGAAACCATGCCCTGGGAGAGGCTCAAATGCTCAAAGTCCAAGCGAGCCTTCACTCAAGAAGGCTGGCCCAAAATGAGATGGGGTGGGGTGGGGGATACTTGGGGTGGGGTAGGGCATGATTCAGAGCCAAAACCAACAGGGAGGTTTGAGAACCCAAGAAACCTGATGGAAGGAGCAGTGGGCATGGGCAATAGCAAGTGTCCTGCCTGGATTTTACCATCATAGGCAACTCCCACAGCTGCCCTTCAGATACAGGTGAGTGTGGGGAGCCAGGAGAGGGCACAGTGTGACAGGGGCTGGCTCCTGGTCTCCTCCCTGACTGGGAGTATCAGAAGCAGAGAAGGATTAACTACAGGGGCTATTAACCTGGATTTGGAGGTTCTGAAGCTTGTACAGTTGGAGGGTATCTTTAAGAAAAAGAATACAAAAAGACAAGTATAACACAAAGCACAGGGCCTTGGAAAGAGCCTACGCAGATGAGGGGCCTGATAGTGGAGCTTTATTACCTCCCAGAAAATCTGCTCAGATTAACCTGCTAACGTCCTATGACAGGATATTGACTAAGCGTTTCATTTCCAAATCTTGTCATACCTTCCAGAGTTGTGCCTGCGTGGTCCTGTAGGCACTGTGATCTTTGAGACACCTGTCAGACCAGGGAGGACAGCCGTCCATTTATTTCTGGGGAAACAAGGGAGTAGAGAGGTATATGTGGTCAGTCACCTTACACGTCAGTGGCTGTGCCACAGACAAGGGCCCTGAGTGCCAGCCCTGTATGCCACGCTTTCCCTTCACAAACTTGTAGTAGAGTGTACTATGTCAGGGCCATGCTGAGCCTGCCAAGAACCACAGTGACTCAGACATGGACCTGACTCTCAAAAGTGACAAGACTGTCCCAAAGGAGCTCCAACTATGGTGAGGAGGTCAATTTAGGCAGATAATTACAGTGTGAGGAGTGCGGGAAAGACATGTACAAGGCATCTCTGAACACAGGAGAGAGGGAGGGAGTACTCATCCCAGATAGGCAAGCTTCCCAGAAGCGGCCAGGAGAAGGGGCCTGAGAGAGTGTGTGTGGATCCACTGAACAGAGAAAGTCGTTCCTGCAATGGGAACAACCACAATATTTATTGAGCGCCTACTACGTACCAAGCCGAGGGCTAATCATTACTATATTTAGCCATCGAATCTGCAAAACATCCCCACAAGATTGGCCCTATTATTATCCCTCTTTCACAGATAGGAAGCTGAGGCAGAGTGAAGTTAAGAAGCTTTTCTCAATTACGCAATTAATTAAGTGGTGAGTCTGAGTTTTAAATCCAAGAAGTCTGTCTCCAGAGCTCATATGTACACAAAGCTATGAGGGGCAACTCAGAACATTTGGGGAACTATAAGAAATTCAGTATCTCACACACAGGAAGCGCGAGCGAGGCTGGCCAGCAAGGAAGGAGGCTGGGGAGGCCAAAGGAGCAGGATGGATCCTAAAGAGCCTAGAAGAACAAGTGAAGGAGTTTGAGTTGGTCTTCTAAGAGGCAGGATAACTATTGAAGGTTTTTAAGCAGGAGCAGAGCACGATCAGGTCTAGGCTTTAGAAAAGATACTCTGTTTAGAAGATGCGATTATCAAAGATGGTTAGAGGCCATCCTATGGAAGCAGGGACCTCTAAGCATGCTACTGCAGAATCCTGGCAAGTGCCGCCAAGACCTCAGCTGAGGCCGAGGGACCAACTCGAAGGGCTCTGGCTCCAAAGATGAGCTTTACCAGCCTGGGTGGATGGGTTTGAGGCAGAGGCAGGTAATGGCTTTATGCCACAGAAAATGCTCTGGACGTGGAGGCAACAGACCGGGGTTCAATGACCACACACTCACTGCCCACCTTCGCAGACTTAGTTAAATCCCTTTACCTCGCTGAGTCGTAATTTCCTTATCCAGAAAGTGAGAATAATAATTCTTGCGTTGTCTGACTCATTTAATTTTTGTGAAATTTAAACAATATAATATATTGGAAAAATGACCCGCAAGTACAATGGAAGCTTTAAAATATCTGCACAATTAACTGTCAGCCCAGAGACCAAGGGTTTCATTTTCTTGAGCTAAAGTGATTTCTTCAAAGCACAGCCCAATGCCACATCCTCTGTGAAGACTTTCAAACCTTTCTCCAAACCCCTGGCCGGAAAGAGCCCTCTTCGTCCCCTGAAGGAGTGCGGCTTTCTAGGTCTTCCAGCACCTCACTTTTTTCTATCCCCAATTCAGCTGCGGTTGGTTATTTACCCAGTTCTCACCCCTTCCTACCTTTGTGAGAATGATGGCTGATGCTTTCTTATTCTTCTTTGCAGCGCAAAAGACACACTGGCTGCGATTTTGTTGAATGACTGAAATAGAGGGAGTAAACTGGCCTCGGTTCCACAGAGCAGTCTGGGAAGACTGCAGCCCTCGCTCAATGAAAATAGCCAGAGGGGTCTGTGCAATGGCATGGAGGGTTAGATGTATGAAAGGCTGCAAACGGCCTTTCAAATCTACGCTTCTCCAACAAATAAATAAGAACAGTGAGATGAAATAATGTGAATGGAAATAATAATAGTGAGAATAACTGTATTTGCTAACAGTCATGAGAACTTACTTATTCTACGACAATTTGCTAAGTGTTTTACCGAATTGTCTCATTTGATCCACCCAACACATCTCGAAGGAGGTAATGTTTTTATCCAGCACCTAGCACAGTGCCTAGGATAGTGACGGTGCTCAGTAAATTTATAAAAAGCAGTGATAAATAAGGAAACTGAGCACAGGAAGGTGCAGTAACTTGCCTAAGGTCCTACAGTTAATATCCAGAAGAGTTGAGATTCTGATCCCTCTGGTTTATGAACTACTTCATCCTGCTTCTCAAAAAAGAAAAGATGACAGGCTATGGGCACCATGAGGTAAAAGCAGATGCGGTGAGGGAAGGCTTCTTCCCTCTACATCGGTACATGGGGGCTAGAGTCTGAAAATCCAGGAGATACCCCTGAATCAGTGGTCGTACTGGGCCAGGCTTCTTCAACCTGGAAAGAGTCAATTCTGAGTCACAGGTAGCCAGCTAGGGCAGGAGAGATGGCTTCAGAGTCCAAGACCATCAGAGTCCAGCACACGAGGAGTAATGGAAGTTTATCTGCGTGAGGCTTTTCCAGACATTTCCTTATCAGCATTTCTTTTGGAAGGTCTGGGCAATCAGCTTCATTAGAGGTGCCCAGTCTGACAGAAACTCCATTTATTAGGAAAGGTGGAGTGCACTTGGGGTGTTCTAGTATCCGTCCTCTGCTCCCTCAGCTCAACTAGTTGAGAGAAGGTGAGACAGGAGACAGAGAGGGTGTGAATGTGCCAGAGAAACCCCACAGCCTTTGCCCAGGGAGTAGCAGAGAAGCAGATCCTGTCTCACTGATCCCAGACCCCTCCACTGCCCCTGCTGACATTTGATAAATGCTTCCTGTGAAAATGTTTACCCAGGAGGAAATGGATCATGCTTCCCCTTCCTACCAGAAGGGTGGGAAGAGGGGCTGCATTGGCCCCATAAATTCCAACAACTGTCATGCACACTATCTCACCTCCCTGGGTGCCTCAAAGGAGGTGAGACAAGGGTGTCAGACATAGAAAAAAAGCTGTGACAGGAGGCGGGTGCACAGTTGGGAGGTCATGTCTGCAAAACACATCCATGTCTGTTTGTCACTTTTATCTTCTATTTTTTTCTACATTTCTTTTAAATTAAGTTGCCGTCTGTCCTTGTTTCATTGGGGAAATCCTAAAGGAATCTTTACATTTTTCCCTGCTTGGGAGATGATATAGTGGGTGGATCCAGCAAACTGTCACGGTGGATCTTAAATCTTGGGAGCAGAGTTGTCCACAGACCTGGAAAAACCATTTGTTTCCCCAACAGTCAGGGTCTCTTGGCTCCAATCTCAGTTGTACTGCTGTCTTCTCTGGAGGAGTAGTTGGATATATTGAAAAGAGTGATGTCAGGAGCCAGAGCAGCTAGTGGGTCCTGGTGTCATCACTTATTCACGCTATGACCTTGAGCAGGCCCCATAACTTCTTTGAGCCCAGACTCCTTCCCTTATAAAACAGAGACAATGACATTACCTGCAACACAGTCTCTTGTGGAGGTCAAGTAAGGGAATGTGCATCCAAGTGCTTTGAAATAGTAAAATAATGCACATGTATGGGTTTTTAAAGCTTTGGCTGAGTTTCCCATTTATAAAATGGGTACGATAATCTCTGCGTCTCACTTTCCAGAACGTCAGGAGGACAGAAGAGTTAATGTTTGCAAAGGTGTCCAAGATCTTGAGTCAATTTTCCATTTTACCAACATCCAGTCAGAAATTGGAAAACACCCAAATTAGGTTTCAATTCTAAACAATGACTACCTCAGCCAACAACAGTACCCTGAGGCAAAGCACCAAAGACTAAGTTACTTTTTAAATATCACATTCTCAATCTCTAAACTAATTTCTATATTTCTAGCTTAACTTGAATATCTCTAGCTAAAGTGCCCCAGTTCCCAGCAGTAGTTCCATAAAGCATAACTCATAGAGCGCAGGTATCACAGGTACCAGTAGCTTATTTAAAACCCCAGATTCTTTTCCTGTTTTGAATCAGAAACTCTGGGTATAGGATGCGGAAACTGCACCTTAACATGGTCTCTGGGCAGCCCTTCTGCATGCCCAAGATTGAGAGCCACTAAATCTGGAAGCCCCACAATGTTCTGCAGAACAGTCACACAAACCTTATCTCTGTATGTCCTCTAGCAGCCAATCCCTGGCCTCCTTCAGAAGAGGAGACTCGGATACACAGAAATGTATTGGAGCCCAAGTCATGTGATCCCAGGCTCCAAGGCTTCATTCACATCCATAGCTCTGGTTCTGGAAAAGGCAGATGGGAGAGGCTGGATCTAGAGCCAAGTCTGGACTTTAGCTGAGATCACAGCAGATGTTAGCACAAGGAAGCACGACCAATGCATGCATCTAAAGTAATAAATAGGGCCACCAGGCCCCAAAGGGAGGGAAATGGGCTGCAGGTGACATCACAGTCCTGGCTTTCAGGCAGCGGACCTAGGTCACAGGAGCAGTGATAGAGGGAGGTGGAGGGAGGAGACTAAGCAGGTTATTACAGATTCTTGCGGGATATAAGAGTTCTAATGGCATGGATTTCATTTTAATCAATATAGTTCCCTCCGAGTTTCTGGGAACAAATATTGAATCTTGGAGACCTCGAAAGGGATTGATGTATTCTCTGGTATCAGCTGATCCATGGTTGGTTCATCAGTTCACCGGATTCTATGACTTGTTCTACATGGTATTAGAGTTGTGTGTGGAGATATATTTCCTCATGAGGCTGACCTCCTACTTATTCATCAAGATGACCTAAACTTACTGTATTCCATGATGATTGTTCATTGCAGCTCTTAGTCATCTTGTAGGAATGTGGTGAGCATCTGCAGATGAATAAACTTTCCAATTCCATTATATCGCTTGATGGCAGACACAACCCCTGTAAGTAAGACCAGATGGGCTATCATTTCCGTTTCTCAGGTAACAAACTGAAATTCAGAGAAGTTAGAATAATTTCCCAAGTTACACAACGTAAAGTTCACAATGCAATATGCATATGACATATTATTGAATCGTACACTTGAATAATATATAATTTTATTAACCAATGTCACCCCGATAAATCTGATTTTAAAAAAAGTGTCATAAGTAGGACTCTGGGTCTTTTGGCTCAAATTTCCTTCTACTGTAACTTTCTTCAGTCTCAGAAACTTGACTTTTGAGATACCTCTGGAAGCTGTCTTCTCAACACTTTGAAAATCTATAGAGCTCTTCCTTCTTGTTTTCTGGTTAAAAACCAGAACCTCCTTATTAAATATCTTTATTTAAGACTTTGGCATATAAGTTAGGGTAACCAATCACCTCAATTTTTCCAGGACTACCTTACTTTTAGCACTGAAAGTCCCACATCACAGGAAACCCCTCGGTCCTGGGAAACTGTGACAGTTGGTCATCTTACTGTTCAAACCACCTCATCCTCCAAGTGAGTCTCCAGCTGCACAGAAACCCATGCCTCCTGACTCCCCCTTCAGGTTCTGACGCACTTACCAAATCCTCTGTTCCCCAAGAATCATAGTCTTCAGAGCAAATACGACACTGGGAAATCAATCTGCATCCAGCTAAGCACTTCGGTGAACTTCTCATTACAATGGACATTTTAGCAATATAGAAGAAAGGATACAGAAAGCAATAATATTAGATTCATCGGTACCAATTTCCAAATGACCACATACAAGAATTTGCTTCACTGAACACTGGTGCTAAAAGGGAAAAATGATTCAAGACACAGACACTATGCTGCTCTACAGTTAATTTAGAAAACAGTGTTATGTGCATTCATTCTTATGGCTACTGGAGCAGACAATCCAGTTAAATCCTGGCTTTGCCATTTAGCAGTTGTGTGACCTTGGGCAGGGTGTACCTAATTTCCTCATTTGTAAAATGGAAATAACAGAATTTCCTTCATAGAGTTACGATGAGAATTAACACATTTAAATCAATAGAGAATACCTTCCATAAATTACTCAATGCCCCCACAACCTACCTAATGGTTAACACCAATGTCTAAATATGAAATAACACACAGCAGGATTTGTTTGTTTCCCAATAATTGCAGAGAGTAAAAGGGAACTGGAAAACTGTTTTTCCCCGGAATATATTCTTCTTTCTTCTTCCCTTGGAGAGTCATTGTAGCTCTAAAGTCTCATTAGGCAAAGGTCACTGTGGGCTGAGGTGATGAAGACAGGGAAGAGGAGAAATGCGCTAGCATTGCTTGGGGTGCCTGCTGTATCCTAGCTTTTTGCACATTTCAATCCTCTCTAATAGAGGCTGAATGCTACCTGTGACCTGCAACTCACCTTTTTGGTATGCTCCAGAAAACTTCCAATTACCAATATCTGCATCTCTAGGCCTGATGACTTTTTCCAGAACCAGGATCAATCCAGATGAGCCGAGAAATTAGCACTCTCTGGGAGCAGCCTTCAGCCAATGACTGAGAGGAGTTGGTGTTTAAATACCCTTCAAGGAAGATAATTTTTGAGGCATGTGTTTTAGAACTTTTCAAGAGTGTCTCTGTTGGAATTAAAGTGCAGTTGCCCACAGAGGTAACTGGCTTGACAGCGAACACTTACCTGGTTGCCTTCCCTTCTCGATATCACTGCCCCCGTCTCTACTTGTGCTCCTTCTCCTTCTCAAATAGATCATTTGCACTTGTATCCTTGTCTAAGGGTCTGCTTCCGGCCAAATCCAAACTAAAGCAGCCTCATTTTTGAGAAATTGATTAAAACTGTATCCTTTTGACTAGTGAGAAAACTAAGACTCGAAAAAATTAAATAACTGTCTAAGATCACATAGCAAGTGTGGGATAGTGCTCAGGTCTGAACTTACATCCCTCTGACTCCAAGTCCACACCCGTTCTGTTAGCATGCTGAGAAAAGTCGCTGGATCTTGGGGATACAGCCAACTCTTACTCCTTCCTATACTCACCCCACTCAGGACACTGGGAACTCCAAATCAAGGCTGACAAATAAGCTGATGACTTGGTCTCACTCAATTCTCATTGACTTCTTATTCATTTTAAAATGTCTCAGTCCCAGCTCTCCATGTGAAATAAGGAATGATTGTTACAGTGGAGAAAAGTAGCCATGTGGGATTCCTGTACTCCACATGTGAGAGTAGGTGCAGGCCAAGAAATAGGGAGGTACCCTTTCTCTATGTGGAGATGCTGAGAAAATGTTGTCTCTACATTGTTTATCCAGATTCATAGAAAATGGGTTTTGAACAGTGGCCAAGACATGGAAGCAACTGAAGTGTCCCACGATAGATGATTGGCTAAAGAAGCTGTGGTACATATGTATAATGGAATATGATCAGTCATAAGAAGAGATGAAATACTGCCATTTGCAATAACATGGATGGACCTTGAAATAATCATACTAAGCGAAATAAGCCAAACAGAAAAGATTGAAAATCACATGATATCACATATGTAGGATATAAACCTAAAAGCAACAAATGAACAGGACAAACAGAGACTCATGGACATGGACAATGGACTAGTGGTTACTAGAAGGGAGAGGGGGAGGGGAAGGGCTAATAAAATAAAATGTTTAAAAAAATTAAGTATATACAGTATGAAAAAAAATAAACTGACATTATAAAAAGAAAAAGAAAAGAAAAGAAAATGGGTTTTGAAGCCACCATTCCAATTCATGGCCATTTTGGCAAATAGTTTGGATTAAGGTAGCACATAGCCGTCGTATTGGAATAAGTGGAGTGTGTGGCTGGATGTAGAAGTTTACTGACAACCAAACCAGAGTCTGGAAGCTTAAAAGCCTTGCTGTGGCTCAGAGAATTATCCATGAACCCAGGTGAAGTTTTGGTTTGGTCAGAGGGTAACTTGATCCAACTTTTAAGCAAAATGAAATTATCATGGTCAGGAGCAGATGGATGGAATAAATCACATGAAATCGGCCTCAATTTATCAAAAGCTGTCAGCAGAATTTCTTTTATTTATGTCTAATGTTCTAGTTACTTATTGTTTTATATCGAACCATCCCAAAATTTAGTGGATTAAAACAACCATTTTATTATATTTCATAATTTGTGTGAGTCAGGAATTTGGGCTGGGATTGGCTTAGCAATTTTGTTCCATGTTGCATCAGCTACAGTTACTTGGAGGTATTCAGGTGGCAGATGGGCGGGTCAGAAGGGTCTGAGATGGCTTCACTCACATGTCAAGCTCATGGTGGACATGGCTGGAAGGCTCAGTGGGGACAATTAATCAGAGAACCAAGTCTCCAGTGAACAAGCTAGAAACTACATGGCTTCTTATGACCTAGTTTTGGAGTCACATAGGGTCATGTCTGCCAAACTTCTTGTCAAAGTGGTCACAAGAGCACCTTGATTCAAGGGGAAGGAACTTAGACCCAACCCCTCGATGGTAGGGTATGTAAAAGTGCAACATTCAGTTTGAGTTAGAAGCAAAGAAGGGAAGTCAGGGCCTGCAGGCTTTCTCTGAATCTGAGACTGTAGCTGCAGCTGCTTTGCCAGGACAAAGCATTTGTGACCTAGGGTGTGCCAGGGAGGGAATAAGGAAAGGAGGGATCTGGCACAGCTGAAATCTCTGCTTTTCCGACAGCACTCCCTGCTTCCCGCTTTGCTTGGTCGGCAGAGCTCTGCACTCAGCACCACAGTCATTAGTAAAGAGCTGAGTGAAGGGTTCCGCCTACTCCAAGATGTTGGACCCTTGGAACTGAGAAAAAGGGAAGAGGCCAGCATGGAAAGATTTGGCTGATTTGAGCACTGTGCAAATCAAGCAGGGTTCAGGAGCCCAAGAAATAGCGCCTAGTTGCTCACCACACTGAAGATCTAGAGCTGAGGTTAGGCTCCATAGGGCACTGCCAGTGAAGCCAGCATCTCCCAAGGCCACACTGTAGGCTTCAATTCTGATGTTACTGTCCAACGTACTGATGATCTCTTTCCTTAAAGTTTTATCATCCATTTTTGCACTGAGTCCCTGGAATGGCTGCATGCAGAGTAAATCCTTAGTTTCCCTACAACCATGACTGACAGAGCCATAAAAAACCACAATAACTACCCGGCATGTTCATATGTCTGAAGTGCTATAATGGAATATCATGGGAGCTGAATGCTGGAAGTGTTTAGCATTTTTGCATTGGACAATATAGGCTGCTCCAATTAATGTCAGTCAGATCTACCCCCCCTCCCTTGAGATGCCCAAAATTATATGCTGATTTATTGAACCTACCATATTGTTCCCAAATCAATTTTTAAACATTTCTACAAACCAGGACGTTATATAGAAGCAATATAGCAGTTAGTTTAGTGTTTTGAACTTAATAAATATTCAATAAATGTGAGCCAAATAAGTGCCAGTCTCAATCTTCTACTAACCAGCCATGAGGTCTTGGGAAAATCTCTTCCTCTCACTAACCACCAGTCTGTTCATCTGTAAAATGGGACATTTGGACCCATCTATTCTGAGGTGAATCCCTTGTAGCTCTAAAATTCTATAATTTCATGTAAATGCCAAATCCATTTAAACATTGGCATCAAAGGAAATGGAAGATAGAACTAGTATTTTTTTAACTTCTCTTATTTTATGCTTCATTGCTTATTTTATGCATTGTTTCATACGCTTTCAGATCTATTATGTATTTAGTTATCATAACTAACTTGTGAAGAAAATATACTGTTTCAACATTTGGGAAAACCGAAGTTTATTAACTTTAGAAGACATCAATTTCTAATCTTGATAGAATTCCAACTGCTTTAAGACATTGGGAAATAGGCAGTGTAAAACTGCGAACCCTGAAATAAGGAATCAGTGAGGGGAGACTTAAAATAACCCTGGATTAACACTTGAAGGCAATTTCCACCTGGAAATCACAAGCACAATCTGGCAACTTTGCTAAGTAGAGGAGAGAGACACTAGCGATTGGAGAAGCTGAGGTGGCCAGGAGTTGAGGATCACAATTCCAGAAAGGATGGGAGATACACAGAAAAAGAACACCATAACTCTGCTGAGATATTCTCTTGTATCTGCTAAGTATTAGGCCATTTGTGTATAAAACGAAAGTCCACAAAATAAGGCAAAAAAAGTTACTGGAGAGTAGTAAGCTGAACAACCCAAAGCTCTTATAGGTGAAGAAATGGATGTACACCAACCAACCAAAGTGGAGAGTCCTTGGTGATCCCTTCAGCCATTCAATGAAAAGCCCAGAGGAGTCACACTCGAGTAAAGTGGCTAAACTATTCCTGAGTGACGGTTACTCTCGACCCTCCATAGCAAGGTTTAAAGACAGGATTCAAAGGGATCAAACTATTTCATGAGTACATTAACTGCCTGCCAAAACAATTCTAACACTCTTTAAAAGAAGACAGCAAAGTCCAAATACTTAATGATACAGCTTCACAATGTCTATTATCTAATAAAAAATTGCTAGACATATAAAGAAGCAGGAAAATGTTCACCCATGACCAATAGAAAAACCAGTCAATAAAAACAGGTCAGTATATGACAGAGATGATGTACAAGCATTTAAGTAATTGAACAAGACCCGACAGAGAGTGAGTAGAGAGTCTGAATTCAAACCCAGGACTCCCAACACTTTCACATAGTGCTCTTTTCATTACCTGCACTCATCAGTCTCTCTGCAACTGGGCAATTTATAAGGTTTTACCATGACAACCTCAATGCAATTTTCCTATACTTCTGGTTTGCACTTTAGTTGGAATCTCTCAGAGGCTCGTAGAGATGGACACTACTGATCTAAAAGCTGTGAAGGCCAGTCTCTGATCATGGACCATCGCAGGCCATCTTCATGGACAAAATTTCAACATTACTGCAATAGAACTCCTTTGTCTCTCCTTTTTCCCTACTACAGCACTTGCATGAGAATTCCCCATGGCCACCACCTGTCACATCTCTGGCCAGAGGAACTCTGCCCCAGCGGCTGTGGCTTACGGGAACATAGGAATCAGTGTGTGAATGGTGGGAACACATGCCAGGAAACCAGGCCTCCTCTTCATCCCTGAATTGGCAAAAACTTGGAGGTGAGTCAACCAGCTCTCTGTGCAGTTAAAAGATGAGTGGGTAATTGCGGATGCTGTCGGCGGGTCACACAGAAAATGAGGAACAAGTGCCTAATTGGGCCCACAAGTTCAGGCCTCCGCTTTGTCCTTGAGTTGGCAAGGGGTAAAGGGGAACACAGAAAGTATCGTAGGCTGCCATCAACCTGCAGAAAGGTTCAAATTCCCCCCAAACCCACCCCTCGATGCCGGGGGTATATTCATGTGTGTGCTGCCTACCTGTGTTTGTGAAAAAATGGTTCAAAGAGCACAGACACAAGGTCACCTACCAGGCTAGGGGTGCAGTTTTCCTCCCTGCAATTTACTGCACAAGTTGTTACCAAAGCAAATATCAAAGCCCTGCAATTTGCTAATTACAGGCGGGATCCCGGGCTTGTGGGCCCAATTAGGCACTTGCTCCTCATTTTCTGTGTGACCCGCCGACTGCACTCACAATTACCCACTCATCTTTTAACTGCCCTGAGAGCTGGTTGACTCACCTCCAATTCACTCCCACTATCACCAGGTAACCTTTGGTATCTTTCTGTTTTCAAGGTTCCCCACATTTACCTATTATCTCTCTCTGTATCACTGGACAATGTCTGGTTTCCCCTGACTGGGGCTCCTCTGAGATTTCCTGATCTTACTCTTCGCCTAGGCTGGGAGCATAAGGCAGGAAGCAACTCCTGTTGTTCTGGGCATCTTGCCTAGCTCCCCCAAGGGAGCTCCGGAGGCTGTGGCCATGTTTAGTTTAGCCTCTGCCCCAGACACAGAAGGAGTAAGGAAAATTACAGCTTCTTCGGAGCCAGCTCATTGCCAGAGCTCCTGCCCACGCTCTCCATCAATACCTTCCTGGCTCTGGAACTCAGTCAGGTCAGGGCTGCATCCAGGAAGACTCACTGCCAGTCCTGGGGAAGGAGGTCCCAGTAGCTGCCAGCAGTAGCTCTCCAGAGAGACACAGTTGGAGGAGAAAAACCCCCTCATGATTTTCTACTTCATTAGGCAAGCGACCTGGCAAGCAAAAAATTTCCAGCACACTTTTTGATGATTTATTATGTCAATGATTCCTACCCTTTTTTGTGTCACAGACACCTTTGAAAATCTGATGAAAGTTCTGAACCTTCTCCAGCCAGAATGCTCATATTTTTATTCCATTTATTTATTTAATCATTCAATGGAACACGTATGTGCCAAACACTACTTGACACTAAGCAAACATCAGTGGGCAAAAGAGACAAAAATTTCTACTCTCATGAAGCTTCCATTCTAGCAGGAAGAGAGAGGCAATAAATAATAAGTGTAAGAAATAAATAAAATATCTAATTTGACAGAAAATAAGTACTATGGGAAAAGAAAAATTCGAGAAGGATGAGAGATTAATGGAGATAAAGGTTGCATTTTTAATAGAGTGTGCCAGGTTGTCCTCATTGAAAAGTGAAATGTAAGCAAAGCATTGAAGAATGTAAGAGGTTTCCCCACGTGAGTATCTGGAAAAAGAGTGTAGCAGCCAGAGGTAACAGCCCGAGTGCGAGGTCTTGCCATGTGTCTGAGGTAAAGCAAGGACAGGGTGGCTAGACTGGAGGGAGGCAGGGAGGGAGGCAGTCTCAGCGGGTCAGAGAGACAAGGCGGTTGAGGGGGCAGATATCGCATATGGCCTTGTAGGTCACAAGGACTTTGACTTTGACTCTGAGGGAAATCAGGAGCCATTTGTGGGATTTGAACAAAGGGGGATGTAATCTCAGTGGTACCAGTGGAGACCTGGAGAAAGGTGAGTCAAGAGGATTTCCTGAAGAGCTGCGGTGTGTGAGAGAAAGATGTGCATGTGTGTAACTTCACGCACACTTCTGCAGTCTACCAAGCTCCTAAACACCCTCCATGGATGCAGGCGAAGGCCCCTTATCAAATGATAAAGGGAAGTGGTGACCCCAAGGAAGAAGGGGACAGTGGTGGCTCCTGTGGAGGAGTGCCTCAGCTGTATCTAAAAGTCTCATTTCTTTTTAAAAATGCATAAGAAGATATTTCAGGCAAGTATGGTAAAACATTAACATCTGGTCATCTGAGTGGTGGATACATAGGTGTCTCTACTATAATATTTTCTGTTTAAAATAATTTATACTTTTAAAAAGAACTGCCCATCTTGCGGTTTTTCAGAAGCCTCTCTCTCACTTGCTTGTCAATACAGGATAGGAAATCAACACGATTAAGTTAGCCATTCTGGCTGTGACTTCTGGCTGGGTACTTCACTTGTCTAACTTACTTTCCTTCCCTTTCTTCCAGCAGCTGAGAGGCAAAAGTAAGATAAGTCAGGAACTATCACAAAACCCACACTATAGCTTACAGAGTCTGGATGAGGAAGAGAGTAATGGGAAATGGGAGGACTGGGGAAGGCCCCCTAGCAGAGGCAACCCTTGAGCAAGATCCAGGAGGATGGGCAGAGTGGGTCTGGTAGAAAGAAAGGAAAGTCTTCCAGCTGGGGGATGCTTCACGAACAGAGGCAGAGTTGGGAGCAAGCATAGGGCCCAACCACGTACTCTGCTATGGCCCATTTTAAGGAGAGCAGGCAGATTTTCCTCTCCCGGTACTGAATTAGAGAGTAAAGGCCAGGTGGGAGGAAATTTAGAGCCCTTCAGTCACCCACGTAGGGCCAAGAGAGCCTGATGGTGGAAGAGCTTGCATCCATCTCTGCAGCAAGCTGAAACCTGCAGATCAGGGTGACTTCAGGCCCCAGGGATTAAGGCTACTGAGCTGGGTGGAGTCGCCTTGCGGACCTGGAGGGAGACTTCCTCCAGAGTAGGAGACCAGGGAGGCTCCCCAGCCACCTCTGCAGTCAGCCACCTCAGGCCATGGCCCTCAGACCGCAAATTCCTCACAATCTGCAGAGCTGTCACCGAGCCTGGGGGAAGGTCCCCTGCTGCCCACATTTTGTAGAAACTTGCTGTGTCACAAGTCCTGATTAGGTGCCAAGAGAAGGATTTCCCAGGCCACAGCTTTAACAAGACCATGCTTCCTAATTACTAGTTTTCTCCTAATTAAATAAAAAGGGGGGAAAGAAACTAGTGATTACTCTACCTTGTAATACCACCTTCCATTTATGTGCGTCTCTCTTCAGAGGAGCTCAGAGTGCTTTGTATATTGTTGTACATTTTCCCCTCATAATATCCCTGAGATTCCTAGGGATAGTTATTATCATACCATTTTACAGCTGGGAAAAAGGATGTGACTGAGGTTAAGCAAAGTGTCCAAGTGCCCTCTGTGGCTAGGGTCTGTATTTTGAATCTCTTATAAGAAACCTCTTCATATTTGAAAATAAAGCCATCCCCTTAAACTGGGCTAAAGTAACGCATAAGGAATAGCCATTTACTGCAAACTTTACAATAGTAATTAACACTATTTATTCTCACAACAATCCTACAAAACATATAGTATTACACCAAGTTTACACAGGAGGACAATGGGATTCAGAGAGGTAAAGTGAGCTGCCTAGAGTTGCATAATAATAATAATTGTAACAGTAGTAGTAAAAGCAGGAGCTAAAATTTATTAAGCTCTTACCATGTGCCAGGCATTTCGCACTTATTAACTCATTTTAATTCTTACAACAAACCTCTGAAGTAGATATTAGTATTATTCCCATTTTGCTGATGACAAGACTGAAGCACAGAAAGATTAAGCAACTTGCCCAAGGTCACACAGGAATTCAGTGGCAGAGCAATATAGGAACTCACAAAAGCTATGCATGTCCTACCATACCAGTTTACACATCTGAAGGAATACTGCATTCTAAGGGTTGGCCTGGGAACACCTAGGTACAGTCCAAATGACTCGGGTATATCTCTAGGACTGCTCTGTGCCCTATCAGTGGCCTATGAAGAAGTGAGAGTACACTTTCTGTAAGCCCCTCACTGTAAGGGTGGGTACCGGGAGAGGGGACCCTGGGAGAAAGGCTCTTTCTGTTTGATTGGAGTTACACATATTCTGGGTACTTCTGTTGATGTAAAGTGGTGCGGTAGGGGCTGTTAGCACAAAGGCAGTGGAATCCGTGAATAAGGATTAGCCCAGAGAGACAGTCAGACCAGTGGGAAGTGAACTTGCTGTGGTGCGTGCATGTGGGAGGCAGTGCACCTCGCTCTTCCACACTCCAGAGAAATGAGCCTCTAAATCTAGAACCTTGGCTTTTTCACTGCCCTCTCCCCAAAAGCACCCTCAAGTGACTTATCCCACATCAAGATGAGGATAAGTCCTAGATGGGGACACGAATTCTGACTCCTTGACAGTCTAGCCAAACTTGTCCATCAATAAATTGGCCTGCCAGACCCAGGCTTCAGAGTAGGGGCCTCTGAGTGCCCAGCCACTTCCTGGGTCAGCGAAGGTGAGACCAGGCCCCGCCCCCAACTCTCAGGTAAAGCCCTGCCCTGACTGCCAGGTGGCATGCCACACTCAAACCTCTGTCTTCTCTTTCCAGACCAACACTTGTAGCAGACTAACTACAATCCTCGCCTCCTGTCACTGTGTATCCTATCCCTTTCCGTCAGCTCAGTTTTCCAGACAGCCCTTCCTGAGAATGAGGACATGTCCCAAACAGATGGCATGTACGCAATTGCCAGTGAGTATTGGCTACATCACCCCCATGGTCTCCAGGTCTTTCTGACCAAATCGGAACATTTAGGAAGGTTCTAACTTGCCATGTCTGACTCTTAAAGTTTCCAGAACTTGTATCTCCACCTTGTTGAGAAACGATACACCAGAAGAAAATTCTAGAAGACAGCATCTTTCATCTAGTGAGCACAGTGGCTACAAACATGGGATCTGGAGCACAACTGTCTAAATTTAAACTCCAGCCCTACCATTTACTTACTAGCCGTGTGACTCTGAGCAAATTGTTGAACCTCTCTTTGCCTATTTTGTTGCCTATGAATCGTGGATAATAAGAATTTCTACCACAAAAGAGTCATAGGATTGCTGTGAGAATTAAATGCGTTCGTTATTGCATTAAAGTGCTTAGCACTGAGTAAACATTCAATAAATCTTGACTACTATTAAGTGGCCTGGAAACTTTTTCCCCAGAAAGAGACCTTTTTTTTTTTTTTGGTCAGCTTCTCTTTTGCACCCCAATACCTCAGGCAGGTAGAGGTAGCTCGGTATTGTGAACACTTCTATCAGTTTTGGGGGCTGAGAATCGTATTCGAAAGGAGATTTTGCCTTCCAAGGGTTTATTCTCAGCCCCTGCTAACCACACAATATCTACAGAAAAAGAAAAGAAAATAGAAAGAAGAAAAATCAAAGCCCATGACCTACTCCAGGGAGAAGGATGAACCTGGCTCTCTCCAGCCTCCCTGAAGATCTGTTTGCTGTTTTCGCCCTAGCCGCAGCCCCTGCCATCGACTAGAGGTTCCTCTGCAGATGTTCAGACCTTTTAGAAATGTAAAACCAGTGAAGCCAAGGCCTGTGAGTTCCCAGGGCCTCTCAGGCACGCGGCATCTCTCCCCAACGGCAGCGCCTTAAATACCAGAGGACTTGCCAAAGATGGAACTGTTTTGTTGGAAGCTCGGGTTTCTCCCGCAGTGAGGCTGAGCCGGTGGCGCAGCTGCTCGGAGGTCACGCCCGAGACACGTCCGCACAAGCCCGGCCGGGGGGCGCAAGGGCTGGGGGACTCAGGGGCGCGTCACCTTCTCCAGAGACCTGCCTAGTCTCTGTTCTCATCTTCATTTCACAATTTTGCAGCCTGGGAGGTGGCTTTCCTTTCCCTATGAAGATACAATTTTTGCAAAACAAAACAAAAAGACCCAAGTAAAAAAGAAATGCTTCTTAAAAATGGTAATGTGAGCATTTTTTAATAATTGTTTTGGAATTCTGTGTGGGATCTGGAGTTCTTTTTCAATAAACAGCGGGAAGAAAAAAAACCTACATTCGCCATAGGAAACCTGAAGCCATTTAAAACTTGAAAATTAGCCTTCATTTTCTATTACTTAAAATATTTGCATTTGTATGCCTAGAATCTTCTATATATGATAAAAATAGGGGCACTGAATAGTTTAATCACCTGTATTTTTCTTGAATTGCATATTTTCCTTTGTAAACAAGAAAACACAGATTGGAAATCCATTCATTCCTTCCTAAGTGCTTCAGTTGGGGTTTATTTGTGTTTCCAATCAATGGAAACCAAAAACAACCTTTGCAAGATTGAGATATTTCATGCTAAGAGACTTCAAGACATTTTTATCCTCTCTGAAGCTATTTCTACATAAAGCCCAAGATTGTTTAAATTCAGTTAATAATTATAATTATCATTTAATTTACCAAGTACATTCTACACGTTTGACTTGTCATCTCATTTGATAATACTGGTAAGCAGTTATTCTTAATTCTTATTTTATAGATGAGAAGACAGACTCAGAGAGAATAAGCAGTAGTTAATAAATGATGCAGCCTTTATGTCCACACCATTCAGGTCTGAGAGCTGCAAAGCTGTGCTCTTTTCACCACCAGAAACCATTTCCAGTGTATAAATATTTCTAAGTAAATGGATGGTTAGGGACATAGAGGTGTAGCTGATCTTTTCTCTTAAGTTACAATATAACTTTTAAGGGGAGAGGCGCTGGTTTCTAGAGCTAGTGCTGCCTACATTATCTTGCCATCCAAATTTAATAAGGCTTTGAGCCTCAGTGTCCCCTCTCCAAAATGAGACATTATCTCTGTAGTCCTTTCTAGCTCTGACATCTGAAGATTTATCCTAAATGAAAAGCTCAGATTCTTTAGCCTGTTATTGGGCATGACATAATATTAATCACTACTCTCCTGATTCCCTGGTTCCATTTATCTAACTCTGAGATTCTCAACATTGGCTGCACATTAGAATCTTCTGGGGGAATTTTTTAAAATGCAGATGCTCAGGCCACACCTGCAGAGATTCTGATTTAATTGGTCTGACATGTGACCCAGGCATCGGTATTTTTCAAAAGCTCCCCAGGTGAATGTGGAGCCAGGCTTGAATATTGATCTAACCTAGTGAACTACTCCAATTTCAACCACCCCAGTGGTGCTTTTATACGTGTAGTTACTGTAACTGGAATTCTCTTTTATAAAATCCAATAACACTAGTGCTACCAGAGTCCATCTCAAAACAGATGTGAGCTTTTTACTTTATTTGTGTAATTTGCTTAAATAAATTAAGATGTCTCATTATTGATAAAAATGCTCTAAGGGTGTGTGTGGGGCGGAGGGAGGGGCTGTTGAGACAATAGATGGTTTTTTTTTCTTCAGGGGTAGAGACAGAAAAGTGCTACAAGAACCAGAGGCTCTACGTCAATCTGATCCAATAATTGATTGGCCAAGTGAAAGCGATCACACAAAATATTTATTTAACCCAAGGGTAATACCCGTTCTTTGGAAACAACCTATTTTAGACCTGGCCTCAGAGACTGGGTTGAGTTCGAGTGGTAGAAGTCTGAAAGTCTGGGTAAGAGGTCAGCCTGGAGCCATTTGAATCCCAAAAGGCCCCAGGCTATTTTATGTACTATTAGCCTCTTGATTTGGCATCTATTAGAGGGAGGTAAACTTTCCAAAACTCTCCATCTAAATGTGACCCAATGACATCAGTACACAGGGAAAGTCCAAACATTCTTATAAGTCAAAAAAGATTTACTTCTTCTTTATGGAAGGATCTACTAATTTCCTGATATGCAGAAGAAATCTAGAGTTTGTTTCATTTTTTAAAAAGTCTGTTATACTTCGTTCATTAAGCTTAAGCTTCTTTCTTTTGCATGAACCTATAATCCCCACCACTCTACCACACACACACAAACGCATGCACATGCGCGCGTGCACACACACACACACACAAACACACACAAAAGGAAATGTTTTTTCATTCAACCTCTGGTGACATAGTTCAGGTTGATGAAATTCTAGTAGGTGATATCAGTTGATACTGTGGTCAGAACACGATTTCTCCAAATGAGAACATCAGGCAATTCTGTGGCCCTTTGGCCTTTACCTGTTACTTGTAAACAATCTCAACTGTACAAAGTGGACACAAAATTCTACTTAATGTAAAAATGCATGAAATCGCTTTACTTGTTAAATTGTTTCCCCTTGGCAATAGAAAGATTAACATTTCTGTACAGGGAATGGTTTTGATCTCGCCTTCCAGCTACAGCATTTACATTCCAGTAAAGTTCATCTGGATCAGTTAGTAGTCACATGAATGAATATGCAGCTCAAGATCACGTTCTTAAATAAAGATATCATCCAAAGAACAGGGTGGAAGGGGACTTATCTTAATAATCTAAAGATGAAAATCCCAGAAAGACACAGAATTGTTCTCTAATGTAGATTTCCATGATGAATTCTGGCTCAAAAAAAAAAAAATTATTTGAGGACTAGAATAAAGAAGGGACAGACAGATTATAGCCTCCTTAAATGAGGAAACTGGGAAAACACCTCGTCAACCCAAATACATTGTCTGCATAGATCAAACATGGACCTGAGCTTTAAAACATTAAAATAAAATAAAAAATCTGTCTAGGTGAGAGAAAGGGACTTTGAAGTAATAGGGTAGTTGTCATTTCTTGTATGAACTATAGGAATCAGATCAGAAATACTGACCTTAAGAAAAGAACAGTTTCCAAAGCAAGAAACAATTTTTTAAAATCTCTTTTATGTAGTTTGATATGTAGTTTGAGTTTAGGGGCAGAAGTCGCCTAATGATAATGTGTTTCATGTTTTTATAATCCAATAAACATTTGTCGAGCACTTACTATATACCAGGCTCTGAGCTAAGCATCAAGATACCAAGATGAGTAAGACTCAGTGCCCTTTCTCGAGACACCTACCATCCGTTGACATTGCCTGCAGTAGAAATTCATATGAGGTATTATTAGTACAACCGCAGTTTCACAGGCGACAAAACTTGTTGCTCACAACTTGAGGCTTGGTAGTCAAGATGGTGGGGGTAACTTGGACATGCCACCAGTGTTGATCATTAATTTAAGCCAACAAACTTCCCTCAGAGCCAACCCTGGGCAAGAACTCATGGGAGGTGCTATAAAGGGTACAGAGATGAATAAATCAGGGTCCTCTTCTTCCAGAGGTTCCCAACCGAGTTTCTGGATGAAAAGGAAAACTAGATGTAGCAAGTAAAGACTGCTTGCTAACTGGTTTTCCTCAAGAGAACTACAGAGAGAGACTTTGGAAATGCTTTGGAAGAATAATGCTTTAAAAGCACAATAGGTTAAAACACCGGAATGACAGATTAGCTTTGCCAACCACTTAGTGAATGGCCTTCCTTCAGCACATTGGGCTGATTAAGGAGTAGATATTAACTGGTGAGCTTCTCTGTCTCTGACACAGAGAGGTTTTAGGAGCCATCAATTTATAATTTAATGGGCTTTTAACGGAAAGCAAAGTACTGGTACATTTTCATTCAAAATAGCCATGCTGATAAAAGCCCGACTAACCACCTCTAGATAAGAGTCGGAGTAAAAAGTATCATTGAAGGAAATGCTACATCATTCCAACTGTCCATGTCACCTCTTCAGCTATTTCCTCAAGTCTACCCCAACCATCCCAGCCTAGATGTCTGTCACTGTAGCTGAATTCTCACAGGCCACTGGGCTGTATCCCTGGATCTCACACCCAGCCAGTACAGTTGGAGCTGTTCTCTGGTTGGATGATGACCATCCCAATTAGTCTGTGAGACCCTGACACTAGAGATCACATCTCCTTTCCCCTCTGCCGCATTGACTGCTCCTAGAATAGGGCTGTTCGTATGATACAGGTTGAGCACGGCCTGACAGGGTAAGCCTTAGACCTGGACTGGAAGACCATGGCCAGCGTGAACACTGACTAGCTATTAACCTTGGAAAAGTAACTTTTTCTGTCTGGACGTTAGTATTCCCATCTATAAAGTGAACAGGATGAATTACGCATTCTTTGAAGCCTGTCCCTAATACTTTATGATTATGCGATTTTTAGCAAATGCCAAATCTCCCCCAACATACCCCGCCACACACACCACCACCCACCTCACTTCTCCTTTCTTCTCCCTGTATTTGTGAATTAGCGGGCAGCTGACCATCTTAAATGAGACGAACGCACAACCTCAAACACACAATCCTCGAATTACTGCTGGTAGGCTGCTTGGGGTGAATGCTCCAAAGACTGGCATTTTATCCTAACAATACCAAAATGACATTCACCCCAATTCCCACTAAATACAAAACTGAGCACATGTGTCCAATTCTTTACAGCTTTCAGGACAGTCTCACATATGATCCCACAACGTACAATAACCTGTTACTGTTGGGCCCATTTTACAGAATAGGGTTTGATGCAGTCACATAACTAGCTAGTAAGTTGTCTTCACTTCACAGAAGCCAGCTGCCTTCTCCCTGAGCTGCCACAGGCACGGCTGCAGATGCTTCTTTTCAAGTGGGAGGCAGGGAGGGAGTGCGTTTGGAGTTCAAAAAGAGAGAAGAGCAAGGAGAAGAGATGGAGGAAGGGGAAGAGAGAAGGAAACAGCTACATTCCTGATACTGGTGAAAGGTCTTCCAGCCTTAATCGGCTCTTAACTCACAGCGCCTTACGCCTCCCAAGGTTTAGAACCTGCGTGTTATTCTTCTGACCCTCAGCCACTTCCCTTTCTTAGGCTGCCCTAAAAAAGAATGTCCGTTGCAATCTCTCTCCAGCTGTTTGATCTTTTTAAATGTCTCTCACTTATCTGTAGCATATGCTCCAACTAAAAAATAGACCTTGGGCATTCAGGATGGGAAAGAGTATTAAATGGCAAAAGCCAGCCTCGTGCCAAGGGTGTGGGCAGCCTCTAGATAGCTATGATGACCAGATGTCCTGGATTTGCTGGGATGGTCCTAATTTAAAAATTCTAGCCTTGTCCCCATAAGTGCCTTCACACTTGTCAGACCATGTGTCCCTATCTGGGGTTTGGAAAATATAGTCACCACATGGATACCTGATATCCAAGCATCAAACAGACCCAATGTCTGCGTCATGGGGGTGGAAAGAGGACAGATATTGGAGCCAGATGGATCTTGGGTCGACCAGCTCTGCCACTTACTGTCTGTGTGGCTTTAGGCAGCTTTTATTCTTTCTGAGCCTCAGTTTCTTCATCTAGAAAATTGTTAGCTCCCCAATAAATCAGCTCCATGAATTTTGACATCAGAAAACCGCTGCTTATAGAGACTTAATATCTTCCAGATGTTTCTGCCATTCTGTCTGTACTGTCACATTGTTTGGATTTTGGTCAAATCTGGTGTGTTATAATTTAAAGCACGAACTTAAATTTACGGTTCTGAGTATCATCTTAAACAGCTATAATAACAGCAACCAAAAAAATCCCAACAGATATGAAATGCCCTTCTTTATTCCTGCACATCCATTCCAAATCCTCCTCACTCTTTAAGACTCAATTGAAATCCACTTTCCACTGCTTCTTAACAGTTTCATGTGGGCTGATCCTGTCTCAGCCAGGTCGGGGGTCACATCTAGATCGTCGCTGTAGGTTCCAGCTGCTTTGCCTCTGTTCTCACCTCCCTTTAATCTACTTGTCACAAGCCCAGCATGTGGACCTTCCTGAGCCCCTCTCCCCCCTGGTACTCAGGGGCGAAGGTGAACAATGGAAAGTGGTCCACCGTGAAGCCAGCCAAGCACCACGTCTGATCCTGCTGCCCACTAACCTGCTGTTGATCTTAGTCAGGTCACCTGACCTTTCTCAGCCTCAGCGCTCTCATCTAAAAACAAGGATTAGGTTTCCTATATCTTGCGCTCATAAGAAGCATTTTCAAAGCCTTCCTGTTGCCCTGTCATTTAACTAGCATTGACTCCTCCAGCTCTCAAATCTTCTTCAGCATCTATTTCCAGGCATATCGAGCACCAACTCAGCATTTAAAACCCTCCAAACACCCAGCATTCAAAAACCTCCATCATCTGGCCTTACCCCAAGATTCTCAGATTTATTTCCCACCCAGCACACACTTTTGGTACCAGCCATGCCAGGCTCCTCACTGTTCGCTTGCCTCTGCCTCTGCATTTTTGCCCAAGCTGTTTTCACCAGGCACGCCCTCTGCCCACCTATCCAAGGAGATATCTTTCTAGACTGATCACGCCCTTTCCCCACTGCTATGAACCAAATTATGCCACCCCCCAAATTCAGATGTTGACACTCTAACTCCCCTAATATGAACTGTATTTGGAGACAGGGCCTTTAAGGAAGTAGTTAAGGTTAAATGAGATTATAAGGTTAGGGCCCTAACCCAAAAGCGTTAGTGTCCTCATAAGAAAAGACACCTAAGAGAGGGTGCTTCCCTCCCTCTCCCCCTCTCTCCATCATGTGAGGACAGAGCAGAAGAGAGCTCTCACCAAAAAATAAATTGACCAACACCTTGACCTTGGGCTTCCTAGCCTCCAGAACTATGAGGAAGATAAATTTCTGCTGTTTAAGTCACACAGTCTATGATATTTTGTTACGGCAGCCCAAGCAAACTAATATACCCACAATCACTTCTCTCTCTTTCTTCAGAACCCTGTGTCACTTGTCACCTCTCCCTCACATGACAACACTGAATTAGTGATACTCTATCTTGCTCACTCAGTAATTTCCCCTATGTGTGCCCGTTTTGCTCCTCCAATAAGGAGTAGGCTCTTTGCAAGTAAGAGCATCATCATCTGTATCACCCACAGGTCCAGCACAATCATGGCACACAACAGAGGCTCAAGACGTGCTTAGCTGGTCACAAGTCCTGCACTGATAGAGGAGGAACAGTGGTCCTTAAAGGATAGGAAGTCTTTCCAGTGTGGCTGTGGAATGCCTTTAGGGGTACACACCTACCCTCGCCCAGACATTTGCTTTTCTACAACCAACCTTGGCTCAGTCACCGTGGTCCATAGCAGGACACTGGGAAGAGTCAAGCACACAAAAGATGCTCCACACTGATATAACAAGGAGTTTCCCCAACCAACAGGTAAGTAACAAAGAGATGGATATATCATACTGAAATAGTCATTGAAAATATTTGTCATTTATGTGCATATTTTTTGTGTATACTAAAAAGCATTTTTGCATTGAATATTTTAATTTATATATTCATATGGTTGAGCACCTGCTGTGTGCCAGCTTCTACACAGGTCACTTCAGACCCAATACCAATCGAATGTATCTCCATTTTACAGGTGAAAAAACTGAGACTTAAAGAGGTTATGTAATTCACCTAAGGTCACACGCCTGGTAAGTGAAATTGTGAGCTAAGTGATAAACTGCATTTGAAAAGCATTCATTTGCTATAAACAGAGCAAATACCACACCCAGAGCCCCCAAACTATTATTTATGAGGGATACAGAAAGGAGGGCAACATAACCTCCATCCTTACAAAATTATAGAAGAGAGAAGAGGTTATGTAGATCACGAGTCACAGGTGGCTACAAATGCCATAAGAAGGGACAGAAATCAAATGCTTTAGGAGTGGAGGACCGGTTGCACACTGACCACACACCAGACACTAAAGGACAAGCAGGAGCAAGGTACAGAAATGGAAACATGCTGATAGAGCACTGGGATGCCGTGGAGGTTTCACTCACCAGGACAGACTTGTAGGGTGGTGCACCCCAGGCAAGACCGTCTGAGGTAACGGGGGTAGGACCTCTGGAAGCATAAGGCCGACTTTATGCAAAGTTCCTGGGGTCTCAGGACACATGGTTTAACCCCATCCCCATGTGCCCCACCCCCAACTTCTCTAGTTAAGGCAGGGGACTCATTAGGGACACTAGGCTGCTGAGAAGGAGGGCCTGATTCTCAGGAGGAGGAGAGTGTTGGGGTATGGCAGAAGGGGCACTGGACTTGGATTCTAGAAGTAGCTCTGCAGCCACGCAGCAGGAAGACCTTGACTAAACCTCCCAACAAGGCAGGACTTAGAAGGCCTTGGCCTGGGGGATTTCTGAGTACCATGTGATGCCTACTCACACCAGGCGCTGGGCTGGAGTTGTGGGTCCAGAGGATGCTGTTTCGGATTTGGGAGAAGTGGGCACAGTGGGGCCTCCTGTTCAGAACTCTCCTTTCACTGAGCCTTACTTCAGGGCGCCTGGCAGGGGACCAGGAAGGTGCTGATGTCAGACATGCCCAGTGAGGAGGGCCTCCCTCCTGCTTCTACAACCACGGCCCATCTAGGCCTTTCTCTGAGTGAGGTCCATGCTTAAAGACTGTTCCGTCTAACAGGACTAACCTACTTAATTAAACCAAAGACACTAGATCATTCCCCCCAGAATATGAAAGGCAGCAAAGGGCTGTGCTGGGCTGCCCCTTCCCGCTGCTTGCCTGCCCTGGGTCGTGCCCCAGGCAGGGGCAGGCCCTCCCGAGTCCCTGGGGTGGGCTGGGAGAGCGTGGGTGCGGGCCTGCCGCGCGCGCTCGGAAGAGCCCCTGGGGCCTGGGCGGCAGGCGGCTCCTGTTTCCCAGCTCGGCCAGGGCGCGCGCAGGGCAGCTGCTGGGAGGTGAGCGGAGCAGCCTTTTCCCACAGTCTGGGGCGGTGACACATGGTGCTCACACATTCCACAGCCGGCGGCCGTGCCAGGCCTGGCCGCGAGTCAAGGCCGGGCCGGGAGCCGCCGCCGCTGAGCAGGTTCCGACTTGGGCACCCGCCACGCCGCCCTCCCGCCTTCCCCACGCCGTGGGGCGGGGCGGGAGAGCAGAGGGAGGGGGCCGCGCTGCCTGCTTAATCCTTCGGCATCTAGACACAACTATGCGGAGTTGTTTTGAATCCCAGTGCGTAGCTCACCTAGGTGCTGAATAAACATGGAATGGATAAATGAATGAAGGAGCAAAGGAACGCAAAGGGTAGCCTCTCCTGGCATGCTTACACCATGTGCCTATACAGTTATTACCAATTTTCAAAGCATCTGACTCCCATTCTCTCCCTATATTTTGAGAAGATCCTGAAGATGTGGGGAGAGGGTTATTTGCACCTCCAGTAACCACGGGGAAAATTGGACTCAGGGAGAAGTGGCTTGCTCAGGGCACTGGTGTTCTTGCCTTTAGATTCAGATGGGAACTGCTAAAGGGATGTGTGGTTGGGGGCACTTTCTGTCATGTCCATCCTCCATCTCTGAGTCTGCAATGAAGGGGCCTGCCAACTTCTGACCCAAACCCACTCCCACAGCTCCCTATTTATTGATGGGCTATGGAAGTCTTTATCACAAACCCACTCGGCAACCTTTTGAGAACTGCAAAAGCAGACGATTAGAAAACAAAAAAAAAATGGGCCCTCTGATTCTGGGGTGGGCATTCCTTTCTATGGAATGGCAAACACTCCTGGTGTTCTGCTTTGCTTGGGCTTCTGTGTGAACTCCCCCACAACCCCAACAACTCTATCACCTCTAGAACTATATCTAACTATATATAACTATAACTGCCCAGGGGAGATAACACACTGAAGCTGGAGGTCACAGTGAGCCTTCGCTCATGTAAAACCTCACAGAGCAAGTAACCCACAAGCATCTCCCACAGGAGCTGCCCAGAAAGTGTTCTGGAAACTTCACTATTTCCAAGGTTGTCATATATATATATATATATATAGTTTTTAACTCTAATGACAACCAGTGAGATGGGTAGTATTATTGTTCTCGGTTTATACGATTTATACTTAAAGAAATCGAGACTTAAAGAGATAAAATCACTTGCTTAAGGTCACATAGCTATAAACGTGCTTGACCCCAGGTTTGTCGAATCACTAGCCCAGGGCTTTGTCAGCTAGGTCTCAAAGATGAGATACAGTTCAGATTACATTCCATGCATACACCCTCTCTCCCCACCTCCCCATAGCACACCTGTGCACAAGAACTGCCCAACCTTAACCTTCTCAAAGCAGAATCACACTTGGTCCTCCATAGATCCTCACTGAAGAGCTTCAGTGGCTCTGACTTTGGTGGAATCTGGTAGAATTTTTCAAACTCACTTTTGTTCTGTGAAATAAACTACCCACGTCTTCTGATCCACAATCAATAATTCTCGACCATTACGACATTATCAAAGAACAGAGAGGTCACTAATGAGGCCCTGACTAATCAGTTAGCACTCACTGAAACTGCTGGGCCAAGCACATAGCAGGGTGGTAATGGGGACAAGAGGGGACTAGGAGGTGAAGAAAAGGAATAAGAGAAGGTACAAGAGCGAATACAATACAGAAGACCCACGATCCCCACGTGGGGCTCCCAATCAGGTAAGATTGGAAAGACTCATAAAGAGACATGTACATCATCACATGATCAAAGAAGCATGAACTAAGTGGGGATACTGAGGCGAGAATGTTGCTAGTTGAAGTGCAGGAAGGGTTCCCTAAAGAGGTGAGCTTTATGTTGGGCCATGAAGGATGAGTGGTCCTTCTGACAGAGGCAACAACGGAAGGCTACTCAGAGCAGAGGAAACACGACGTAGCTTAGAGAAGACAGGAATGTGAATTATGAATAAAAATTGACAAACAGTATATTATCAAAATTTTAAATTTCTGCTCACAAAAAATTACACCATCAAGAAAATAAACAGGCAAACCACAGACTCCACTACAAGCAGAATCTATAAAGCACACCTGCCACTCAATAATAAAAACACAAACAACCCAATTTTATGTTTTAATGTCCAAAGACTAAACTTTCCAAAAGATACACAAATGACCACAACAAGCGTGAAAGCCTTCAACATCATCAGTCACCAGAGAAGTGCAAATTAAAACTACAATGAGACATCACACACTTATAAAGAATGCCCAAAATTAAGAACTGACACCACATGTTGAAGAGGATGTGGAACAATTGGAACTCTCATACGTTACCGGCAGAAGTGTTAGATGATACAGCCACTTTGGAAAACATAGTTTCTTAAAAAGTTAAACATACATCTACCCAGTGATATATGGCTAAATGTTTAACTGTCTCCTGGGATAAAAAACAAAGCTGATTTGTGGCACTTGGATGACTTCCCTGGTATAAATACTCTCACCAGGGCTGATTTCGAGCTGCCAATATGACATCACTGAAAGTGGAGTTGGGGAGAGATGAGCACATTTGCCTCTTGCTGGCCAGTACCAGTCTGCTCCGGCACACCATTGTACCCCTGACCTAGCAATTCTACTCATAGGAATTTGCCTAAGAGAAATGAAAGCATATGTCTATGAAAAGTCTCATAGAAGAATGTTTGTAGTAGCTTTTTTCATTATAGGCCAAATTGGAAATAACCCAGATGCCCATCACAAAAGAGTAGATAAGTTAGCTGCTCTATATTCATACAATAGAATACTATTTATTGATAAAAATGGATGATCTACCGAGACATGCAACCAGATGAATGAATCTTAAAAATATCACGCTATGTGAAAGAAGACAAACATAAGAAGAACATCCTGTATGATTTCATTTACATGAAATTCTAGAATGGTCAAAAGCAACGGTGATAAAATCAGATCATGGTTGTTAGGCGAAACAGGGATTGACTGGGAAGGGCCCCGAGCCAACTTTCTAGGGTGATAGAAACGTTCTGGGCCTTGATATGCATTGATCAAAACAGAACACTTAAGGTCTGAGCATTTCACTGTATATAAATTATAAGAAAAGAAAAAGGCACCACAGCTGAAAAGCCTGGGTTTCCTTCACTCGAACACTGCAGGTACCTCAGGAGTAGAGGACCACAACCCAGAGTGGGGGCTACAAAGCAGCTGGCTCAGCACATGGGCCTCAGGGACTAAATTGTGTTTCTCCTATTTTCTTTAGCAAAACCAACAAAACATTATTTGCTTTGCCGCCCACTGTGATTACCAGGTCCCCCAACCACGGGGCAGGGTATGGGCTGGACAGCTAGAGGGCACTGAGGTCATCCGGGCCAGTCATTCCCATAGCTCAGCTCATCTTTCCTCCACCCTCTCTCTCCCCTCCCCCATTTTTAAGGAACACATTTAAGGGACTTGCAAAGTTACTCTGCCTCCCAGTTCTCTCTATTCCCTCCCATTTTCCTCCAACATTCCCTTCCTCCCAACCACAATCTTCTATCTTCCTTCCACTAAAATATGTAATAGTTATTTAACAGGTCACAGCAGTCAGAAATCCCTGTCTCTAAGGGTTCTACAATAACTGAAGCACAAAAATTATTTAGTAAATTATCAAAGGTCATCCAGCATGTTGAGTTTAGAACATCTTTCTGCCACCACTTATCGAGCGGTGTGATTGTAGGACTGTTCCTTAAATCCTCTGGCCTCGATTTCCTTATTCGCAAAATAGGGGAAATAATTCCTACCTCAGTGGGCTACCTGAGGGATAAAACGAGATAACCTGTGAAAGGGCCAACATGTTTGGGAGACTTACATTTGGGGTTAGTTTATTTTTCCATATTGCATTATGATTAATTCTTACTATAAACATTTTAATGATACCATTTTAAAGAAGTAGTGCAGCTCTCGAGTCATGTACCTAAAGAGGAGCAAAGACAGCCTTCCAGTCCAGGTCTCTGCTCCTCTTCAGTCCACAGGGTGCTTCCAGGCTGGAAAACCATCTAGCTTAGGGCACAGCAGTGGACTCCACCCACTCAAGCTTTCATTTCTGCAATTCCAGAAAAATAGCATAAGAGGGCCAGGTGCAGGAAGGTGGAAAGGCTCTTGTCTCACACAAAAACAGTAAAATTCCTTTCACACCCTCCTACCCCCACTCCTTAATGAGTCTCTTACCAACTAACGTCTCCTTGACTTTTCAAAGTTCTATAAAGAGTTGCTTGTGGAACTCGGAGATTGAATATGAGGCACTTGTAAAACTTCGCACAATACACAGGGTTTCTTTTTGCTTTTTTCATATTATATTCACACACCCTTTCCCAGAGCAAAATGTGCTAGTCATTGTCTGGTGGCTCCGCATCCCTCCTGCCTCCTTAACTCCATTCTCATCACACGCTCACTACTGTAAAAATGGCTGGTTCCAAGGTCCTCCGAAACACTGCAGGCTACTCTCCTTAACTGCCTCAATCTCCAAAGTTAATGTTTCTTCAGTCTTCATATTTGACCTTTCTTTGCTACTCGGTGTGCCCCAGACAAGCCTTTGTGCTTCTGTTCATGCTATCTCTGTGCCTTTGCTCATGCTGTCTTCCCAACACTGCCTTCTTCACACACTGCCCATCCTTCAAAACTCAGCTCAAATACCAGCTCCTCCTTGAAGTCTTCTTTAATGTCACCAGCTAGAAGGGATCCTTCCCTTCATCTAAGACCCACAACACTTTCTAAACCTCCTTGTTATGGCACTCATCCCTACCCCCCATGTAGTATACAGATGAATGAGATGGATAGACAGGCAGATTGGTGAGTTGACGGGCGGGTGGATGGATGGATGCATTGATGGGTGCATGGATAGAATGTATATGAATTGTTGAGTGGATAGATAGATAACAGGCTGACAGCAAGAGCTATAAGATATACTCATACCTGGGTATCTGCATCATATTAATATATTTATTTGTTCAATGTTTATTCAGCAGTTTCTATGTCTTGTCTATCTATCCACAATCTATTTCCGATCTTGGAAATAGGCACTAGGAAGATTTAATTGAGGCTGGATCCCAAATCTTGTGCAGTCAATATTGACAAATGACGAAAGGCCAGATATGTTTTAATTTGTCCCTAACGTGAAGCCTGATGAGTTTTTACTAGCATTCAAAAGTAGATATTGACATATTTCTTGTTTCTGCTCTTGGGTTTCCAGCTGAATGGGAAGTCAACCAGTTCAACTGCTCATTTTTCAGATATGGAAATCAAGCTCTGGAGAGGGAACGTGGCTTGCGAAGATCAAATGTAGAGTGAGATAAAATCTCTACCTGACTCTCAACTCCCTACCGTAAAACATAAAGCCAAAAGTCTGGCTTATCCATTCTAGGTATGTTTCAAACCTTGATGAAAAGCAGAAAGGTTGGGGAGAAAATCCAAGACTTCTGTAAAGACAGATAAAATTCCTCTTATTACAGATTCTTTCGATGTTTAACATTAGATTTGGGACCTTAACTTTCCAAGGTGTCATTTGTACAATGAGGAGAAAAATGCTATGCCCCACGCTCCTCCCTGAGAGCTCTGAAGGATTCCAGTTGTGTTTGCACAGTTAGCTTCTCTCTGACGTGGAAAAATGAAGAATCGGAGACTTGGATGCTGAAGGCTCTGACTTCTCTCCGTGGTAAAAATTCTGATATCCACTAGGACTTGAGAACATTTTGAAGAACACCTCTATTATCAGACCAAGAATTAACTATTTCTCTGCTCTGGTGATGTAATCACTTTCCATAGTTTTTATTGAAGAACAAAATATTCAGGGAAGCCTCTGTACACTACTAGTTTCTCTGAGTTCTCTAGAGAAGGCTCTGGCTTCTCTCTCTTGACATACAACTAAACGCCACTGCCTGGGAATTTCTAAAACTTTGATCAAACTTTTGGTTCTGTTTTTGTGTTATAATATAATTCCTTGATTACGATGATTTTAAACTTCAGTTCTTTTTCTCTCTTTTTTTAAAAAAACCATCATTTCCCTCAAAATTACGTGAAGTATAAAGGGCACAACTGATCTATGCGTCATAAATATAGCCAGTGACTATTCATGGGCATTAAAATTTTTCTTTAATTGTCTTTTTCTCCTGGAAAGTCCAAAGATAATAGGAAGAAAGTGAGAGAGAGTAGTCAGAGAATGGGGGCGTCAGGGGAGGGTATCTCTGTAAGAAGTTGACCTCTCCCCAAGCACCAAAGCAGCAATTATGACTGATCAGCCAACCCGAAACGCGTCCTGCTTTTATGAATTTCCAATCAATACCTAAAATACCAGAAGTTTCTTTTCAAACCAAAAAAAAAAAAAAAAAAACAGCAAAGGAGGAAGAAAGGAAAAAATTCAAACAGTGGACAAAAACCAGGCGCCATGGCCCCCTGCTCCAGCTTGTATAGCAGTGACAATGGTGAGAAATCAATGCTCAGAACCACAAGACAGCTTTCAGACACCTCTTGACCTTGTCACTTCCTGGGTAATTAAGAGGCACTACAGTTCCGTGTCACTGTCAGGGGCTGAATGTATATCGATAGATAGATAGATATGTTCTTAAGAGATTCTTTTCCTACAGCCTTGGTCAGGATCTCTCCAAAGAAAAGAAGGAAAAGAAAGGCATTTTGTCCAGAGTGTGGTGAAAGGAAACATGAAAGGGGAAACCTAAATTTTTCAGCAGTCTGCTCCTGACATGGGAAAATGGCGCAGACAAGAATGGATTGGTTGTTCACTGTTGTTTTTTTCCCTCTGTTCCCTTGACAGATTATCTGTGTGAATGTGTTGTAGGCAGCAGGGCACCCCTCCCTCTCCGTGTTCTTCTTCAGATTCCTTAAGAGCAATCATGCAAACCCTGAGGTCTCCGAGACAGGTCGAGCCACTGCTTTGCTTCATGCGGCTCGAAGGGCGCCACTTCCCGTCTTTCAGTCTCAGTTTCCCCAAATGAGGGAAATTGGACTAAACACTAAACCCTCTTTAGAGCCTTTCCCAGGGCTGCCATTCACTGAGACCGTAAGAAGTAGTTTCTGTCTCCTGACCTCGTCAAGAAAACAGAGGAACAGGAGCACAGAAGATTGGGAGAACAGGAGCAGGTCTCCCCACCCACACCTGTCAAACCAGCTACGAGGCTACTCAAACCCAAACCCATGGGGAGCCTCGAGGTAGGGACACCGGGAAAAGGTTGTGCTGCAACTCACCACAGAGGAAAGCTCTAAAGGCACTTTGCCAGCTCTGACTCTGATGGTTCTGTGGTGAGTCTGTGTTCCTTCCCAGAGGCTCTCATCTCTGGGGGCCCCAGGTAGAGGGTTGATCACAGTCTGCTTTGCAAATTGATATGAGCAGCATATCTATCGTGGACTGTGAGCTCACTGATCCACATCCCTCTCAGCTCTAAGCCTGGGGCCCTACTGAGTATGTAGGACGTGCTCAGTGAGCGTTTATTAAGCCAACATCTGAATTTAAAGATACAGTGGGGAGAAGGAGGCTGTTGGTGTTGGATGCCTCGGTGAATCACTTCCACGTAAAACTGAGGTTTTTATTTCCGCAAAACTCGTGACTTCACTAAGCCTAGGTAACTAGTTTTATACCTAAAGGACAAGAATCTGGTTAAATCATCTCTGTTCCCACTACTAACACAGTGATGGGGTATACAAACCAGAAAAGTTTGAGGGAAGGAATGGGTGAATGAGGTCAAACACTGAGTGACATCTTTCTTTGGCATAGGGACTTATGTGTGTATATAGTGACTGCCCTGGAAAACCTGTTGGTGTGGCCCACTGATACTCTGTAATGCGCGATAATCTCTGCGTGCTGTTACAGAGGTGCTATATACGCATGGGCTACAAAGCACTCTGGAAGTAGCATTGGCCGTCACATCGAAGATGTCCTCCTTCACTCTTGGAATATCAAAAGTATGAACATAGTAATACACGTGAAATGGAATTACATTTGTCTGAAAGAAAAGCAGAATATAAATGAATTATCATGATTGTACATTGATAACTCAGATGAAGCTTATCTTGATGTTCACTCCAACTCACCAGGTAAGTGCTATGTTTTAAAGCTTTCTGGCTAAACTTTTAAATAGCTGGCTCCCAGACAACCTGGCTTCCTTTGCAACCCCACCTGAGGGGAGACAGTGGGTCACTGTGATCCATCTAGAGCAAGGGCCGATTCTCTGCAGGTACAGAAAGATCCTTATTACTTTGCCCTCTTCGCTACTTTTTCTTCTTAAACAGCTGGCTTAACACCCATTTCATTTACTCTCACAGGGGCTTGAGGGGCAAGAGAGACTGTATGACAGCCCAGGAAGACTAGGCACAGAAAGGCAAAGCTATTTGCTCCAGTGAAATAAGCAAGAGTGGAAGCGAGAATGGACCTACAGCACTCACAACTTGAGTCCTCAAAAAAATTATTTGGAAAGAGGTCAAAGAGAGAGATCGTTTAAGAAGAAAGGTAAAAGGAGGAGACAAAACGCTGAAAGCTAAAGTGACTACATAGCAACTCTCTGTACCAGGGTTATCCAAAAGAATGTTCTGCGATGATGGGACAGTCCTATTCTGTGCTGTCCAATACAGTGGTGACTAACCACATGCAGCTACCTAGCACTTAAAATGTGGCTAATGCAAATGAGAAACTGAATATTTAATTTTATTGCATTTAATTAATTTAAACAAATTTAAATAACCGTATGTGTATGGTAGCTACTATTTTGGACAGCCCAACTCTATACCCATCTTCATCACTCAAAAACATTACAGAATTTCAAGTATTCTTGGGACTTGAAAAAATCTGAAAACACGATAAACAAAGCAACTAAAAGGAGAGTCTTCTTAACTCTTACTTGGCATCTCCCCAGGACTGTATTTTCTAAGTCCTTGAGGGCCTGGCCTGAGCCGGTGGCAGAGCCCAAACTGAGGCAGCTGTCAAGAGCAGGCCCCCACCAGGATTACTCTTGTCCCTCCATGGTCCCCTGCATGAACCGACCCTCACCCTCACCTCCCTGTCCCTGGTCATCCTCACCCTGATGACAAGATGCATGGTTGTCTTGAGTGTGAAGCAGCAAGTCTTCTAGACTGTGAGCTCCCGGAGAGCAGCGACCGGGTATCACCCTCCACTGAACACCTCCCTCCAGTTTCTAGCCCAATGCTTGTCACACAGCAGGTACTCAAAAGAAAGTTGTTTTGAACAGGATTCCCAATATATAATTCAGAGATTGTTATGATTACAAGATGGATAATGGACTAAATGTGTCCCCCTCAGAATTCGTATCTGGAAGCCCTAATCCCCAGTGTGGTAGTATTTGGAAGAGACCAGAGCCCTCTCTCTCCAACATGTGAGGACCCAGCAAGCAGGCGGCAGCCTGCAAACCAAGAAGAGGGACATTGCCTGAGCTGGCACCTTGATCTTGAACCTCCCAGCCTCCAGATCCGTGAAGAATAAGTGTGTATTGTTTAGCAGCCTGAACAGACCAAGGCAGGGTCTTGGGAAAGAGCAGCTTTTGATAGCTTTTTCACATGCACTCGTTAAAAGTAAAAATAAAACCAGCCAAACCCCAAAAGACATTTTACCGAACACCTCCCACGGGGACTACGGAGCCAAAAAAGTCATTCCTTGTTCTGAAGGGGACCCAGTCCAGTGGCAGAAATAACCAAGTACAGAAGTAATTATGATCCCAGAATTAATGTGATTGGTTCAATTTGAGCAATGCAGATGCAGCCTTTGGAGACTTCAGAGGAAAGAGGGATGGGTTATTGCTAAAATGTTTGGGGGGAGGGCGGAGGTAGGGGACAGCTTCCTGAAGAAAATGGCATCTGAGCCTGGATAAGGTGGATGTGCTTGTGCAGAAAGAAGATTGGAGTAGGAGCAAAGAGCGGAGGCTAAAGGCAGGAAGTGGCGGGAGGGGGCATTTGGGGCCTAGCAACTAGTCTAGCCTTCTCAGTAGTGGTGTCATATAATGAAGCTGGAAAGAAACACTGCTGTGGCTGAAGCAGTGATGGCAAGTGGTCCCCATGGCTCCTTGGAGCTTGGGTTTAAAACCATAAGGAACTGGGGTATTTTGTGTACCTAGCTTCTAAGTTCGCCTCCACTGAAATGGATCCCCCAATCTCAAGCCCCACGCTTTTCACAAGGAGTGCGGGTGGACAGCTGAACAACCAGTGTGGCCTCCCAAGTGGCCGTGGGAAGGGTCTGGGTTGTCTGCTCCCCCTCACTCACTTCCGCCTGCTGTGAAATCCGCATCAGCTGGAGATGCCCAAGAGATCCGTTTCCATCTGTTCTGGGCATGGCTGGTGGGAAAGCCTCAGATCCAAGAGGGCAGCTTGGCCTATCAGCATGACAGAGGCGGCCTCTGTGGGGGTGGGGAAGGAGCCCACAGCAAAGGCAGGCTCAGCCAGCCCTGGGAACAGCTGCCCAGCCATGAGGCCAGGAGGCTCCCAGCTTCCCAGCCGCTCTCAAATCACCCATTTTGTAGCCTGGTTGCTAATAATGCAATTAACTTCATCAGAAAAACATCTGTTCTGAATGATAGGAACAGTTGGTATGCTCTGAAGGACACCCACCAGAGTCAGGGGACTCGGGTGACTAAACAAGCAAGGAATCTGGACATTCCCCTTTCAGACTTCATCCATCTCTAACTAGACCAGAAAGTGTCCTCAGCCAAGACCCCACGACAGGCTTGTCCACAGCTGTGCTGCTCTCAGCAGGTCCCAGGCCTCGCTGCTACCTCTCACATTCGCAAGCTCCTTGGTTTGTGGCTCCTTCTTCCATCATCAAAGCCAGCAACGACCATGTGAGCCTTTCTCACATCGCATCATTCTGATATTGGCTCTCCTACTTCCTTCCCCCCCCCCATTATAAAAACCCCTGTGATTACACTGGACCCACTTGGATAAGCCAGGATAATTTCTCCATCTCAAGGTCAGCTGGTTAGCAACCTTAATTGAACTTACAACCTTAATTCCCCTTTGACATGTAACATATTCATAGTTTCCAGAGATTAGGTCATAGACATATTGAGGGAACCAGTTTTTCTGCCTATTGTAGATACTGTCCCACCTCTTTCTGAACAGAAGAGCTCAAGCATGTTTCAAGTTCATTGGGGCTGACTGTCTGCACTGTTCTTAGAGCCAAGAGAGGACAGGCTGCCTGTTTCTGAAGCTGTCCCTAGGATTTCACATTCTCCTGGCACAGCAGCTTCCTTTGCCAAGGACAACTAAGCTCGATAAAGTCAGGAGACAGATGACCCAGAGGCTCCAGATCAGCCTGGGCGCCATGGAAAAAGCCTGATCTGCGGATAGATGGACTGAGCTACAACCCCAACTCACTAATTAACTAGCAGTGGGACCTAGAGCAGGCCACTCAGCCTTTCCAAGCCTCCATATGCTCATCGATGTAGCAGGTCCAATGCCCTAGGCTACCGGGATCAGAAATCACTTTTCAACTTCTAAAAGATAATTTTTGAAGAATTACTATGTGCCCAGCATTCCTCTAGGCTCTGGGACTGCAGCAAGGAATAAGGCCAAGTCCCAAGCCCCAACATGCTTACATTCTCATTGCTATAACTAATGTGTTAAGCCCCTAGACAGTGACTAGAACATAGTAGATAGTCAATAAATTGAAGGCATCATTAGGGCTTTCACAGCTATAATTCTCAAAGAAAAAAGACTACTCCTTAGTTATCTATTGATTTATAATGTACAAAATGTAATCATAACCATTACCTCATTCGATCCTCAAAACAATAACCCAGAGAGATAGGACTGATAGCAGCCCATCCACAGTTCTTACTGCAGCCTTAGGGAGACCTGAGTGTAACCCAAGCACCCAGTCACGTAGAGCAGGCCACTTCCTGCCCCGTTTCTATACTTTCATTAGGCAAAGGGTTGGGGAATAAGAAACCAAAACCTAACAAAAATTTTAAATGGCTCTTTTCTAGAGCTACAGATGCAGTAAAATATTTTAAAGCCATTTTCTCAACTGGTAGAAATATTTTAACCATATTTGAGCCCTCGGAGAGGAAGTACTCTCTTTTTGCTTTCAGCCCAGGCTGCCTTGCTTTTAGCATGTATATTTTCTTGTCTATCTCTCCCACAGAGCTGTGAACTCATCACCTAGGGACATCAAGGCCTCATGAGGTGTTTTACAATTATTTAATAGCCTACAGGAAGCATTTGCTAAACCTGCCCCCTCCCATCTTGAGGTCTCTAGGTGAAGGAGAGAGATTTGGAAGTCTCAGGTGGCTACCCCAGGCATGAGGATTTCCCTCTAAGTCTCAATTGTTATACTCAGGTTGGCGGGTATGAGCTTCAGGGAGATGGCGGAAGCACCAGGTGACATGAGCTAACTCCCCATCTGCAGGGGGGACACAGATGTCTGTGTGCATGCGTATGAGCGTACATCAGGCTTTTCCCTCAACCCTTATCCCTATCTCCAGTTCCTAGAAGGTGAGCTCCAACCTCATGGAGCCTGAGGGGCCCGAGAGGGATGGCCTGATGCACAGGCACAGGCGGTTGCCCTGTCGTCCCTGCTTATCTGGCACGTGCCTCTGCCTCTGCCGCCTGCCCTTTCCCACACTCTGCTCGCCCCACCTCCAAGGCTCCCTTCTTCACTTGTCAGATCTCCCAGGCTCAGCAGGCAGTATGCCATAACTCTCAAGAATAAAGAAAACATTTTAGGGGTTGACAAGCTCAACATTTGCATGTCTGTTTTCAGAGAAATACCCATCTGTGGGGGGATTAAGCTTTTTTTTTTTTTCTTCCTCCCCATCCAACACAAAGTATGAAAACATTCTTGACATAGTTGCCTGAAAAAGGGTTTCCAAAGAGAAAAATACCCTGTGATTTCAATGTCTTGGTGTAAAATGCATCGAAAGGAAGGGGATGGGGAAAAGAACAGAAAAGAACAAAATCTCTTCAGTCAAACAGCTTGTTAATCCTAAAGCAGGCAATGCGTTAGCTTTTGTCTCTACTTACAGGAAATACACAGGTTGGTTTCTGCCCCTTCCCAGCATTGGTGCGTATTCCATCTTTAACATGACCTCTTCCCTGAAGCAGGGGGCTTGCACTCCCCTAGGGCAAGGAACAGCCCAAGTGGGAAAGAGCAGAAACCCAAGGCCCACAGCCCAGAGGCAGCAGGCAGAAGAGGGAGGGACAGAGAGCGTTCCTTGGGCCATTTTACACGAGGATTTAGGCACATCCAGATGCTAAAGGCTCTGGATTGCGGAGAGAAAAGATGAATTTCACCCGGTGCTTAGGAAGTCTTGCCTCTCAGGGACGTGCCTCCCTCTTAAGGAGATCCTCTCGGGCCTACTCTGAGCATATAAAGTAAATTCATGGGAGGATTCCTAGAAAAAGGCCAAGTAGGGCAACTCATCCTAAAGTATTAAAGATTTTATTTGAAGGTGATTTCCACAAAGACCAGCTCCTCTCAGTCAGGTTGGGAAGCTGGTGAACTTGTAAGCAACAGGGTCCTTCTGACATGATGAACTTTGCTGCCATTGTAGATATAATGAAAGGCAATTTTAGAGTTTTGAAGACAAAGAAAATGTGCTGTCGCCTCAAATAAGAACTTTTCACCCATCCATTCATTCAACAATTGAACGTCTGTGTTGGCAGAGCCCTGTGTTAAATAGTGAGTTCTTCTAACCTCAATGGGACGTGTTGGCCTGCAAAGCCCTGGAACAGAGAGATGGCAGGAAGAACAAAAAATTTGGAGAACCCCCAAAGAGTTGGTTGACTGTAGAAGGACAGGGGAAAGCATCCCAATACAAACCCCAGAGACAGGGCCAGTGCATGTTCCTGAAGACAGGTGTCCCCACACACACGGGATGCTCAGAGATTGCCTGTGGCCTGAGCCCAAAGTGGCATAGGCTGAAGCCACACATCTTGTGTGTCAGTCAAGAGACCAGTTTTAAAATGAAGCCAAGGAGAGAAACCTACAGGAAAAGACCCTTCTTCTCCAAGTAGTCAATGGGCTGACTGGAAGAGCTCAGCCTCACCTGAGATTGGAGAAGAGAGACTCATCACAAGACCCAGTGCTCAGATGGAAGAAGCTCCTATCAGGACTTCTGGGACAGACAAGGTGAGGTCAGGGCATAAGGATCCACCTGGGACTTGTGCTGCAGAGTGACAGTCCAGGCGTGCCCTTGAGCCACCACAAAGAGTAAAGAGCAGTTGCCTAATCGCTGCTGGAAAGCAGAGGGCTGGGCCAGGCCAGGGCAGGCCAGATGAGAAAACTTTAAAGAAAGAGGTGGAAGTGGGATGGGGGAAGGGGGTTGGACTGTGAAGCCAGAGACCTTACTTTAAAGGAGAAATTATTTCCTCCTGTCCCCATTAATACTATAATCTGCAGTAGGCTGCCTATGAGAGGCAAGGAAACCAGCTAGGGAAAAAGTCTTCCATCTGTAGTTCTTGTCCCAAAAGCATGGCAAAAATAATGTTCCCTACCACCTTTATGCCTTCTCCCAATAACAGGTTAATTTCAAAAAAAAAATCATTCCTGTATGCAATACAGTACATCATACAAAATTATGCATTTTGGATTTCACTCCTAGATTTCTCTGTAAGCATTTAGCTTTCCTTCTGCAGGACCAAATCTGAGGCTGGAGGGGAAGTTTACAGTCAGCTGACAGCAACGACATCCCAGGTAGACAGGTTCTAGGGAACAGTGAGACTGGCATCTGGGTAGGGCATGTGACCCCAGTTCTGCCCGCCCTAAAGCCCACTCAACACCTGGCACCATCTGCCTCACTGCCACCCCCAGCCTTGGCTCAACCACCCAGTTCAGCTCGGTGCTAAATTGATTAGTCATTCACAACACTTAAGTCATTAATTCAGGAAGGAAGCCACGCTTGCTGCCTCCTCTTCTCAGCCAGGAGTTTGCTGCCATTGCAAAACAGAGGAGTAATCAGACATTCCCGGAGCCCTTGTTAAGCCCATTGCCAAGAAAGGTGTCTTGCAGCTCATTTGCTGGTGGGGAAGCCATGCTACAGGCCCTGAATCACGCGGGATACAGGACAGAACAAGGCCAAACTTGCCTGAGTTCAATATTTCATCACCAGGATCAGTGACAGAAGAGGCTCACCAAACTACCAAGCCCCATGGACTCCACCCACAGCCGCATCTTTGGGGTGACCCTCTGTGGCATGTTCTGCTTCTTCTAGGGTCTGGAAAGACTCAAAGGTTCAGAGACAGACAGGCTCGGAAGGACAATAGATACTAGCTAGAGCCCAATGTCCCCATTTGATGTATGGTAAACTGAGGCCTCGAGAGGCAATGGCACTTGCCCAAAGTCAAATAGCTAATTAATCCAGACTTAGGATAGAACTTTCATTTCTCAGTTCTCTGTCCCCAGCAACTTCCACTGCACCAAATTACTCCAAGATAATGTTAAGGTTTGGATGAGCCAGCAAGAAAGGACCCCTCTTCTCTAAGGAGTCAGGAGGCTGACAGTGAGAGCTCAGCCAGGCCTGGGAGAAGAGGAGACTCCTCTCAGGACACAGAGCCCAAACTGAAGGAGCTCCTGTGAGAACTTCTGGGACAGGAGCACATGAGGCCAGGACATGAGGCCCCACCTGGGACTTTTGCTGTGCAATGTCAGTCCAGGCATGCCTTCAGCCACTGCAAAGGGCATACAGAAATGGAGAGATAATGAAAACCACCCAAAAGTCTATCAGTAGGCAAGCAGTTTAAAAAGTGAAAAGTAAGTTAAATAAAATGAAATGCTAATCAACCATTTAGAAAGATTGACATGGCTCTCTATGTTGTAATATGGAGTTATCTCCCTGATTTAAAAAAAAGAAAAAAAAAACAGATATAGAAACAGAAAACCAAGATATAGAAACAGTACGTATAGTATGTTACCATTTTGGAAGAAGGGACACACACATGCACACAAGCATATGTGTGTTTGCATATGCATGGACTCTCTAAAGGATGTGCAAGAAACTGGTAACCATGACTGTGTCTGGGAGAGGCCCCAAGAGACAGAGTATCAAGAATAGGAGGGAGGGGCTTACTTTTTATTCTTTTCTCTTACAACTCAGATGTTTAACATGGGCCTGTGCAACCTGTTTGAAATCTAAAAAATCACACCTAGCCCAAGACTGAGAGTCAGGGAATCCTGATTAGCTGCGACATACAGTAGGTTCTCAGGAAATATAAGCTTAATAAACAATGCATCGATGATTGAAAGATGAGTAAATGAACAAAAATTCATCAGCTTTTTTTCCTGAGCACAAGGTAGTAATTAAATATACAGCATCACATTTTGGAAACGACCGGGAAAATGGACCACAGTGCTTTTGAGCTGGAAGGAAGTATCAGGATTATCGTGGGCAGCCTCTCATTGGGCACATGGAAGGAGTCTGAGAACCTGGGCTCAAGTCCTTGGTCAACTAAAACCTCAGAAACCTCAGTTTCCTCATCTGCAAATCTAGAATAATAATGTCGCCTTCCCGAAATTTTTGTGTGGATCAAACGAGGAAATGGATGGGAAAGTACTGCATAACGTTTGATATTCAGAAGAGGCTGAGGGACTGTGGTTATTATTAGTAATACTAGTTATTTTCAGAGTGTACATTCTCCTACCATGCCTTTCATTAGTGAGGTTTCCAAGAGTGACTCCTATTCACTGCCACTGAGCCTGGGGCCAACCTTGTTTCCCCTGCCCCTCTCCTCCCCACCTGCAGGTCTGAATGCTTTTCCCAACTCCTGCACCCCCATTGCTCAGCACCTTGGTTTCCACATGCTCAAGAAAAGCTCTGGGGGAGCCTCATAATGCCCCCTCTACCCTTTTCCCACAAGCGGCAAAGGTCCAGACACAGTTTGCCCGAAGTCACAAAGGGACAGGATCAGGAAGAGAATGACTTCATTCCTTTATGTCTTCAAAGTGTTTGTTCTTTGTAAGTTGTCTGGTCACATGTAGAGACCTTGAGAGGCATCACACCTTTAGCTCAATCAGCTACCACCTCATTATTTACCCACCAGCCTCTTAGGACAGCAAAGCTCTCAGGAAAGGCCTAAGCACCCTCCCAGGTGTCTGCATGGGACAAGTCACCCTCCAGCTCCCACTTTGGACAAGAGAGGAGGGGCCATCTGAGCCCTACTGGGTGAATGTGTGGCAAGATCAGTACCCTTGGTTGGACCAAACCTTCGGAAAAGCCAGAAGGAAAGAAGCGCTCATCAGGAAATCTCCATGATTACCTGGAAAAGTGGCTCCAAGGACTCCTAGTATTACCTATCCACACTCTCCTGAGAGCCTCAAGGAAGCTGGTACTATTATTCTCATATCGAGAATGAGGAAACTGAGACTCCGAGAGAAGAAGAGAATCATGTATTTAGGTTAGAGCCGGGGTCCTGCCGGCAATCCAGTTGTTTCCAGCTATGTCCGTATAAAATGATACCTGGAACGTGGTGAGCATCCGGTCAATATTTAGTTGAGTAAATGGAAGAAAACCCGTGATGGCACTTGGAAAGGGTAGGACACCCATCATTTAGGATACAAATATTTGTAGTCTGATGGAAGAAGAAAACAGGACAGTGCTATGGAGACACTAAGATTTCGTAAGGAAACACACTCACTAGGTCAGGGCCATAAGTCATGTACTATTTATGGACTACTAATTATGCTTAAGGGCCGCACGAGGCTCCGAGTTCTGTGCTTCACTTCATCCTATGCCCTGATCCTTGTACCCACTCCAGATTTTCACAGCTTCTCTCACCCCGCCCTCTCACTTCGGCTGTATCAGTGCTGCAGCCGTATTTTCCCCTATTTATCTCTCTACACTCCCTCCATCAACACCGCAAACCTCTTCCCCAGGCACAGGCTGGGCCGGCCTTTCAAGCTGACCAAAGATCATTCCTTTATGTCTGTGCGAAGGACAGAAGCTTTCCGTTTTAAGGTCCTTCCCTTTTTTCATTAATGTGCTCATTTATTCGTGAACTCATCAAATATTTACTGAACTCTGATATGCCAGAAACTTTACTAATACCTTTTCATTTGAAAATTATATAGAATTTCGTGTGTTTTTCATAGAGCCAGAGGAAAAAAATCGTTCCAAAAAATCCTGAAATGAAACAATTTTTAAGGAACAGGGATAGCAATAAAAAGCTTAAGTTTTTGAGTTTTCAGTTAATGCATTATAATTTATTAATTCTATTCTTGTGTCTTAAATTCTCCCTCACTCACCAGAATGGAATCAATAAATGGCAACATTTTTCCATCCGATGTTTTTAAACCAGATTACAAAGGCGTGGAGTTTTAATTTCACAAGCATTCGTTTCTGGGTCTTGGGTCTTTTTTTTTTTCCTCAAAGCAGATAAATGAGGTTCTAAACTTAGGATAATAAGGCTTAACAGTGAGGCGCTTTTTAAAAAGTGAATCATTTCTCAGTTCTCCTTTGCTAATCTCTCTTGGTAACATTAATTATGAGTTTGTGCAGCATGCCCCAAGGCGAGCTCGGCTTTCCCAGGACAATTAAAGTTACTTAATTATTAAAAACTGTGTGTGCTGCTGCCCAGAGAGAAAGAGGCAGCCGGGCCCGGCTCCCACAGCCCCCCACAGGAGTGACCGGACACTCTGTGGGAACTCGGCTCCTTTCCCTCACCATTGTAATTCTTTCAATATAATCTATGAAAATCCTTTCTCTGCTGTCCCCCTCCCACCTGGAATGATGAGGGTTGCTCCCTCCCTCTCCCCTGTTGCTGATTACAGCCTGGTTCCTCATTAGTCTTCAGGCTTAATTCCATCTCAGCTTAGCAGTCAGGGCCAGGGAGGCTGGGGAGCCCGGAATGACAGTGCCTCTGCCGAGGGATTCATGCTGGAGTAAGGGAGTAGGGCCCTTCTGACTGAAGGACATTGGAAAACGCTGAGCCCTTGTTTGTGAGTGGATTCCTTGACCCCATTTTTTCTCAGGCCTTCTGCCTCATGGGAGCAGGACATGTCATCCCACACCCTGAAGAGAAGAAGGAAGAGGGGTACATGGCCCGGCTGCATTTGCAGCAGATGTTACCAAGGGCAGACACTAATTTGTAACAGGCTTTTTTTTTTTTTTCTAGATGATTCTTCTTTAGTTGTGGGAGTGAAGAGACTGAAGGTGGTCCTATCCCTGCCATTGACACCCAGAGGGATCTCGAGCAAGGCGCTCCTGCATTCTGAGCCTTAGCTTCACAGTCAGAGGCATCCTGCAGTCTCTAAGGGTCTCCAGGTCCCGACACTTGGATGAATCTAGCTAACTCTTACACCTAGGAAGGAAAACCTCGAATTTTCCATTTCACTTCCGACCCCATCATCCATTCAGCAAGCACTCAGTCTGTGCCAAGCACTGTTGTAGCTCTGGAGACAGAGCAGAGAACAAACCAGACAGGAACTCCTGTCCTCCTGGAGGTAACAGACTCAAACCCTAGTCATCATTCTGCACACAGAGAAGGGAGGAGACTGGTCTTAAGGTCTCTCAGAAAGTCACTGTGAGATGGGGGACACGGTCCTCTCACCCCCAGCCTTAGAGCTTTCAGCGGGCTGCTGTTAGCCATCTGTCTCTTTTCCTTTGCTTTCTCCCCTTCTGCTCCATTTAGCTCCTTCCCACCTTAGCTCTCTCTCTGGGCTCCAAATCTCCAAGTAAGCATAGAGTCCAATAGAAATATGCCGGCCATGAATGCGAGCCTCATACATCATTTTACATTAGCTAGTAGCATATTTTTTAAAAGTAATTGAAAAAAACATGGTGTAATTTATTTTAAATATTTTATTTAACAGATATGTTCAAAAATAATAATTTCAACTTGTAATATACATAAAATATATTAATTAATAAGATAATTTATATTTTTAAATTAAATCTTCAAAATTCAGTGAATGTTTCACATTTACAGTACATCTCAGTTTGGACAGTCATATGTCAAGGGTTCAACAGCCACATGAGGCTAGTGGTTACTTCCCTGGACAGCACAGGTATAAGGTTCCTCCCATTTCCAAGTCTTCATCACTCCTCAATACTCAATATAATCCAAGAACAGAAGTGTGTGATTCATGCCTATAACATGATGAGGCAAGGCTGGAGCATGGCTCCTTCCATATTTGGCATTTTCCCCAGTACACTGACACTATGGAATACTATGAAGCCAAGAAAAACAAATCAAAGATACTCTTTTATGGACTCCTATGGAAAGAGCTCCGAGGTAGATTATTAAGTGAAAAAGGGCATGATACAAACAGTGCCCAGTATATGGAATTCCACTACAGCGAAGTACGTATTTGGTTGGATGGGCATCAACTATCTGTAGAAGTATTCATAAACCAAAATCATCAGTAGGGAGAACGGGATGGATGGAAGGGGGGGGTAGGAGGGGGACTTTCATTGCATGTATGTTTCCAGTTTTTGAATTTTGAAATATGCGGATGTATTTACTCATTCAAAAATTAAAATCAAAGTGCTTCGGTTAACAGGTACACTTTGGGCACATGAGGCCTGCTCAGCACAGCAGTGCTTGTCCCCATTCCCCATGGCAGTGCGTCAGGAGGAGCAAATACAGGTCTCTGTTTTTACTGCTGCTCCACAATAGGAAGAGAGAGCCTTGGCAGAGGCCCAGGGCAGGAAGACATGATATCAAGTGACTTTAAAGGGCTCTTTTGTTTCCAGACAGCGGTTTCCACTCCACATCCCTGCCCCCCTCTCCCTCCCACCCGCTGTCTCTGGGATCCCTCCACCACCTGCTGTAAGGGCATCTTTCTCCCCCGGAAGAGCCTCTGGGCTTGAGGTGGGGAGGGGAGGGAGGCACTGGCTGGGAAGGGGCATCATCCTCTCTTCCCAAAGGATGTCATTCATTCCCAGATGTCATTTTCAGAGGCATGATGCCACTCTGCCAGCTGCCCTCTAAATCTTGGCATCTCTAGCCTGCATATGACACAGAGCAATGGAACTAAGAAAGCAGAGCGTGAGTGTGTTGGTGCACGTGTGTGTCCAGCTGTGCACATCTGTAGCCCACTGACTGGCATTCCTTCACTCATTCATTCATCTTTTCAGCTAATATTAGTTGGACATCTGCTCTATTCCAGTCTCTGTGCTAGACCGTTGGGATAGAGCCAGGAACAAGGCAGCCGAGCTCTTGCCCTCGTGGTGCTTGCAGTCCAGGAGGAGAAACAGACATTAACTTAAAGATAATTTGCTCCCATCCGTTGTGATAAGTGGCAGGGAAAGTACCTAAAACTGGGGCACATGATTTAGACTGGGTGGCCAGGGAAGTCTCCTTCAAGAATTGTTGTTTAAGCTGAGTCTAAAAAATACTTAAGTATAGCGATGATAAGATGTGACAAGTAGACCTTACATAGACAGGGGCTCCACTGTTAACTTGCTCTGTATCCTTGAATAAACTGCATTCCCTTTTTAAAGAAATGTTTTATTTGGAAATAAATTTAAAATTCCAAAACTTAAAAATAAAATTAGTAAAAAAAAAACCTTTGCTATTTTTTACCCAGATGATTCACACTATTATTCCATTTTACCCCATTTGCTTTATCAGTTGTGTGCTCTCTCTCTCTCTCTCTCTCCCCTACACACACACACACATGCACAGGCACATGCACACACACAATTTCTTCCTGAACAAGTTGATGGCACCTAGCATACATCATGGCCCTTTGAGACTAAATACTTTGGAACCCCACATGCTTCCTGAGCACAGCTTGCTAGTTCCAGCACGGAAGATAACCCTGCCCTCTCTGCTCCCAGGGCAGTTACGAGGATAGGAGGGGCACATGAGAGCCTGCGAGAGCAAATCTAGGGCTGTTATCTTTTTGTGAAGCAATTCTTGGGACTTAAAAATGAAAATTACGGTGTTTTCCCAGAGAGATGTCCAGGGTCTCAATTCCTCTGGCAGATAGGCTGCTTTTCAGCCAAACCTGGAGTGCATGGTGGGGGCTATGTACGGAGGCTGGTCCCTCTGCAGCCCCTCCTCTAGGCCAGGGTGACCTGAGCCCTGGTGAGGACCTTTCTGGCTGATCATCTCTCCCCAGGGCCCAGGGGAGATTCTCAAGGCAGCTGTGGCTGGCACAGACAATGCTCGCCCACCCCAGGGAAGGGCTCCTTCTCCTTGATGAAATGGAACCAAGCCAGTGCAGAAAACCTCTCCTGGCCGGTTGGCCTTGCATTCAGGAGCACAATGGTGTTGGTCCTCTCAGCGGGTTTTGAGAGCCATTCCCTTAATGAGAACGATAAATTCACAAGAAAAGGCTGGTTGCCAAGCACAAGGAGAGAAGTGCTCTCCAGGCCTTGTGGCCCCAGGGGACCACCCCTCTGAGCGTGGGACCTGCAGAATCAACCACCAGACACAGACCAGGCCCAGACCTACTGAGTCAGAACGTCTGGGCTGAGGGCCTGGCGATGGGTATTTTTAAAATCTTCCCAGGTGACAATCTGTCAGTTTAGTAACCACTGACCTAGATACTCTCTGAGATCCTTCCAGCGCTGAGATCTTTTGATGGTGTGATCTGGAGAAGAAAACTAGAGGTAAAAGAGATGCAGACTCAGTTAAAGGGCATGCATTCCTCCCTTGCACCCCAGGAGTGAATTTGATAGCCCCCTTCTCCAGAGTAGAAACCTCAGGCACTTTGCTGGCAGCCCATTAATCTTGGAAGGGAAATGTGTGCCCCGAGCCTCAATGTGTGTACGAGGGTGTCTTCCAGAGTCTCTCATCCTCAGTTTTCCTGAACCAGCCCTAATGAAGGCAGAATGAAGTGGTGAGAGGCGGTAGAAAATCAGTGAAGCAGCCAGTTCTGCTCTGGCTGCGCTGATACAAGCTGGCTGCTGGTGTGGGCTGCTCACAGGAGCACAGCTGTGGGCAAGGCCAGGTGCAGTCAGGCAGCCTCCGGGTGAGCCCAGAGGGCCCGGCTGCCCACCCAAGTCAGGGAGCAGCATTCGCTGGTCCTGACTCATTCAGCCCTTCTCAGCAGCAGGCCTGGGACTTCCCCCTCTGGCTGCCCAGCAAGCTTCTCTCCTCCCCACCCCCTACCGTGACTAGCTTATTTTCTTCTACTACAGTTACCCACACCCCTCAATGGGGTCACTCTGACCCATGCCAGGGGCTTCTTGAGTTTCTAGGCAAACACTGGGACTCTGGGGCCCAGCAACCTTATCCCTCCCGTCATTAAACATTGAGGCTCCGGGAGGGTGGGGTATAAAACCCTGTGAGAATAAGTTCCCTCCCCCATTTCCCCAGCACCCAGCGTTGCCCTAGGCAGGTAGCAGGCACAAGGGCCCAAGGGAGAAAGGCAAGGAGGAAGAGAGAGAGGAAGGAAGGCTGAAATAAATCGGCAATAAAATCCAGTTCTTAATTGATCCACTGCATCAGATCTCTCCCTGGAGTCTGTTCCAGGAAAGCTCCTTAGTCCACTCCAGTTCAGAACGACTTCCCCTTTTACCTCATCATTCTAGGGCTTCTCTTGTGAGGAAAGAGTGTGAATTAAGCTAAGAGTGTGAACTAAATGGATTTTATAAAGGTTCACCAGATGTGAGAAGCCACCCACATAGCACAAAGAATGAATAACTGACTGAAAGAATAAACATATCTGAATGTCCAAATCTGGCCTCTTCTTTAAAGTTCCCTCAAGGAACTTTGCCTGGATTTCTCCAGCCAGAAGAGATCTTTCCCTCCTCTAAAACTACACAGCACCTTACCCATCCTTCTTTGGCTGACAGGCTACAGTTCTCTACCTTGTGATACAACCAGTCTGTGTACATGACAGAGTGATATACACCAACCAGCAAAGGCTTTGCAGGCAGATCACCCTAAGTTCGAACCCCACATTTTCCTCTCACCAGCTGTGTAGGTGTGGAGGAGGTGCTTAACCTTTCTTATCCTCAGGTACATGTGTAAAATCAGAATAATAACAGCATCCAGGGTTGTCATGGGGTTAGCAATGTGGCAGAAATGAACAGAGTTCATATTATTTCCTTTCTTTAAGGCCCCAGGGAAGAATTATCCTTCTCTGCCCCTGCTTAAAGTTAGATATGACCAATGAAATGTGAGCAGAAGTGATGCACGTCACCTCTAGGCAGAATCGTTTGGAAGGTGGTGCTTGATTCCCCAGTGAATCAAAAGGACTCATGCTGAATGGTGGCATCATAAGATGGCACAACACCCCAAAGGGTGGCAACCATAGGCAGTCCCCTTCCCTAAAGAGCTACGTTAAGAATTTAATAGCAGTAAGAAATAAACTTGTATTGCTTCCAGCCACTGAGATTTTGAGATTGTTTTTTTTAACCATAACATTGCCTAACCTAACCTGACTAATACAAGACATATGTATGTAGGACCCTTAATACAGCTCTGACACACAGTAAGTGCTTGAAACATACAAACAAGTGTTTGAGCAACTGGACAAATTAATGAAGTAGTAAATTGTTCCAGACTGGTTCTGCTTTCTCTAAGGAAAGTTTGCAACAACCTTTCTGGCTTCTTTATGGTGAATAAATGCCTTACGTAAATGCCACTGGTGGCTGGGTTACTGCCTGGCCAATAGGTGTAATTGCCTTTCACAGTGTTTTTCCCCGTTATCTGGGGATGCAATGTCACCCATATAACTCCACACATCTCCCTAGACCCTACTCTGCCACCTCTAACTGGAGGTGTATGAGGGGAGTCAGGGCTCTCAATCTAGGTATGTCTGCCATAGGAGATCCCATCTGGTGAGACAGGCTTCCAGCAAAATAATCCTTGAGAATCCCTACAGCCTCCCTACCACACACAAAGCATATTCCATCTGGGAGAAGAGCCCAAGGAGAGGGGTCAGATGGAACCCATGCCTGCTGTTATCCAGTCCTGGAACCTGAAGGGCCTTTGCAGGTGGCTGCTTAACTCAGCACAACCAGGACTGACCCAGGTGAGGCTACACAGACTTCAACCCAAAATGGAGCTGAGAACTAACATGTCAGGTCGACTGGATGGGCCATGTAGCCTATCAACATCTTTCACATCAGTATCCGCTGGGGTCCAGGTAGCAACTTGGTGACATAGCCTAGATGGGAATCGTTATTATCCCCGTTTTACAGAACAGGAGAAACTAAGGCTCTGAGCAGGAAAACGAATGTTTCAGCACACTCCATAGCGTCCAGAAGAGGCAGATCCAGTCATTGATAACAGGGGCTTGCTCAAGATTTTCCCTCTACCCTCCAAAGGGGAGGCTGAGAGACCTTCGTGATTTCTCCATGTCACTTTAAAGACATCCTTTTTGCTGATGAAGCAGGCAAATAGCATGTTCACCTGAAAATTCCTCAAAGACTGCTCCCTACAGCTATAAAAATTACAAAGGAGAGCGAGAAAGAGGGAAAGAGAGGAAGGAAATGCTGCTCCAGAAATTAACACAACACTCAAGAGAAGAGGGGGAAGGGGAGAGCATTCGAAGCACTGAAAAGGGACCCACTGAAAAGGGAGGTATGTGCACCGGAGGCAGCAGAATTAAGTGCCAGTGTGCGATCAGAGTCACTGTTCAGTAGATTTGAGGCCACAGCTGAGAATTAGCAAGAGTCAAGTCTAAAAGACAAGGTGACTGGGCAATGTCAGGTGGAGGGAGGGAGGGTGGGTGCAGAGAATAAGTCCAGGAAACCTGAGGGCACTGGAGTCCCCTCTTCTGTGGTGGGTGTGTGGGTCTGACGACAGGCGTGGTGGCCACAGGGGCCCTGTAGGGTGGGGCGTTTCTGGCTGCAGTTTCCTTTTCTGGCTGATGAAGGGTTGACGCGAGGTTCCTTGCCATGCCCAGCTCTGACACTAAAACAGTCTTTGTGCACTGAAAATCTTGTGATTCTCCATCTCCAGACCACTGGGAGCTGGGTCGCATCCAGATTCCCAGTGAACCATCAAGAATGGCCCTGTCACCGCACTGTCTTTTAGTCCTCACGACCCAGGAAAAATGCAGTGCGGTCCTGCAGTATGGATGGGGAAACTGAGGCACGACATAGTAAAGGTACTTTGCTAAGTACTACAATTCGTAAGTGGAGGAGCATAGATTTGAATCCAGTCCTACGGGCTGCAAATCTCAGGCTATTTCTCTGCACCGTGCTGCTTCCCAAGCTCATAGCGAAGATTCGCCCAGAGCAACAACCCTCTGGGGTTGTTTTTCTTTTTTTTTTTAAGTTGGTTACCTACGTCAACAGAGAACTAAAAGGGACCAGTGATAAGGGAAGGCTCTATCTCTTTCCTTTGCCCAAAGAGAATAAACACAAATACCAAGAGCAGTGGTGCAGAAAGCCATTTGCCCCTATGTCCTTGCTGGAGACAAACAGATAACCCTTATTTGCAAGTTTGGTTAAATATTAACTCAGCACCCAAGGGCGCTGTCCTGTACAAGCAAGACAAAGTCCTTGCCTTAAGATTCGAAGCTCAGAACTGAACCAAAGGAGCCTGAGCATCTACCAAGCATTTTCCTTCTGCACCGAAGACCCCCAGCCCAGGGGCCCTTCCCCTCTCCATCATGGAACTGAATGAAATCAGGCGATCATGCACTGATGGCCTGGACAAGCAAACGAGAGCTTGACCCTCATGCCAAACTGACCTACAGGAGAACTCAGTTTACACCCTGTGCCTACTTCTGCACACACCCATATAGTGTCACCCACTCCCACTCCTGGTCTCAACGGCTGTGATCAGGCAGAGGTGAGAGAAATGATCGCCACGCCCTTGCTGCCTCACATGGGAGCTGCCTCTTCCAGATGCATCAGGGTTTCTGCTCTCTGGGCCTCGGTGGTATTTCTGCTCCACCGACTGTCCTCTGGCTGAGGCTTACGTCACATTCAGCCTATGACCTCTGTGTCTGTGGACACAGTGGGGTGACAGAGGGGAGGAGGGCAGTGACAGATCTCTGTGGTGCTGGAGGAGGGCTCTGATCATTTCCTAAACATGCTGGCATCTCAGTACTCAGTTACTATAGGTGCCAGCCTGCCTTTTCAACTGAGTTGGAAAAATAATGACATATCTGAAAACCTACTTTCCTTCCTTAACTAAACCCTGCTACTCAGTATTATGTTAAAATCTTATTAAATAAGACGTTGGTGTCGACAGTAAACCTCACCCTTTAGAGCTGATGAGGAATAAAAAGAAAAACGAAAAACAAAACAAAACAAAACAGTATCTTCCTCTTAGGCAGTTGACAGTGTAGACAGGACAATAACTTTCGGGCTGATAGCTCCAGTGCAGGACTGGAACATAAGATAAACCAGACTATGAGCCCAAAGGAAACCAAAAAGGCAGCAAGACTTCTCCTGTTCATACTGACCAATCAAGTCATGAGACCATCCGCAAATACATCGCCACTCTAGTCATTCTTGTTAGACCTCGAAAACCACTGGCCTCCCCCAAATCTCCCACTTTTGTTCATACTTCCAAACTTCCAACTAAAAGGACTTTATCTTTCTTCTCTACCTGACTCGTGCCGACAAATCTCAATGCCTCCCGCCCTGACTTTCAGATTTGATTGTGCCCCCAACACCCCATCAACCCCTACAGTGAACATAGCTATTTGACAGCACTTAGCCCATTTCTTGCACTTAGCCCTTTTTAAAAAATCAGGCTTTTGGCATACTTCAAATTGTTCCTAAGCAGAGAACATATTCATAATCTCCAAACCTGCCTTATAGTAACTGCTCAGCAAATGTTGATTGAATGGATTGGCGACGGGATAAAGTAACTTTATAATTATAAACTCCTTCTTTATTTGCTCCCCACAGCATCCCTCATATGGGAAGAACAAATATTATTATCCCCGTTTACAGATGAAAACAAGGCCACAAGGCTCACTCTCGTTCACTTACTTAACTAATGTTTATTATGTGTAAGTTTCAGTCTGGAGCTGTAGTTTTCAAATGTTAACATACACACAAATAATTTAGGGAGCTTGGTCAAATTTGGGTTCTTCTGCAGTAGATCTAGTGTGGGGCCTGAGAGTCTGCATTTCTAACAAGCTCCCAGGTGACACCCATGCTGCTGGTGCAAGAGCCACACTCAAGTCTTACCTACCTAACAGGGTGGCTGAGAGAAAGAAACTACCCAATTAGCTTGAGTATGTAGCAGGAACTAGAGTCTTCTTCAAAACCTTAGAAAGGATAGAAAGCATTATACCCATTTTACGGATATGGAAACTGAAGATCAGAGAGACTGACTTCTCAAAGGTCTAATCCAGCCCTTCTGACACCAGTTCAGTGCTGCCTTTACTGCCACCCACTACGCTGAGTGCTGGGAGGATTCAGAGATGAAGGCACCACATCCCATCCTCAGGAAGATGGCGCAAAACATGCACTTGCACCAGGAATTGCAGTGCAAAGTCAATTGAGGGAAGAGCCAGAAGTCCAGGGGCAGGTGAGCCACGTGCCAGCCAGATTTTACCCAAAAAACATGGCACATCTTTGCTTTCTACTCACAGCCCAATTTAGACTGCAGATGGGGGTCTTCTTCCATCAACCCAATCCCTTTAAAAGAAAAAAGAAAAACAGTGGCTTTAGCATTTTTCTTTTAAGCCCTGAACCTCTTCAGTGGAAAGTGCTGCCCTTCCGACCTGTTGATGTAATTGCCATAATTGAAGATTCCAGCCCCCCATGTGGGTGGACAGGGCCCCATTCAACCATCAGGTCAGCGAAGTGTAAACCTGCTGAGTCCTTCAGATGCCCCGGCCACAGCCTCCCCCTCCCTCTTGCCTCCAGCCCTGCATGCTTGGCTCCCCGCGACGCCAGGGCAGCCAGGCCCAGGCTGGTCCCTCTCTCACTCTGGGAATGGTGCCTAATTAAGGGGTCTGTTCTCATCTCCATGGGGCCGACTTAAGGCCTCCTGACAGTAATGAGAGCCACACGTGTGCTGCTTGGGGTGGGAAGGATGGCTCCCCTGCTGCCCTTAGCACCCTATTAAACAGCAGAAGTACACACACACACACACACACACACACACACACACACACACACACACTCACACACACAGTGCAGTTCTGCGATAATCACCATCAAATCTTTAGAGCTATAGGGAACTGCTCCAATTCTGGAAGAGGAAAGAATCAAAGAAAAAAATAACTTGCCTAAGGGCACACGGCAAGTCAGTCAGTGTCACTGGACTCAGGAGTCCTGTAGCCCCTCACAGCACAGACTTCCCCATGGAGGGTAGGGCTCTCCACTCTGGCTCTAGGGGAGCAGATTGGGGGTGAGGGAGGAGACAGAATCCCAATTCACTATTCTGGAGCAGCCAGTTTCAGGGGGCTGCCAGGCAGAACAGAGAGAAGCCGTGTACTGGGGCTGGGGCTGGGGCTGTTGCATCTCCAAGACACCCTTTGATCACACACAAAGCCAAGCTCAGAGTGGGACATTCCTTGCTTCCCGGGTGGATCCATGCTTAACCCACACCCTCCCAGCATGAAAAGGAACCAGTCTCATTGCCCTCGCCTGCAAACCCTCCCCTGTCCCCACACCCTTTCTCTCAGCATCCACCCCCAAAACAGCACATAGTCGATTCTCAGTAAATATTCATTAAATATAATAAAAGTCAAGTCAATGTTTGTCCCAACTCACAGTCATGTTAGTGCATTGTTTTAATCATAACTTTGCTTATCGAGAGGGCCCTGAGATGAGGTGGTACGGAAATGCTGAAAATAACATGGAGCAAATCTGAGATACCGGCTCATTAATAAAGACAGTAAACAAAAGGGACAGAATTTCAGTTAAGTCTAACTCCAATCCCTTGGCACAGTGATGAATCCCAAGAAAGAAGCCAATAATATCCTAGGTACTAACCATATAGTCTGGAGACCCTGGCTTCCTACAGAAGCCCCTTCACTAGCATCTCTCCTCTGATACTTCCTCTTCCAATCCCCCCAATCCTCTGTGCACACTGGCTTTCTGATGGATCACACCACATGCATCATGTGATACCCTTGCTCAAAAGCCTTTGATGGCTCCCTATTTCCTCTGCATGAAATCTGTACTGCTTTCACTTTGAGGGACCTCCTCAGTCTGGCTCAGTCTTAACACTGCATTGTTCCACTGCTCTCTAGAGCCCTTCTTTCCCTCTAATCAGTTAGTCTCCTCACTTGGCTCAGTGTAAGACAGGAGTGGGATGAAGATGAAATTCGGAGCCAGAAGACCTGGATGTGAGTCCCAGGTCCACCGTTTGACCTCTCTGAGCCTAGTTTCCCATGGATAAAATGGGGATAAGAATAACAATATCTACTTTGTAAGGTCGATGTGATGGATATTAAAGTACTTTACAAACTATAAAGGGCTAAAGGAATGATAATTGTTCATTTCTAGTCATCGTTATTCTCACCCCCCAGCGGTGCCTTTAATCTCATGACTCTTACACCCAGTTGAACCCAACTCAAGCCCAGCCTCTCATAGAAAATCATGGCTGATAACTCAAGTTCTTGCTGACCCTACCTTTCGTAGGCTCACCCATAAAGTGTCTTGATTTGTTCACTGTGTCTTGCACATGTTAACCTTAAAACTCTAAGCTGTGTTTATTTATTTATATATTATATAATACAAAAGTTTAGGCTGCTCAAATTTTAAAAATAAATACATTGTGGAAAAGCTCAAGATACAAATGTAGAGTGAGTGAGGAAAAGAATAATCATGCTAGACATCTGGTTAAGCTGGCTACTGCAGTTAAGTACCCTTGCGGGTAATCCTCAATTTCTCTTCTTCACCTTTTTATAGAGGAAAGACTTGCATGCCTCAGCCCACAAAAGGGAAAAGGTGGAATGGAACTTTGCCATCTCTTCCTGGGGAGGAGGACTAGTTAATGAGATGGGTGGGGTCCACATTTACGAGGAGGGGCCACTGAGTCAGTGACACCGTGATGCCATCACTGCCGATATTCCTTGGACTGATCAAAGTAGAGCAGGCTCCTGCTCTCTGTCCCCTCTGGACTTCCGTGATAGGCCACCCGAAGAAGTAATCACCCCTCACTGACTACCACCACCGCCACCATCATCACCACCAAGCAGGATAGTCGCCAATCTCCTGTTGTGTCTACTCCACCAAACTTCTAGAAGCAGGCTCATAATCCGTTCCTTGCAGTGGCTTGAATATGTGGACTCAGCATTGGCTTGGCAGAACATGCAAACCCCAAAATGTAGTTCAAGAAGGGATTAGGAGGTCCCACCCCATTCCCAGACAACCCGCAGTTTGGGAAGCTTACCTCGTCATCAATTAAGCTGATACTTTGATGTGCATTTGGCTAGTGGTCTTTAAACCTGTTCTCAATCACTCTGAAAAAGAAGGAAAAATGGTTTTAGAGCCCTTACTTCCAGCAAACACAAATATGAACTATGAGCTTCTTGATATCGTAGGTATCATTATTTGATTAAAAAAAAAACCACACAGCTGAAGTTAAAGACAAATATGTCCTGATATAAGGGACATTGAGTAACACGATGAATGGTTTCTCAATAATAATTTATCAGAAGATGACAAAAGCGTCTTTTTTTGTTTGTTTTAATGACCTACAATATTAATTTATAATACAATGCAAAGGAACTAAACTAATACAATTCAAATCTATTTCTTTGTGATGACCCAATTAGATACAAGGACAGGGCTTAATTCATTGTCTCAATCATTCTTTGGGCAAGAATAAATAGCAAACAAGTTGGAATTAAACTTTATTTCCATAGTATATGCACTTGCATATACTATGGAAATAAAAACTGATGCGACCCTTTTAAAACAATAAATGTTGACAGTCTTAATAATGCTCCTCTCTTTAACTAGCAAGTCCACTTCTGAGAATTTATCATAAGAAAAATAAATATTTTAAAAGTTATATGATTAAATATATTAAGTAAATCATGTTACACGAGTGATGAAAAACTATATAGTCATTTGAAATGAAGTTTGTGTTGTTAAATAGCAAAAGCAGATTATAAAATTATCTATATGCAAAGATCAAACCACATAAAATCATGAAAAGAAGAAAAATATCAAATAATAAGAGTAAGTATCTTCTTTCACCTTTTTCTGTATTTTTACTTTTTAATGAGCATATGTCATATTATAATTGGAAATAAAATGAAATAAACTTTATTATTAATATGTATGTATTAGCTGTCCATAGATCCTCATACTTTAGATACCAGCCTGGCAGACAACAGAGCTAGCATCCTGTTACAAAAGTTAAAAGCTGTACATAAAGTGCTTCACCCAGGTGAGGGGGCATTTCACTTCCACCCAGAAGGAAGCTTGCCTTTGCTAGTGAACAGAACCTACATTTTTCTGAACTAGAAGCTCTGGTGGTGACCGGACACATTTGTCCATCTCAGTTCAGCTGTAGATACCCTGAGGGCAAGAGACAAATTCTTCAACTTCTATTTTTTGTCCCCAGTGCTTGATGATAGCTTGTCACCTGCCAGTAGATGAGTTGCTGGTTTCATTGGTTGATCTAATATGCTGTCTAGCTGGTTCACTAACAACATCGTAGGTACTCAATCTATAGTTACTGAATGATTGAATGATGAAATAGATATCAGTTCACTTCTTGGGAAGTACTGAAATAATGAAAACACTCCTGCATATGTTTCCAGGTTCAGGTCAGTGGTCTCTGCCTAAGCACTTTGCCCTAGTTGGACCCCACCTCACTCACCCATCCCCATTCCCCTCTGGCCTTGTGCAGACCACGACTGTAAACTTGAGCCATTCTCTCAGCCTTGATGCAATTTGTTTACCTGTCTGGCTCCTCACATGACTCTGAGTTCCTTGGAACCAAGTTTTACATTTTGCTCATTTTTAAAAATCTGCCTCTAATGTTATTAGCACAGAGTCTGGGACATAATTTCTTCAATATGACACATCAGAGAGATTCAGCAAATGTTTGTGAATAAAGGAACAAATGAATGAATGCGGGACAAGAATATTTCAAGTACCAACGAGCCATCCAGTCTTGGGCCAGGTGCAGTCTCTGAGGCCTTAGAGGAACCACAGGGAAACGAGCGTAACGCTCACCACGCTTCATTGCGATTTATCGTTCATTTGTTTCTCTTCCCTTATGGATCATAAATGCCATGAGGGCAAGGGCTGTTTCTGTCTTATTAACCCAGACTCCAGCAACACACACAATGCCATGGAAGGAACTCAGTAAATATCTGTGGAAGGAATAAATGGATGGGAAGGAAATGCCAATTTTCAGTTTCAATTTCCTCCAACCGTGCTTACTCATTGAACAAAATGGCATATTACATGTAGTGTTGTGCAGTCTGCCACTTTACTTTCCTTCCTCTTGGCTTTTTCTTTTTTTTTTTTTTTTGAGCTAAAGAGAACTGTTGGGGAAGGGTTGGAGCTTTTCCTCCTCAGTTGAAGATTACCTGGGAACTTAAGGAAGAGCCAAGGCAGGTCCTCCACAAACGCAGCCTCAAAGGAGAATGTTAATCCTCCCTGAGCAGGTGGCTGAGCATCAGGCTACAGAAACAATTCACCCCAGTAATCTTCTCAGAACTGAACTGTATGGATGTCTTCAAACCTTCTTACATGACCGATTTCCTTAGAAAGGACAGGGAGAAATAGTGAAAGAAAAGCAATTACTAAAGTTTTGAGACGAAATCGGTTATGAGGCATAGAGCTTCATCCTTGTATTTTACAAAAAAGATGTCATAGGCTGTCCCTTACTCAGTGCTACCTCAGCCACGGTCTCAGTTACAAATGAACATATAACTATGTGGAGCTCTGGGCCTCTCCCTCTAGGCCAGCCTTCCTTACTCACTTGTGTGCTCGCTGGCTCCAGCTCTCTCTGGAAACATCCTTTTTGATGTTGAAGACTAAAGCAACCTAAATCAGACAACCTCCAACTTAGTACCTAATAATCAACATTCAGATCCCCAAGACCCATTCCAGAGACATACGTTTGGAGTGGGAGTCTGGAATCTGCATTTTAACAAACTCTCCCAGGTTATTCTGCTGTTGGGTGCCCAATGCCTATGCAATAAATCAATATTCTAGTCCTAAGATAGAACTTCTCCTCTCTGCTTCTCCAGGCCACTGGTTGAGCTCTCTTCCTCCCCACAACTTTCTCAGTCCCCTAAACAAGCCTCTCCTTAGACACAGGTCACACTGGTATCAATAAACTGTAATATTGTCTTTATTTCCCCAACATATCTCACAGTACATGGGGATGAATGTACACAGTACTGTGTCCATGAATGGCCTATAGCAGGCATTCAGAAAATATCTGTTGAATTAATGAATGAATAAGTAAATGAATGAGTGAGCAAATGAATGAATTTAACATCACCATAGAAAATTACTTCTTTCAGTTTCCCCCCACTTCTTCCAACTCTAACTTGAAGGAACCATGACTTGCTATTAGAGACCATTTTTTGATCTCCTTGTCTCTGTGGCAATCTCTCAGAGACATTGGCTGGGAAGTCAGCACCAGTGGAGAAATGCCTTTCCACACATATAACCTAAGGGAGGCCATCTGGTCATCTGCTAAAGCCCAGAGAATATTATCGTCCTCAAAGATTTGTGGATCAAAGACATCCACAAGTGTTGCTGCTGTGATGCTCATGCCAGAAAAAAAAAAAAATGACAACGGAACCTTCTTTTCCCAGCAGGAAAGCCCTAGTCAATCGTTTCAATTTTCAGAATTGGGAGGTTGATGATTTACTCTTCTCCATTTCTACTGCTGAGAAAAGCCTGGAATTGGAAACCCAGGATGGGAGATTAATGGTGAATTTTGAATTAAAACACCTCATTGAATTAAATCCCCTCATTCCTTCCCCATTCACATCTTCCATTCTTAAAACTGGAAATACAAAGACTCTTCTCCTTCATGCAAGATCGCCCCAGGCTTAATCAAAACTGGAAGCTGCTGTCATTCACCCATGTTGTAAACACAGTGACAGTAATCAGGATAGGTGTTTGGAATAGAATGATGTAAGTGGGGCTTGTTGATGAGAGTTGCTGACAGACAGGCAAGTTGACACCAGAGAACAGCTTGGGCTACGAGGTCATTTGGTCCAACAGGTAGGCCCTTCTGTTTTCTTCGCCCTGACATTCGATGCCCTGTCAGTTATTCAATAACCAGAAATGAAATGGGTCCTACAAATTCCTGAATCATCTTGGGGATGGAGAGGGAGGGGCTGTGCTTCCTTGATCAAGGGCACTGTAGGAGAAGCTAGAGCTGGAAATCTGTCCCCAGGAGAAGTGTTTGATGACATAAAATGTGAGAAAGATATTCAGAAACAAGTGGTATGGTTTCTGCAGAAAGATGAACCATAATTCTGCTTAACATTTAACCTAGACAATCACGAACCACTCCTAGAGGAGAAAGTGAAACTCAGACCCAGCCTGAAAAAGTATGCAAACCCTCCGGTCAAATGGAGAAGCCAATCCTCAGCAAATTTGCTTTAAAAATGTGAGAGAGGAAGTTTCTTTTTGTTGGTGAAGAGGCTGTTTGCTTTTTGATTTGTTTATTTTACTACCCAATATATGCCACACATATAACCCAACATATAAAAGTTTTATAGCTTTAAATACATGAAATATTTGATGAAAGACTGTAGGTAATGCTTCAAAAAAGTGCAATCAAGCCAAACATATTTTTCTGTGAACATTTCATAGAGATAAAGGAAAAAGAGGTTATAGATTTTCCTTTTCAGCAAATATTGGGGTTGGGATAAAGTATTAGTTTCCCAGGGCTGCCAAAACAAAGCATCACAAACTGGGTGGTTAAAAATAACAGAAATTTATTATCTTACAGTTCTAAAGGCCAGAAGTTTGAAATCCAAGTGTCAGCAGGACCACGGTCCCTCTGAAAGCTGTCAGAGAGAGTCCTTCCTAGTTTCTCCTCGCTTCTGGTATTTGCCAGCAATCCTTAGTGTTTCTTGGCTTGTAGATGCATCAGTCCAATCTCTGCCTCTATTGTACATGGCCATCTTCTCCCCTGTGTGGCTCGGTCTCTGTGTCCCGTTATACTGGACTAAGGACTCATCCTATTCCAGTATGACCTCGTCTTAACTAATTACATCTACAACCACCCTATTTCTAAATAAGGTCACATTATGAGGTATAGGAGGTTAGGACTTCAACATATTTTTTAGGGGACACTATTCAACCCATAACAGGTAACATCCCCAATAGTTGTAATAAGCCCAGCCCCAGTTCATAAAAGGAAAACACAGAGTCCTCAGTGTCCACATAGCTGGGAGCCCTTAGCTATGGATATATTTGTGATTCCTCCCAAAGACAGAAACAAGCCACTCATTCATCAATTCTTTCAGCAAATATTTACTAAGTGCCTTCTAAGTATCTTACATACATTGGCTATGGGTGAGAGAGATAAGACAAGTTCCCAGTTATTGGTGAAGAATATTAGCAGTAAGACACTGTGTAGTTTTGTAGTTCTTTGTTCAGGTGTCTCCAGCCTACTCTACTTAAGTACGAGCAGTTTGAAGGCCAGAAAACCTGTTCCAGGCAGCCTTTGAAACACATCCCACATACTCATAACTCTTTGTAGAATTGGGCTGCAATGAGCCTCTGGGGAGAGAAAAATAAGTATACAAGGAGTTAAAGTACAATGTGCTATAGGTTAGAGGAGAAAAAATCCAAAAGCCAGGGAGGCACAGGGAAGAATCATAAGATTTTAGAGCTGGAGAGATTTCTGAGAGTATCTATCTTATTTGGTGGTTTTCAAACTTAAACATAAAAACCGGCAGAACACTTTCTTTGAACAAAATCGCATGAGGACTCACAATGTGTGAACAGGCAAAAGCCAAATCGTTCTGGTGAAATAATAAGAGGGTTTCTATAACCTTGATGAAGCCTTTGAAATTTCCTGGGACTTACCCCAACTTTATCCCTCTGTGGAGGAAAAAAATCAAGGTTCATGAGACACAAATTGGGAGTCATTTCTTCACAAGTTTGTTCTGAATTCAGAATTCTGAATTTTATTTCTAACTCACTTTGGAACAGCTTAGAAGTCCATACCCAAAGGACAGCACTCAATGCCCAGGTTCCTTAGCCCAACCAACTCGACCCTGGGAGAACTTTCCATGGAGGCCGAGTCGCCTCATGAGGTGTCCTGTCCACAGTTTTGGTCTGTTTAGCTTCCAACCATTGTAATTACTTTTCAAAGACTCACTGCAACCTTCAAGGTTATTGACTCCAGAGTCACTCTCCTGCCTTCAAAGGAAGGGCAGTAGTTTGGAAAAATCTCCAGAGGGTGGTGCCTGTAGAAATAATGATGGGAACTGTTTGTATATTCAAAACCTCTGAGGTCAAGTCCAGACTGCCACTTACTACTGAGTCAGGATCAATCTCTTGATTACTTCTGAAACTGTCTCGCCCTGTTAATTGGAGAGCTACTCAACATTCATTCAACAAACGCTCACTGAGGCCCTACTATGAAACAGGTGCAGTGTAGAGCTGTAGCAGATGTTTCCCCACCACCCACTCCTACTTCACAGGCAAGTATGAGGATCAGACTATTAGGGATCTGAGCAAGCTCTTCAGTGATGGTGATATTTAAATCTTGTTTCTATTCTAAGACCCTGATAGAGCGAACGACATTTATTTCCTCAGCATGTCCTTTACTCCTCCAGACTCATTCTTTGATTTTATGCCTAAACAATGTGATTAGATCTCATGTTTTTCACAAATTTCCATCGCGCCACCCATTTTGAGGGCTGAGTTGGCACCTGAAAAACTATGATTCATGAAAATAGGCATTCTTCAATTTTCATTAAAAAGCGGTGAATGGCATGAACTTGCCTTATTCGCCCTATATTCCCAGTAGAGCCAGGTGGGCACATAGTAGGTGCTCGATGAATATGCTGAATGAATAAATGAATGAGTGAGAGAAATCTTGCCTCCAAAGAGGAGAATGAGCAAAATTAGAATTAAGGGGAAGGACAACTTTTCTATGAATTTTTTGGTTTTTGTTTGTTTATTTTTACCAATAGATCAGCATCGTCTCTAATACTTGCCTGACTATCGTGAATGACTTCTGCAGTGCGTGTGCCCTCTCTGGCAGAAAACCCCTTTGGTCTAATGGACATTGTGTGTTGTCCCACAGCCAGTCCCAACTTCAATCTCCTGACATCTTCCTATTACACCAGTTATACAAAAGGGAGTGGGCAATGCGTGTGTCCCCTGCCACCCTCATGCAAACTGCCAAAGGCAAGTGGAATATTTTCATCCAGGCTTTCTCCCCTTTCTTTTTTCTTTTAAGCTTCTTCTAGTGATAAAAGCTGAAGCAAATTGAAATTGGCAGCTCCGCGGTCTTTAAGCAATAAGAAAAGTACTAGAGATCATGTGAACCACACTTTTGAAAACTTAAAAAAAAAAAAAATCTAATCTTGCCTCAATAAAAACGACATCATGTCACTGTAATCGGCAGGGGAACAGGCTTGAAAGTTGCTGGCAGTGGCCCAGCAGAGTTCAGGGGTTCTGTTGGCTGTGCTGAATTCCCACGGGAAAGGTAGAGAAAGAGGACTGCCTTTCAGGTGAGCCTCTGAGGCACAGGGAGGAGTGCATGTGTGGTGGGGGGAATGATAAAGCTCCCCCTGAAAACTTGCTATAATCTCCTGCTTTGCTGTAATCACAGCTCAGGGCTGGCCTCCTCCACCCCTTCTCCCACCGGCCTTTCTTCCAGATGCAGCTTTTGGTGGTGCTCCTCCCTCTCTGGCTGGCTGACTTTGAGGGACAGACAACAGCCAACATGAGAAATCTCAATGACGACGAAACTCCCTGTCAGGGCACAGCCCCAGAGCCAAAGAGGGAAGTACCAAATGTCCAATTCCACTGAGTGTGGTGTCTTTGCAAACTCACCCTTATCTGGTCTGAGCCAAAGACAACAATAAAAATGGCAGATTGGCTGTGCTGTAGCCAGCCCTTCCTCATGAGAGCTGCTTTAGCCCTGGGAAATGCAGAGCTGGGGGCCAGTTTTCACAAAGCCTCGGTTTACCTACAATTAGTAGTTACTGTCTACTGCCAATCATTGACTATTCATTAGCCATCCCTGGATGGGTACATAAGGGACAGGTAAGAGTGACTGCATCTGAGACAGGGCTTGGGGTATGGGGCCACAGATGGGAGGATTACTTTTCAGGATTTACTCTTTTACATGGCTTAAAATTTTTAACATATGCATTTTCAAGTTAAATCAATCAGCAATTCAAGAGACAAAAATTCATTAGCAGTAAATGAGCCCTCAGTGATGTCTGTACCTCTCATCTGACTCCTCAAACTGGGGTACAGCAAGAGGAAATCTGTAGCTCAACAAGAGGAAATTTGGAATTTCAATTTTACTTGAAGGACTGGGCAGAGGGTAAGGCAGAAACATTATTTTTATACTAAAAGAAATACGAATATATAAAGCGTAATGCAAAACGTACTTGGATAATTAAGAGGAAATATAATATTTTTATTCAGCCATATGCCATATACCAACAAACCAACCACAGGGCTGATGAAGCATTCAGTGCCAGTTCTCGTGTTTAAAGGGCCTTGAGGCTGCAAGGGCTGCACATGTGAAGCAGAGTCGAGTTAGCGTCCCCAATCAAGAAGGAAGGTGTTCCTAGAGTAGGGCTGGGTGTGGCAAAGTTGAGCCTTGGAGGATGGGAAGAATCTTGTTTGGCAGAGGAGGGGGTGAGAGACTGTGAGCAAATGGTGGTGGGCTGGTCTGAGCAGAAGGTTGGCCCTGGGGCACAGAGAAGTATTTGGTGCAGTACAGAGAGAGAAGGAAGGTAGACCCAGATAACAGAAGGCTTCAATGAGAGGCTGCAGAACTGAGACTCAAGGTGGCCAGCCAGTGCTTCTCATTCTTGTTCTCGAAGCCCCACTTCAAAGCAGAGGAGGGAAATACATGCCTTGGGATTTCAGGAAGCTGCTGACCACGAGGGAGATAAATCTTTCTTAGCAGTGTTAGTTCTACTTTCAAAATACATCTGAAATCCAATCACCTCTACTACCATTCTGGCCCAAGCCACTTTTGTCTCTTACCTGGATGAATGTCAGAGCTACCTAAGCATGGTCTCCTTGCTTCCATCCTTGCAGGCCACAGAGCAGCCAAAGTGGTCTTTTACGAATATGAAGCACATCAGGTGACCCCTTGCTCAAAATATTGCAATGTCTCCTGCCTTCCTCAGATCAATAGCCAGGTCATTAGTATATAGCCACGCCTGTACCATCTGGCTCTGTCACTCTTTGCTTCATCACTCTTCTCACTCCCCTCCCCACTTTGCTCACTGCACACCAGTCACTCTGGCCTCCTGGCTTTCCTAGAGCACTTAGGCTAGACGTGGTCCTGCCTCAGAACCTTTGCACTTGCTGTTTCTTCTCTTTAGAAAGCTTGCTGCCAGATATCCGCATGCTGGCTCCCTCCTCTGCTTCAGTCTTCTCTCTAAGGCCTTCCCCGACCATGCAATCTAAACTTGTACTTCCTGACACTTTCCATCTCCCCTTCCTTATTTGATTTCCCTCTGTAGTACTTGTCACTGTTTAATATACTGTCTAATCCATTTATTTATTTTGCTTGTCTACCTTTTTTTTTTGCTTGCTTCATTACAATGCGACATCGTGCAACCCCTCCTTAAGAAGAGTTCCTGGGAGAATGGGGTGAAGGATTAAAAAGTACAAATTAGTAGTTGATAGTTGGGCACGAGGATGGGGAGCACGGCACAGGGAATGCAGTTAGCATTAATATGATGGCTAAGTGGAGGGCCAGGCATGGGAGGGAGCAATTGGGGGAATCGTTTTATGAACAATATAGATGTCTCACAAATGTACTGTATACTTGAAACTAATTTAAATAAATAAATTTATTTTTAAAAAAAGAAGAGTTCCGATTAATGTAGAAAGAATGAGAGAAATAAAAAATCACTGTTAAATTACCACAATATTCATTGCCACAGGTGAGATCCTTCAGTAGTTTCTAAATTTAGTGGACAGAAGTATAAGGAGAAACAGCATATTTACATCATCTTGAAGTAACACCTCTCAAAACGTTTAAGAAATACAAAAAGAAAAGTCATAATTTTGTAGTGGACAATCTTGGAGAAACTGTCCTAACCTCGCGATCACGGTTAACAGCAGCAGTAAAATCCAACAATATCATGTAGCCTCTGACCTGCTGCCCTGGGAAGGGCACACCACCTCTGGCACATCTGGGCATTCTTCACAATAGCGCAGGCAGTTCCTTGATATCATCATGAGAAAACATCAGACAGACCCCAGTGGAGGACAGTCTATTAAACAACTGACTAGTACTCTTAAAGTGTCATGAAAGTCAAGGAACGATGGCAGAACTATCACAGAGGGAAGGCGACTAAGGAGACAAGACAACAAATGCACTGTGGAATCCTGCATAGGATTCTGGAATAGAAAGGAAAAAAAAAACATTAATAGAAAAAATAGTGAAACCTGAATTAAGTCTGTAGTTTATAGTATTGTACCAAGATTATTTTCTTAGTTTTGATGATCAGTCCCTGGTTACATAAGATGTAGGGAACCTGGTTAAAGGGTATAAGTGAGCTCTCTGTATTATTTTTGCAACTTTTCTGTAAGTCTAAAAAAAAACCAAAAACACTAAGGATCGTTAAGGGTCAAATTTGGCAGTCTTTTCTTCACTGAACTCTAGGCTTTGGAGCAGAAAGAAGGAAAAATAAGTCTAGAGATTATTATTAAAAGTCAAATTATGGAAGAAGGATCCACACAGTTAGTTATTCGAACAACAAACCAGGTATCATCTTTTGACTCCTCTTTCCCCATCATGGTCCAGTCAGTCACCAAGGCCTAGCTGATCTCTTAATCACTTGAATCCATTCTCTTCAGCCCACCAGCCCCACTTAAGTTAGGGCGGGCTCCTTCTTCCCCATGGCTTACTGCCGGAACCTCCCCTTCTATCAGTGAAAACAGAAGGGTGAGACACCAGGGAAGGTGCCCCTCAAGACCCGTAAAGAGACTCCCTTGCAAATGACTGACATGAAGTGACCAGAGAGGTGGAAAGAAAATGCACGTGACTTGGAAACAGAGTAGAAAAGTTGCCTAGAACCTATCAGCAAGTGAAAGGGAAAATCTATAAAACTCAAAATCCCCAGTCGTGGTCATTCTACACAGTCTTCATTCTGTGACAGAAAACAGTGGGCCTGATACAGGGTATCAAAGACTGATATCCAATGTTATCCCCAGTTTTTTCTCAAAGAATTTAGCACATTTGATGGTTTTTTTTTAACCTCTCCTTTTCGTTTATTGTCTCAGGGTAAACACTTGTGATTCATGAATGCCTTAAGAGTGAATCAGTATTCTCCTGTTCAAACCAGCAGAGGCCACATCAAACAATAGCCCACAAGGTATTATTAATCATTAAATAGGCACATATAAGAACATTCAAGCAAGGGAGCCATTTTTCTTTTCTTTTCTTTTTTTTTTTTAAGGAAATTAACAAAGAGCAAACCTTGACTTTGACCTATTTTTTAAAAGTGTTTTTTTTTCTTTTTTTCTTTTTTTTTTTTTTTTAATTGTTAAAGGTTTGGTCAAATTCAAGAATAAATAAGCAAATATTTCATGTGGGAAAATGCTCCTTCTTTGGGGATCTTCTTTCAATCATTAAGCAATGGCTTGGATTTCAAATTTTAGCACTCGCTTTTTCCACATTCACATGCCTGAGAAAAACAGATGTGCTCAGCTACGGTTGATAGGTACAACAGGTCCCTGGGAGCATTGCTATGTTGTTGCCATAACCTGGGTACAAACTAGCAGGGGAGAAAGCTTGGAGCACATATGCTCTATAAGAGAAGAAACCAAGTCATGTCAAACATACCTTGACCACAACCATCTAACCACCATGGGGCCTCTCCCTTCTCCTATAAACATTGAGTAAGATCCCCTAGGTTCAAAAATGGCGCTATTCTCTCTGTGGAAGATAGAAGTGCTAAAACATTAGTGACTTAAAAATAATATTTCTTAGGTAACATCTCTGATGAAAAGATAGCTGACTAGACAGATGAACAATCTAGCACATGCTGTCATAGGCCCACAGAGCTAGGATGGTCATGTGTTCCCATTAATGCCAGTTGTCCTGCTATAATAGTTACTAGCATTACCACCTTTAACTCTCAAAAGTGTCCCAGTTTGGACCGTAAATTATATGGTCATCTACAAGAACCTGCTAGACCCTGAAGGTCTCAGAATTCATCTTTCTCACCAATCTTATCTCATATAAATACGGCTGGAACCCAGGGAAAGCTTGCCCATGACTCCTCTCTTGAAGTAAGCGTCCCTCTACAGCCCTTCCCATTTCTTCCTGTGGGGAGGAGAGGAGTTGCCCATACATTCTACGTGCCAGGCCCCTGCTGATGTCCTGGCCCCTATGCAGAACTTTCCTTTCTGTGGGCCTGAGGCTCATTCCAAGTTTCAAGGCAGGGCCACACCAAACTCTGCATCTGTCCACCGATAAAGCTGAAACCATAATGCTTGGGTGGTACAGACCCTCCTCCCTGGAAAAGAAGAGGGAGCCAGGTCATTTTTTAGGTTTTTCCTATTCCCACAATCTGAGATTCATAAAAGACTGGCTGAAGTTTCTGCTTTGTCTAATACTCGTGACCAATTTATCGTAGTGGATGCCGACCATTTCTTTGAAAATATTAACATCTTGTGACCTTTTTCAGATGACTGACGGTATCTTACATGTCAGAGATACATATATAACAATGATAAAAGCAAATGAGAACTTATATTGTATTTACAATATGGCAGGCACTGTTCTAAGCACATTATATATATTTGCCCTCATAATAGTCCTATAAGATAAGTACTGTGAATATCGTTCCATTTAACAGGCAAGTAAACTGAGGTACAGAATGGTTATGTTACATAGCTAGAAAGCAAACAAGCTGGAAAATAAACCCAAGCTGTCTGGCTCCAGAGTGTTTACTTTTTAGCTGCCCTGCTATAGTTTTTCCTGAACATATATAGAGATATGTGCTCAACATTCCTATAAGAAATAATCACCAGGTCAGTCAAATCTCAGCTGTAAAGCACTTGAAGTTCACAGAGGAAGGTGCTACTTAAATATAAGAGGCCATTTCACCTCGACTTTATAGCCCCCTTTTTATCAATATCACTCAGCATTGTAAAACAACAGGTGTGTTGGGGTGCTTTATAAAAACAGGTGTTTTTCTGGGCTGTATTTACACTTACTTAACCCAGTGAGTCTGAGCATGATTACTGGGTACTTCTTGGTTATGCAGAATCTTCCACGAGAAGCTGGCATGAAAAGAGAGAGAGCAGGAGAAGAGGTAAGCAGTGTTTCTCCTCAGGAATCACTGTAGGCTCCAGCTCCACCTCAATGACTGCACACCAGACTCTTCTTTCCCAGGTATCCTCCGTCTTAGTGTCTTTCCCAGTTTTCCAGAAGGACCAGTGATCTCCTCACTGGAACCTGCCTGCTTAAATCTTACTTATTAACTATACATAGATATGGCAGACTGCGATTACAGTAGAATTGTTTGAGAGCTCAGTATCTCACTTCTTCCCACGAACCTTACCCTGGGAATTGCTTTGTACTTTCATATTACCATGTGGTGGTGTGTCTTTAATAACCATCAATAAAGATAGGCTTGGGAAAACACGGACAGCCACAGACTCCTCTAAATTCACCTGATTGCAACAGAGTAGAGCTGTCTGCAGGGGTATCCCAGCTGCCCAGAGGTGGTCGCCAGTAGTGGTCAAAGTAAACCAGCCCTCTGATTCAGCAACCAGAGAAAATTTGGAAAAATAGACTGACCCTCTGAGGGTTCCATTAAATTGCCAATAAAATATACTTCTTTAAGTCAAAGTTCATTTATGCATTTATTGTCCGAATATTTAGAAGTTAATTCAAGTTAAGTTCAGGAAATTGCAACCTGGATGATTTTAACCCCTGACTGTATTGTCTGATTACCATCGACACAGGTTCACTGGATACGAAGAAAATAAGCCGAGACTCCTCCCTTCTATCCAGATGACAGGTACTTCTAAACACCCAGTCTAGGTTTGTCCCAGGTGCCAGACTTTGAGGGACTGTCAGAGCCTAGGGAGATAAAGGCCACAGCTGGATACATGCGTGATACATGCACAGCTTGGCAATCTCCTCAGGGAACCAGCAACACTCTGGGACTTTATCAAGAGCCCTTTGTGGGTCAGGCAAGCCTGCTGCACACCAGCGTGTCACAACAGAGCTCCCTGGCTCCTCTCAGCTTTCAGTCAAGGCTGGCCGTGGAAGTCCGACCCTGCAAAAGGAGAGGTTCCTTTTCTCTACCTCATATAACGTCTCACCCCAAGCTCCCTCGACCTTTTCCATTCTATGGGGCTTTATGTTATGCCTACAGTAATATAGACAGCACAGAACAAAACTAAATATTGAGGAAAAGTGGGTTCCAGAGTTCTATAATCACAGACCTGGTCTCTCTTTCCGAGATCTTGCCAGGAAAGCTCTCGGAAGGCACTGGATGCTGAACTAAAGAGCTCTAGGCTCAGCCCAGAAGAGACTATGGTTATCACCTTTCCAGGTCTTTCCAGAACCTGCTCAATCATCTTCTTACTAAGTGAGATCACTTCCCTCACTTCTTCCCTCTTTGAAAAAGGATCTTTCCTCTTTGCTCCAAAGATGTGTCCTCTGGATTACTGATATTATATACCAAATTGTCCTCTCTGTTCCAGTTTCTGGAAATCTTATTGTTGCCTGTGGCTGAGAAAGAAAAATTGGTTCTTGCCTGGCCTCTCAGCTCCCTGTCCTGCCTTGACTTTCTAGAGATACTCTTGACCAGAATGCTTATCTATCCTTTACTCTGTGCCCTCACTAGCCAGGGTCCGGCTGAATGTCTCCATCACTACCCACTTGAATTTTCTCTCTCCCTTCTTGGGCCTCGCACTGAAGTCCCTCTAGTCTAGATCAGAAGGCTATATATAAGGACGAAAAGCTATAATGGACTAGAAAGTGCCTTGTCAACTGTCAAGTACTGCAAGGCAAGGGAACTCCGTGAAAGAGATTAGAAGGTCTCAACTTTGCTAGAACCCACCAGAGGCTTAAGGTGTAGTTGTGGTTGCTGCCTGTATCACCTTTTCTTGTTCCCTAAGATATCTGAAAGGAAAATATATATTTCACATGCAAATACTATTTATCAACCATTTGGAAAACCCCTTATTTTTCTTGCTTTTCCCTCTGCTAAATGTGAAGTCAGCCAGCAGTTCAATATGTTCGCGCTCCAATGCCTTCACCATATTACTAGCACCACGCCTTCTCTGGTTCTAACAAAAGCCTAGTATTGACGGAGCACAGATTCAGGGGCTGGAAATATTCTCTCCCCCAACCTTCTTTTCAGAGCACAAATAAGGGAAACATATTGGCAATTATAAGAAAGATGGGGTGGCATGTGGCTTGCCTTGGTTTGGTTGACTGTGAGGCAGGCTGACTGTCTTGTGTGGCCCCTGGGAGTGGCTTCCTATCTCCTGGAACTCAAAAATCAAGATCCCTTCTTTTCCAGAGGTTATAGGGTGATGAGTAAATCCAAGAGAGAATCACAGAGCAGCAAGCCTGAAATTTAACTATGCTCTGTGCTGGGCGTTTTCTGACATAATCACTCACCAGTACATAGCTCTAGTTCTCAACTGGAAAAACCATCTTTGGTGGTAATGTTAGTCACTTGCCGTAGATGATAGTTCAAAATGTTCTTATATAGATACTGCACAGTGGGTTTCTGGACTGGTAAGCAGGAAACCTGAGCCTATTCTGCCTTTGCTATACCCTCCCTGAGGAGACTGTTTGACCTTGGGCAAGTCGCTTCTTCTGGGGCTCAATTTTCCCAAGCATTCAATGAATGAACCCATTCAGCCTTTTAGGTATCTTCCTCTACCTTCCCCCCGTCCCTTTTCTCTAAGCTGAGAGACGATGCAAGGAAAATGGTAATGGTGATTTTAATTAAAAATATGTTGTATACACACATTCCATATCACTTTCAGGCCCCTAAGTCTTACCTAAATGGTTTTCCTGGCTAGCTGAGTTTTGTTTTTGATTTTGATTTTTTGAGAAATTTGATCTGCTATCACCATTTGAGCAGCTATCAGCAAGCCAAACAAATGTGTGTTCTAGGCTGAAAGGTCCCCACCCTCCTGAGCCTTCCAGAAGCCCTCACAGGCACCAGCGGGGGTGTAGTTCTGAGCTCTTCACACACATAGGTGCAAGTTATATCCCTCAGGAATATGCCCTCCTACATTTCTGACTTGAAGGCTTGCCTCACTGCAGTGCTGCTCAGAGGGTAAACAGTTAGCCAAGAGCACATTTAGAGCCTTCCCACCAGACTGCTGCGGCCAGCCTAAATGTGGGAGTTAAGCCATTCCAGGGTGCCCTGCCCCCACCCTATTGGGAAAGGCTTTCTTGGCAACCATCCTCTTTCAGAGCCCATTAGAAAGTGCACATTCTCGCGGTCTCACTGGGTCTAGTCAAGTTTTCCAAGAGGGGGTGGGGGTGGCGGAAAGCACTACAGGCTGCTGTTAGCCAGTGCTGAAAGCTGCTGTCTTCTGCCCCCACCCCCAGTTTGCAGTTTGAGGCCCCTGCTTGGCCAAGAACCAACTAGGAAGTTTTGTTCAAAAGTAGTGACTTATTTTTATCAAAGGTGGAATTCAGAGTTGCAGTTGTTTATAATGCCTCTGCATGGCAACCAAGACTCTTGCTCCGAGCACTCTGGAATCCTCTTCTCTCTGTAGGCACTTGGCTTTCTTGCCCATTCCTTTCTCCATCCAAAAATTGGGTACAGAGCAGCTCCAGTGCCTCAGAAGGGAGAAGAAGTTCTGAAAATTCAGTGTCTTTATTAATGTGTCTTTTTTAAATCTATACTTTGGTGATGATCACAGCTCTATAATCCCCACCCTAAATTTACCAGGCCCACAGCACTGTGGTGTGGTAGAAAGAGCTCTGAGAGATGGCTTCTGGCCCCCACTCTGGCCACATGTTGCTGTGGGCTCTTGAGTCAGTTTCTTGCCCTCTCTTAAGCTTGGAGTACCTGCTAAGTGGAGATTGCCTAGGTCAGTTTCCTCAGTCTTTTCAGGTCACAAAATGCTTTGAGATTCTGCTAGAAAAAATAATACGTTCGTTCATTCTTTCAAAAGCATTTATTAAGCTCCTACTAAATATGCATGTAGAGAGATAATTTTGAATTTCATGGGATTTATAGGCTCCCTGGGGTTTCATCCATGAACCTTAAGGTAAGATGTCCCGGTCATGAATTCTGCTGTGATGAGCATATATGGACTCTTACCCAGAAGAACCATAATAATGATTCTAGTAAAGGATCATAAAACTATCAGTCAGGCAGATGCCAGAAAACAGAGGCAGTGAGGCAGTCATTATGAAGGTGATCTCTGGCTTCCTCCCCTTCCTGTTGCCCCAGCCTGGCACGCGTGCGGGCAAACACGCGTGCACAACAACCAGCCTGGAATGTGCTGTTTCTGGGCACTCAGACTGCAGGGAGCCGGCTGCAGCCCTGGAGAGATGACAAACATCTCTTCTATCCTGGACTATATTTTTCTCACGGTCTCTGAAAGGGCTGCGATCAGGTGATATGTGTGGGACTGCTCTCAGTACAGGTGCGGAGCAGGTACCGAGGGGAGGAGAAAATCCGCCCAGTGTGTACTTACTCAAGGCTCTTTCAATAGCCCTCCCAGGATAGCTCTTGGCAGGGCAGCTACCATGTCTCTGGCAGGCTGCAGGGAATCTGAGTGTGAGAAAGTCAGTCAAGCGGAGGAAAAGGGGGAAAAAAAAAACTTCAAGTCCTCAGGCAAAATACCTTTATTCTTCTGCTCTCGCTCTCTCTCCCTTCTGTAGCTTTAAACCAAATCCACAAACCATTCCAATACCTTGGGACAAAGGGGAATCTCACCAGAGATGCATTATTTGTTTTATGGTTTAAAGCAAACAGGTGAAGCAATAAGACAGCAAAAATCACTCTTCTTGAAGGCAGAAAGAGGGGAAGAGAAAACACAGCAGCCCCTGGTTGTACTTACTGGGCATGATACAGTGGCAAAGATGCCTTGTGTCTTGCTGGTCTCATAGTGGGATCAAAGTGACCACTGATGAACAGGGTTCAATTTTCTCCTTGCTTAGGAAGAGGGGGGAAGGGAGGAAGATGACTGAAAAATAAAGGCTGTCTCTATCTAAAAGGAGCCTTCCAAATCCAAAAGTCTTTTCTGCAGTTTAGGAGCTTAGTTCCCCATTTGAGAAGGGGTGGAGAGAGTGTCAACTTGGTGCTATTTTCTCTGCCCAGGATAAGGATACTGAAAAGTGGTCTGTGAGCACATTTGCAAAGCAGCTTTCTTCTTAAATGGTTAGGGTGGAGGGGTGGAGACTTTCTGAGTTGCCTTGTGTGGCCCAGACACAAATTCATGGCAAATTTTTCGTTACCTGACCAACCCCTCTGCCGATCTAAAAATGTGTGTGTGCGTGTGTGTGCACGTGCGCGTGTGTAATCCATTTGCTCATTCTACCAGTCTAAGCACTCCTAAAGTGGCCATAAACCAGTTGCTGATCAACTATCTGGCTGAGGAGGCTGCTGTAGGCACTGCAGTGACACCATAACTTGACTATATTCAACATTCTCCACGAACCTTCAGGGTGCCAAATCCTGAGCAGATGACAGAGTCAGACAATAAAGGCTCTTAGGCTAGAAGGCTGAGGAGGTGGCACACCCAGCTAATTAATTAGAGCCCAAGAGCAGACAGCAGTCAAGGTCATAGCAGAGCTTACTGGAAGAAATCACTGGTTCTCATAGATCTGGGGGGAACCTGGAAAGAGTTAACAGACTTCCCTGGGAAGAGTTTAGTTCCTTGGAAGAATCTAGGTCAGAGTATTTAGGCAGTTTTTAAAAAGTCAGATGTTAAGCAGAAGCATTTTAAGAAGCTTGCAAAGTCTACATGTCAAAAAGGAGGGTAACTTCATAGGCTCATCACCTTTTACCAAGAGGATTTCAAACACACAGGACAACCCCACTTTTTTCAATACGAACAGACAATTTTCTGTCATCACCACTTTTCCATCTGTTTAAAATAAAGAAAAGTCCTACCCTATTGGCCTAGGATGCAGGTCAACAAAGGAGGCATTGTTCATCATTTCTTCAGAATGTGATAGGGTACAGCCCATTCTAGTGTGTTAAGAAAACACACACGCACACATCCAGAGAGCAGCCTGAGGGGCAAGAGTGAGTAAACCAAGCCTGCAATGAAGTTAAGGTTTGGCTACAGACTTGAGGGCTGTCCTGGAAGGTGGAAATGAGGTTTGGAAGGTAAATATGGTCAGTCACAATAATTCCTTAGTTAAACTCCAAGTCGCCGGGGGAACATTGAATTTAAGGGTAGGCAAGTTTCTGCTGAACTTGGATCACTGGATAGTGTGCAGTCAACATCCACGTGAACTGGTTCCGGGCAGGTGCTTCCGGGTATCAGCCTACACCTGTCACTTAGGAACCTCCTTTACTGGCTTGAATCTAATTGAGCTCTCTGTCTCCAAACACTACAACCCACTCCCCACACTTTTGCCAGAGCCATCTTTCTATAGGAGAACCCTAATGTCCCTTCTCTATTCAAGAGCATTTCATAGCTCTCCGTTGTCTAAAAATAAGTCCAAAGTCCTTTAGCAAAACATCTAAGGGTCTTATGACATGGCCTCAAGCCTCCTCCTTCAATCCCTTCTTATATTCCTGCCAGTCATACACCCTGTGCTCCAGATCATGTTCCCTGAATAAGGACCTCAAGTTCCAGAGTCTTAGCCTTTAGCTATGGGTACTTCCATCCTCCCCAATCCCATGGCTCACCACATTTCCAATGCCCCAATCCTACTTATTTTTTTAAGATACAAAACACAGGCCACTTCCTCCAGTAAGTTTTCCAGGATACCCCAATTTATGAGTAATTTATATATCCTAAACCTCCTCAGCATTTTACTTCTATCTAGACACATAACTGTCTCTATTGAACCTAGGACCTACCAGATGAACACACCAGGAAACAGACAACAGCTGCACTCATGCCTATAGTATCTCTGGGCTGTGGGTTTCCTAAGGGCAATAACTATTGTATTCATCCCTGTATCCCCCAAGGAGACCAATACTGTTGCCCATACAGGTGAGCTTTAGAGTTTCTTTTCGGTTCTCCTGACTTTTCAGGCTATCATCTAAGCCCGAAAAAGAATGGAATAATAGAGGAATGCCTAGTCATCAATCAGGAAACCAGGGTCTGTCCGCCTCCACAGTCGACTGGAAACTCCTTGCAGACTGCCTCTATCTCTTCTCGTGGTAATCCCGGGGTTTAACCCAGTGTCTGGCACAGAGCAGGCGTTTTATAATGAAAGTTAAGAGAGCTCAAGGTCGTCCAGAGTCAGGAACCGCTGAATTTCATCTGGGACGAGATCTGGTGAAATCATTTACAACATTATCTCAGTGGGGAGCGCGCAGGAAGGAAGGAATGAAGTGACTGAGAAATGTGTGCCAGGCCTCCGGGCGATCTCCAAGCCTGGGGAAGGGCTGGGAGGGCGGGGGACGACATCAAAGACGCTCGGCCCCTGGACTGCCCCGAGCCGCCCTGAGCTCCCAAGCGGCGGGAGGGGTGGAAGGAGTGGGGGTGCAGAGGTGGACGACCCGGGCGAGCCGGCTAGAGGGAGGGAGAGCGGCGGCAGTAGCGGCTGGTCGGCCGGAGCACTGCTCGTCGCCCGCCCTGCGCGGCAAATCCCCCAGGGAGGCCGCCGCCAGAGCCCTGGCGCTCCCGGCCCGGCGCCCGCCACGTGGCACCCGGCGGCGGCGGCTCCTCCCGGCGCGCGGCCCGGCCAGCCGGCAGCACGCAGCCGCCCGCGCCGCCCGCCTCCTCCCGGCCGCCCGCCGGCGGCCTCCCGGGCGCAGTAAGGGGGAGCTGCCAGGCCGCCCTGGACCCCGGGAAGGGGCGGGCGGCGCGAAGCCGCTTTAACCGCAGCCGCCGAGCAGAGGCAGGAGGCTGACCCGGCCGCTTCCTAAGTGCGGTCAGGCATCTCGTGACCGCGGCGGGCGCCTGGGGCCCCGCGGGGGGAGGGAGGGAGGGAGGGCTGGCCCGGGCAAGGAGCAAACAAGAAGGCCCCCGCCCCTCCCCCGGGCTGTTGCCAGTGAGGCTTTCGGCCGAGTTTAAAACCCCAAGCCTGAAATCAGAGGTAGAGTGGGGGGTTGGAATAATTCCCCACTCTCCACCCTGGGGTGCGCGCTCCCCGCCCGGAAGGGCTGACCTTGGCCGGGGGGAGGCTGGAGAGGGGAGTGGTGAGCGCCCGCACTGGGCTCCTAGCCCGTCGCCCCCTCGGATTCCAGGCCCGGCGGGGGCCGGAGGAGGGGGCCCCGGACACACACACGCGCGCGCGCACACACACACACACACACCCCCCACACCCCGCACGCAGCCGTGAGCCCCCGGCCAAGCGCAGGAGGTTTTCCCAAACTCGAGCACAGCTGCTGTTGTCCCTTGGCTCTCCCTGAGACGGAACCATGCACGCTCACTTCTTGCCGCCGCCACCCCCCGCCTCCCTGCCCCCAGGGCGCGCGCACACACACTCACACACGCACGCACACACACATCCTCCCGGCCTGGCCGCAGCCGCGGCGGCAATAAAACATCCTGGCACGTGCTCGGGCTCCAGGCGCGCCCTCGCCGGCCGGCTGATGTCAAACTGCAGCTCGGCTGGTGTAGCTCTTAAAGGGCCCGCGCGCGCCGGATGCCGAGGCTGCGCCCGCCACCCGCAGAACGAAGAGGGGAGCGGCTGCCGCCCTGCCTGCCACCTCTAAGTGCGGCAGAACCGGGAGCCCGTGGGTGGAAAGAAAAAGAATGGCGAAAGCACGTGCGCATCCCTGAGGCATTGCCATCAAAGCCCCCATCTCTTGTCATCTTTCATTTGAAATTCCATTTCCTTTCTGCCCAGTTGGAAATTATTCCAATTGTTTCCTGGGGAAGCGCGGGGTCCAAGGCCACCACTCCAGAAATGAAATGAGAAGCGGGTATCAAAAACCACCTTGTTCTGAAATATATGGTGGAAGGCATTTTTTATCTGCATGCAAAATAGAATTTTTTGGTTCTTTTCCTGAATGATCGACTTTCATCTCCCCCCCAAATTTCACCCCCCCACACACCCATTTCTAAGCGGAAAATACAGATGCTTCGGTAACTCAGCCTAATATACATTCCCTCTTTTAAACACTGCAAGCATAATCTTTTATATTTGTCCTTCGAAACCTTTAAAAAATATTTTCACATGAACTTATTAGCGTCAAAGCAGCTTTATTACAAATGTGAAAGGAAATAAAGAGCAAAGACCCTAGCCGCCCCGCCCCCCCAAAAATAAAATAAATTAGACTAGAGCAAAACCAATGTGGAAAAAAATCCAGTCTAAAGCAAAGCTCAGCAGGGAGAGTAGCAAAGGGTTAAAATCCTTTTGATTGACGTTGTAGCCTCCGGTGCCCCGGGCTCAGGCGCGCGCCATTGGCCGCCAGGCCTTGTGCCTGGCGGCCAATGGGGGGGCGCGGTCCACGAGCGGTGCCGCGTGTCTCCTCCTCCCATTGGCTGAAAGTTACTGTGGGAAAGAAAGTTTGGGAAGTTTCACACGAGCCGTTCGCGTGCAGTCCCAGATATATATAGAGGCCGCCAGGGCCTGGGGATCACACAGGATCCGGAGCTGGTGCTGATAACAGCGGAATCCCCCATCTACCTCTCTCCTTGGTCCTGGAATAGCGCTACCGATCTCAAGTAGCCATAAGATATAATAAACCCTCAGCACTTGCTCTGTAGTTTTGTGAAAGTCTCGAGTAAAAGGGACATAAGCAAAACATTTTTTTGTGTGTGAAGGACTCCAAAAATAAAATTCTCTAGGGATTTAAAAAAAAAAAAAAACAGAAAATGCCGGCTGATATAATGGAGAAAAATTCCTCGTCCCCGGTGGCTGCTACCCCAGCCAGTGTCAACACGACACCGGATAAACCAAAGACAGCATCTGAGCACAGAAAGGTAAGGGCAGTACCTGTATCTCTCTGCAGCCCCAAGAAATTAAGCTGGAGTTGGGGGCTCTTATCCCTTGGAAACCCCGGGGGAAATGGCAGATCCCATGGGAACTCAGGGTTCGTTTTTATTTCTTTACAGTCATCAAAGCCTATCATGGAGAAAAGACGAAGAGCAAGAATAAATGAAAGTCTGAGCCAGCTAAAAACACTGATTTTGGATGCTCTTAAGAAAGACGTAAGTGAATAATTCTGTCTTTTTTTAATTTACAAAGAATGAAATGCTATTTCTCAAGTACTAAGAATGAAACTCCCCGGTCGGCGGATCTTCCCCTCCAACACTGCTTTTTCTGAGGCGGGAGGAGGGCCGGGCCCCTTTGGCTGGGGTCTGGGGACGTGTGGGCCGCGGCCGGCGGGAGGGACCCCCAGCACTCCGAGGCTGCTGGCGGGGGTCTCACTTTCTTCCTTGCCTCCTCTTCTGTGCAGAGTTCGCGGCATTCCAAATTGGAGAAGGCAGACATTCTGGAAATGACAGTGAAGCACCTCCGGAACCTGCAGCGGGCACAGATGACGGGTGAGGGCGGCTTGCCGCGTCCCCCTCTGCGGGCGTCCCTCTCGCCCCGCGGTGATTTCTTCCAGACTTCCGCCCGTGGTTGTGAGAGGCATTGAGCTACATTTTACGGCCTTGGCTCACTCTTGCGTTCCCACGGTCTGGGGCTTATTTATAGCCACAACTCCAAGTTGTTACTGTTCCGGAAAGGGAGGGAGAGAGGTTGTAGCGGCGAGGGCGGCGGGCGGCTTGACAGTGAGGGAAGCGGGTGGGGGCGAAAGGACTTGGAACTGGCGGTTTTGAGCTGCGTTGGAGCCTGGAGGTCATCTGGTTTAGCACTCCCTCCTCCCCCATTACAGAAGGGGAAATGAGGCTCGGATGGCGAGGAATGGGGGAAGGGCATTACCCAAGGTCACATCGCGCGCGCTGAGAGTTAGGGGGCAGATATAGGGCCGAGATCGATTTAAATAGAATGACAGGGAATAGAGAAAGGGAGCGTCTTGACTTAGGTCGCCGAGCTAATGTGGAGAGGCAGATGGTTTTTCTAAACCCATTCCCCTAGCCAGAGGCAGTTCTGCGGGCCCAGTGGTCAGGGAAGCACGCCGCTGGGACCTCCCAGGGCGGAGGCAGTGGCCTCGGGGCCAGGGCCTTTCGGTGACCTGTCTGTCTCCTTCTGGCCTGCAGCCGCGCTAAGCACAGACCCGAGCGTGCTGGGGAAGTACCGCGCGGGTTTCAGCGAGTGCATGAACGAGGTGACCCGCTTCCTGTCCACGTGCGAGGGCGTTAACACCGAGGTGCGCACCCGACTGCTCGGCCACCTGGCCAACTGCATGACCCAGATCAACGCCATGACCTACCCGGGACAGCCGCACCCAGCCTTGCAGGCGCCGCCCCCGCCCCCGCCAGGACCCGGCGGTCCGCAGCACGCGCCGTTCGCGCCGCCGCCTCCACTCGTGCCCATCCCCGGGGGCACGGCGCCCCCTCCCGGTGGTGCGCCCTGCAAACTAGGTAGCCCGGCGGGAGAGGCGGCTAAGGTGTTTGGCGGCTTCCAAGTGGTGCCGGCTCCTGATGGCCAGTTTGCCTTCCTCATCCCCAACGGGGCATTCGCTCACAGCGGCCCTGTCATTCCAGTCTACACCAGCAACAGCGGGACCTCTGTGGGCCCTAATGCAGTTTCGCCTTCCAGCGGCCCCTCGCTCACGGCGGACTCCATGTGGAGGCCGTGGCGGAACTGAGGGGCTCAGGCCACCCCTTCCCCTAAACTCCCCAACGTATCTCTCCTCCCTCGGGGACACTAAACAGGAACTTGAACGCTGGAAAAGAAGAGGACTTTTGTGATTAAGTGATTACTTTGGTTTTTTTAATTTCTAAAAAGTTACTTTTTTGTAGAGAGCTGTATTAAGTGACTGACCATGCACTATATTTGTATATATTTTATATGTTCATATTGGATTGCGCCTTTGTATTATAAAAATTCAGATGACATTTCGTTTTTTACACGAGATTTCTTTTTTATGTGATGCCAAAGATGTTTGAAAATGCTCTTAAAATATCTTCCTTTGGGGAAGTTTATTTGAGAAAATATAATAAAAGAAAAAAATGAAGACTTTTATGTCTTAGAACTGATTATTTCAGAATATGTAATAAAAAAGAGGCTCTTGGCAGAATTTGAATTACATGTAATCTGAGAATTCAGGAATTGGCTCTTTTGTTATTCAAAGAACTTTTTTTAAAACGCCTCAAACCTTTCACCAACCCTCTTGGAACTAAATTCCATTAAATTTGCAAGAACTCATCTGATATGGCTTTTCTGATCAATTTGTGGTCAAGCTCCTAAAGGATTTCCAACATTATTTTAGTTGCAGTTGGGTAAGTCATTCAGTCCTGGGTGTCATACTAGCTCCTTCAGAGGAAGGTTGAATGCGACTGAATTCATGAAGTTAATGGATCCAGTACCATTGCCCACACCGCATTAAGGGAGGTTCCTGCAGCGCTACTCCCCTGGAGTAGCTCACCAATATCCAAAATAAAAACACTCAACCGCTAAGGCCTCCGGCCTTCAAGGGTTGGAGTCGTCCTTTAATTAGTCAGTCCTTAGGTACAACTAGACATTCCCTCGTGCCAGCCTCCAAAACTTTGAAATGCCTCTCTGCACCCTCTTCAAGCAAGCTGAGAAGGTCAACAGATTCCTTCTGCCAAGGGACAGCTAGTTAGACTCCCATGTGGAGCCCAAGTCCAGATGATTAACACCAGACATATGTTTTTGATAAGTTTCTATGCATGGCTCTAATAGAGAAAGCATGTGGGGGCTGTGCTGGCAGGCACACAGGCCATCTTCCCTTTTTAATACAAACAGCAAGCGACCCCTTCGCTTGGTCATGCCCCATTTCCAGGCAAGATGTGGGCTCCAGATAGGAGCAAAAGGCTTGTCTCGGGTTTCAGCTCACATAACCTTCCTTAACAAGTCCTAACTCAAAGCGGACAGCTTTAAACTGTGCCAGGATCTGCAGGGAATTTCTTCCAAATCCCATCACAAAGGCTTGTCAGATTTTGTCAGATTTGGCCAGGTGTTTGACTGCATCCAGGTGTTGGGGAAATGAAAACCACGAGCCCTACGAGACCAGACACATCAGCCGTGCTGTGGGTCTGGCGGGCTGGTCCTCCTCCTGCACCAGGGGCCAGTCTTCCTCCCTGCCCGGCCCCTCCCGCCAGCCTCTTTTCACCCCCTTCCTTTAGAACAGCTTCTGGGAGGAGAACACGAGGCGGGAGAGATCAATCTTTGAAGCCTTCCTAACAAAGATAAAGCCAACGATTTTCTGTCTTGTTTCAAAAGCTTTACCTCTCCCCCGCCTTGCTCTGGCCTTTCCCACAGGCCAGTGTGGAGAGCAGCTCTATCACAGGAATGATCTAGCAGACAGCACTCAGTTTTCTACTCAAATACCTTCCACCCAGTTTTGGACACAGAGGGAGAGGTTTAAAAGATATTCTTTAAAATTTGGCTCCTATTTGCCTCATTTCGTGCATGTGAAAGGGGTCCAATACACCCCCCTCCCAAAGAAATACACACACCCTTCATCATATTTTCCATGATTTCCTTCATTTAAACACAAACATAATAACAATTGCTCTATTAAGACACCCAACCCAAGCTCAAATCCTTCATTTGGTAAACCTGTCCTCTGGCCCCAATAGAAGTCCTTACCTGTGGTGGCAGCAATAATGGAGACATCAGCAACTCATTTTTATAAAAGTATATTTGTGTTCTTAAAAATCTCTCTCTCTCTCTCTCTCTCACACACACACACACATGCACGCACACACACACACACACACACACACACAGCATCTCTACACCAATCTAAGTCTCTTTGTCTTTCTCTATGCTGAAGAGGAAAAATTGAAAAAGTGGATTTTTATTAATATCATAAGTACATAGATATCTTTGGGGGGAGTAATAAATTTAAAGAAAAGAAGTAAACATTTGTTCATGTGAACATAATTGGTAGTTTGAAAATAGTCTTTTTTCCCCGAAATGGCGCTTTTAGATGATTAGAGGAGCCATTTGTTTATGGACAATATGGAGAAAAGAGGGAGACCCTAGGCCTCAACGGGGATTTTTCAGGCTCTTGTGCCAGCTATGCCGCTAAACTCACTGTGTCACTTTGAATGAGTCACTTCCCTTCTCTGGGACAATTCCATGTCCGTAAAATGAGTGGGTTTATTTCTAAGACCTTGTGCCCTCCTGCACCCAGGCTGTTTCTGTAGTAATTAGTTGGGCGAGAGGCTAAGCTTCAAAGACGACTTCAATCTTGCCCCACCCCCCACTCAGATCCCTCTGGCCTGGCCTAATTATACTGCCTTGGGGCACACCTAGCAGCCCCTCTCGCCAGCCCCGGGCAGTGTCGATAGCTCCAGGAGATAAGGCAACCCCAAGCTCCATGTCCGGTTGCAAGCCGCATATCTCCGTTGCCGTGCGCATTAGCCTCTCAATGGAGACCTCCCGGGCCCCGGCCCCCCACCGTCCCGACAGCATCCGGAGCGGGAAAGGCGCTGAACTGGAAGCGGGGGGTGGGGGGGGGGCGGTTCACCTTGGTCTAAAAGGGAACTTTGCCTAAATGGTGAATAAGCGTGACTCGAAGGGGCGCCCCCTCCTCGCGCCCCATTCCGCCCCACGTGTTTCTGAAGTGGGGATCCAGGAGTTAAACTGGACCTCCTCATCGTCACCACCGCCCCGGGAAACCTGTCATTAAAGTCAATTAACTTTTCCCACACCCCTTGGCCGGTAACAACTCGCTGCTAGCTTCCTCCCCGGCTCCTAACTGCAACCAGATGGGTGGCAAGGCTGCCCCCGCCGCGAGCCCTCCGGGGCGGCCCGGGGGTTCCAGGGTGGCCGCCGGGGCCCGCGGCCGGGGCGGGAGCAGGCCAGGGCGGCCAAGCCAGGCCAGCCCCGGCGGCCCTGCGGCCAAGGTGGTTTGCTTAGCAGGCCCGGCTGCTTTCTGGCAGGAAATGAATAGCTCCCAGATGAGCTCAGGCAACCTGAGAGGTCGTGAGAACGGCGCGAACCCCCGCCTGTGCAGCCGGCAGCCTGCCAGGCCGCGGGGGGAGCGGGCGGCGGCGGCGGCGGCGGGAGGCCGGGAGGCCCGGCGGGCGGGCGCGCGGGCGGGCGGCGGCGGGGTGAGAAGGAGGAGGGAGCCGCTGACACACGAGCCCGCGCCCGCTCCCGCTGACAGGCAGGCAGCCGCCCGCGCCCGGCCACCTCCCCCGCTTCCCCCGCCCCAGGCCCCAGCGCCTCCCAAGCAGCAGGCCTTAGCCGCAGAAATGCGGCCGCCCGGCCCCGCCAGGACCTGGGGGTGGGGCCGCCTGCCAGTGTTTTTCCAGTTTTGCCGGTAGCTCGGGCCACATTTAGAAGCCGGGGAAACTGGGCTGAGGCCAGTGTCAGGGCACCAGAGGCCTTCGCGGCCTGCAAAGCTCTTGCCAAGCGTTTAGGCCAAGCCAGGGCAGGAGTAGGCAGGGAGAGTGGGGGACAGGGCAAGGGCATCTCAGCCCACAGAGTCGTCCCAAAAGAGACAGAGTCACCAGACAGCAATTCTGGACTTAAAAATGAATCTCATTTCCAAAAACCCTGAACACCTAGTAAGTGCCCAGCAAGCCTACTGCAAGCACTAAAGAGATACCACTAATTTCCACACGGCCCCTAGCCTCACAGAGTTCTCAGTTTAGCTAGGGAGATAAAGTGGCTCATCCTAGGCACGATGTGGCAAGTGCCAAAAATGAAGTTTAAACAAAGAGCACCTCAGAACAGACAGATTAATTCTGATTTGAGAGGAAACCAGGTAAGTTTTTCAGAGTTGGCACTTGAAGCTCGGAGGTGAAAGATGAGTTCAACAGGAAGAGATAGGAATAGGAAATAGAAGGAAAACACAGACATGGGTAAATATAGAGGTCCGGTTTGGGGAAATTTCAGGAAATTTGCCATGGTTGTTGTATTTCAATTTTCAAATACCTAAATTGGCTTAGAGGTCAAAAAGAGAAGGCTAAGTTGTCTGCTTCAGTCTTTGGCTTAGTGCAGTATAGCCCAGGGGTTAAAAGCTCAGGAATCTATCTGGCTTCAAATTGCTTAGGTGTTAAACCAAGGCAAATTACGTCACTTCTCCGTGCTTCGGTTTTGCAGCTCTGTGCCACGTTTGGAACTTAGGGCTCTTTGGGTAGTATGCCATAGGGCTGTGAGGATGAAATGAGTAAATGCACATAAAGCATTTAGAATGCTGCTAGGCACATAAGCCCTCAATGCCTGTCAGCTCTTAATGATTCCTAAACAACCACCAAACAAGAAAGCAAGGCCTGGCCTTTGCCCAGTGATTTCAAAATCTGCTTGTTATTGCACCAGGCGCCATATGAAAGAACCACTGCTTCTTCCTTAGTTTCCAAATCTTATATATTCATTCAATAATTATTGAGTCAGACAATAATTTTATATATTCATTCAATAATTATTGAGTCAGACACTATGAGAAATAAGGTAGAAGAAAGACACAATCTCTGTAGTCACCAAGCTCACAGCCTAGTAGGCAAGACAGACCAGTAAAAAAAGAATTTCTTTGTGTTAAGTGCCATAAAAAGGTAGTGGACATGTGGTACAAAAGGTCACACGTCATAACAGGTAACTTTTCGGTCTTCCAAGTTATGATGAATCTTTATGAATTTTTGTGACCATATAAATTGCTGGCACAGTAAATAGTCTAATTCCACAGAAGAAAAGTTATTGTCAAATGGTTAATTTCAAGATTAATCACAGTACAATACTAATATCTTCTGAATGAACACAGTCATCTTGATGAGGTCAAGGAATTGGTCCAGAATCATAAAATCCCGGTTCCAAATTGGCCACTACCTGTGAGATGCTGAGCAAGTCACCATAAGTCTCTAGGCTTTAGTTTCCTCACTGACACTGTGAGGTTAGACTGGAAAGTTGTTTTCAACTCCATAGTCAGTGATTCTCTTTGCTCAGCATGCTTCTGTGTGCCTCACAGTTTAACACTTGCTCTGTGGCTATGAGAACCTATATTGGGCATATTTCAAAACTTTCAGTCCAGTCCTGGGATGATATTACAACCAAGTATTTTCATCTGCAGTTAAAAATGTGGAAACAGACCTGAACGAAGTATGGGCATTATAGTTCCACTGTCACAAGAAAATAGGCCCTGTGTGAAATTCTTGGAGACCTGCCATGTTAGTGAGAATTGTGCCCACTGCGTGGCATTACCAAGGAAGCCTGCATCTGTGACAGGATTTTCTCAGATATCTGCTACTAAGACCTTGTTCTGTGCTGTAATATCTTGTTATCTTACCTGGAGAACAGAGTAACCAGAGTTTAAAAAAAAACAGCACTTTTCTTCTTCATCCTAAAAAATGTCTTCCCTTTTCACTTGCTCACTTCTTTTTGAAAAGGAAGTGTGATCTGTTGGTTATCAAGACCCTTTCCCTTTAGGAAACATTTCCCTAACCGGCTAGAATTTTTCCACTAGCGCACTTACTGAATTAAGTAAACCTACGGAATTAGTCTCGTTAAACAAGAATGTCCGTCTAAATTAGCAAAAAATCTGAATTTTAAATATTCAATATTTTATATTTGAAATTTTAAAGTAAATTTTGCAAATACTTATAGTGAGTCTGAATTCAGTTTACAAAAGCACTTGCTCTCATAAAACTAATGCATTAAAGTCGTTTTAAAGACTGTATTCTCTTAAGCAGGTTTAACCATGGCTCTTGCAATATTATTTGTACTATAAATTTTTCTTTATAGTAAGCATAAGAGGAGCCCTGATTGCAGTCCAAGTAAAAAATTTGAGCCTAAATTAATAATAAGGCTGTACTGTTGCTATTCTTTCCAGTCAGGATATATTTTCAGTTGTAATTTGCCTTTAGTCAAGAAGGGATCAATGTATTTTTTCCCCCTTAGAACTGCAAGTATCACTAATGATAGTGATGTTAAGGAACACTACTATTTGTAACTTACTATTTCGTTATTCACAAATGTGATCTGTTTTCATGTTAAAACTAACTTTATTGGTTTAGTCATCAATGCGAGACCTGAAATTTATAAATCCAGTTTATAAAAAACTCCAGCCTAGGAGAAAACTACTGCTGTTGGCAAACTACCACCCAAAACTTCAAGTTTTTTGCTACATAAGTCTCTTCTATCAGCTTTTTCCCGGAGATATAAAATTTGTCCCTAAGGCATCAAAATGTAAAACAGGAATATTATTCCTTAACGGGGCCAGGAGAGGGCAAATGCCATGTCAAATCAGTTTCAGAAGCAACTGCCATATGTGACATTTAGGAGCAAAAGTAAGTGTAAAAGTGCTTAAGGCATTTCTTCATTTTAGTGAATACCCAATAGATATCTGGGGTCAAGGATGGGGTACAAAACCTGAAGGAAGGCTTCCCACACCCAGAATTGTAAAGAACAAATACTCTTGAGCAACCAAAGTTATTGTTTTCTGTTTTCTGTTTTGTTATTTGGACATATGATTATTTTCGTACAAATAGAATCTTGCAGGATCAGATAGATATTTCCTGTAAAACTCAAGCAGGTAAAATAATTGTGGAATTGGCCATTAATGCCTTGCAGAGGAGAGCAAGCCTCTAAAGCAGCAGTCCTCCACCTTTTTGGCACCAGGGACTGGCGCTCCTGTGAGAAATCTAATGCGTGATGATCTGAGGTGGAGCTGAGGCCGTGATGCTAGCTCTGGGGGACGGCTGCAAAAACAGATGGAGCTTTGCTCACTCTTCCACCGCTCACCTCCTGCGGTACGGCCCATTCCTACACAGACCAGTACCGTCCATGGATGAGGAGTCAGGGGCCCTGAAACCGAAGACTTGTTTGTAGGGTTTTTTGTTGTTTCGGAGAGGTGAGAGGGGCAAGATGGGGAGGCCCACATTGGTGGGCAAACGTACTATATAATCGTCCAGAGAACTCTGAAACTACTTTAGTGTGATCTCTTTGAGATTTCATTTTAAGTTCAAAGCAGGGAGTATCCATCCAAAGAAGAGACATTTTGAACAATTCAAAAAGAATAACTTAAAATGTTGTTTGTGCCTCAAATATTTGCACAGCTTTCATATCAAAGACCTAAGGCTATCATTATATTTGCACACCTACACTCGCTGGCTTAAAATTAGAAGTTGGATTTCAAACAATCAATTGTCTTGAGATGTAGCAATCAGTCTCTAACCTGATATTAGGCTGAATTCAACTTAATTTTTAAAAAGCCAAGTTTTCTTGTTTAGCATACAACCTTTAGCCACAGGTCCAGATTTCGAATCTGTGTTGTTCCTCCTCTGGTGGGTACCTCTTCAGCTTTTCCACTGTACTCTCTGGAAACTTGTTCTTTTTGAAATAAATGCACCTTTACCTGCACCCTTCGTATGAACCTCCTCATTGCCTGGTTCTACCTTTTTTTGAGCCCCCTGATTAATGACCCTTCACTTTCCCCACCCCAGGTATGAGTAGGGTTGTGGGGAGGGTAAGGGGATGAAGAGTGTGGGTACCTGGGCTGGGGAGTGGGATACCTTGAGTTGGCATTTGTACCTGGGCCCGGGAGCTCGGATACCAGGAACCAGGAAGTGTGGCACTAGGCTGGGGAATAATGACATATTTTCTGCCTCCCTATATCCTTACTAAAAGGAGACACCTTCTTTCTCAAGTAAAAAAATCTGCCCTCATGCCATCCAGCTCTTTCACTCTTTAGCTTTCTGGTCCTTGTAATCTCCTGACTTCTGTCCTTGAGTTTACCTTCACCTGGCTCCTTCCTTCCTTTCTCAGGAACTGTGCTCTGGATGCCATCCTTTCCCCTTCATCAGGGAGGTGGCCCACAAAACATCTGCGTTTATTCCAGAATCTTCGCCTTCCCTTACTTTTTTTATAAAACTTTTTACCTCAGCCTATAAACACATTTATTTCCCTACAATCTTTTAGAGCCTTCTTCTCCAACCCTGTACCTCTCTCTCTACCTGTGACTTCTCTGCCCTCTTTCTCACCAAGGACTCCTGAAATCTTGCTTATAAGCTGCACAGCCTTACTTCTCTGTCATGGCCACCCTTGTGGCCAGGCTTCTGTAGCCCCCTCTCTATTGACATGCTCCAGCCGGGGCAATGCAGCGAACAGTCCAAATGGTTACCTCCCTGTCCTCTCCTGTCAACATTTGTGAAATTTTAACTATGTTCTAACTCCATCCTTGAAATTCCTTTCTTTTTTAGCCCCTGCGGCATCTCCTTCTCCTGACTTCTTTCAAACTCTCTGACGACTTTTTGACATCTATCATGGGATTTTTTCCCTTTACCATCCCATTAAGGTTACTGTCCCTGAAATTCTAACCATGCCCTTTTCCTCCTGTCACTCAGCCGCCCATGGCTGTGATTGGCATCTATATGAAGAAGACCAGCAAATCTGGTATCTTTAATGTAGAATTCTTTTCTGAGCTCCAAACCATGGATCCACCTACCCACAGGATGGTTCCACATGGAAGTCAGAATGTCTCAAACTCAATTCACGACCCATGACCTACAAGGTACTCTCCCATGCTCAATGTGTCTTTCAAATCATCACCACCTACCTTGTTCCTGCATCTCGCAGGTCACCAGGAACCATCAGGCTTCCCAGCTTTGTGAATCTCAACCCACATCATCATTGCCTTTGTGCAGGAGTTTCGAATTTTTCATTTTTACCTTTGCTGATATCCTCACTTTCACTCTTGCCTCTCTCCAATCCATCGGCCATGCCCCATGTATCAGAGACGACCATGTCTCTGAGGAAACTTCCAAAAGCTTCCTATTGCCTCCACCACTGAAGAAGCTTAAGTGATTTGCCCCTGGCCTGCAATCCTGCCTTATTCCCTATAAGAAAGTTGCATCCTGTCCATGTTCCACCCACATGCAAAGCTACTCCAGTGCCTGCACGCTTTGCACGCACAGTCCCTGTGTTAAAAGTGTCCCTCCTTCACTTCTCCATCCAGAGACCTCCTACATTATGTGTCCTTTGAGATGTTCACCAGCTTCTGGAAACCCATCTTATTGCCTCTGGTTCCCTGCTTTGCCTCCTCCCCGCTCCTCTTGTATGTAATACAAGAGGATGACACTGATGACCTTGGAGAATAGCGACTGTTTATCTGTTTCCCCAACCCAGACTGTGCAAGTTTTGGAGGCAAAAACAATGTATTTTGTCTGTACTCCAACATGTGACACAGTGCCTTCCACACAGAAGTCATTCAGGAAGCTATATATTACTGATATAGTTAGAAGAAGGATGTTAATACAAATAGCAACTCATATTTGAACGATGCTTTAAGGTTCACAAAATACTTTTATAAACACCATCTCATTTGATCCTCAAAACAATTCATGTAGGTATTAGTATCCTAGTAGCAAATGTGAATAATTAGTTTCAAAGAGAATATGTAGGTCATTTGGCCAAGGTGATAGCTGGAAAGTGACAGAGGTGAGTCGCTACAACCCACATATTCTGGCTGTAGTACTGTGCTGCCCTCATTCTCTGCCAGATTGGACAGGCCTGAACACTACTCTCTAAAGCCTATTTCTCTTGTTGCGTGAGTATACCTTCTCTGCTGACTGCCCGAGGCAAATAAACCCAAATTCAGTTTCCGTGGTCCCTGTACTTTTGTTGCATATATAACCAGAACCAATTGGGAGCAGCTGGAAATCTGTTCTCCTCATTCCTGCTTGGCTGCCTTAACATGCATAAATAAAATCTCTCAGGGCGTGAGAACTGCAGGGAACTTCCTTCCTCCTGTCTCCCAATGGCATAAGAATAAATGCAATCGAGGCAAGTTGTTTTTTTTTTTTTTAACATAAAGATTAATGATCCTCAGCACAAATGAATTATCATGAATTTTTCAGAATCACAAATTATATAGTGAGAATGGGAAAATAAATCCTAAACCTTAAGAAGTAAGAAAAGTATCAGACTTTGAAGATTATATTTGTGTGGCTGGTTTGAAAAAGAGTGGTCCTTTAATAGGAAAATGAGTCACACTGTGACCCAGAAAAACCAGTGGGTAAAACCATGTGAAAGTGTAACAAGTGACTCTAAAGTGCTAGCTATGGGGTAAGAACGCACAAGAAAATCCACCAATACACTACAGTCATTTGCAACAGGATCAATACAGTCTCTGTAAGCAAAATGTCCACTAGCCACAAAACAGTTGCTGATTTTCCAGGTATAATTCACTTGGGCTTTTTTTCCCCCCGCTTCTGTGACTACCAGTATTTTACATTCCAGTTTTGTGGTAAATCAAAATGAGCATTTATTACCTGAAGGGTATCGTTAGAAGAGAAGCTACAGTTTGTTCATGTCACCTGCAGCTCAGGATGCGATACCTGAAGCAAAGGGCATCCTGCACCAGCATGGGTCACTGGCCAACAAAACAGCTCCTAGTGGAGGCTGGATAGTCAGTCACTCACCAGGGGTTAGTGCAGTGCTTACTCTGTTCCAGGCACCAGAATTTGTGCAACAAAAAAGACAGGCAAGACCACCAGAGTACATGTTCTACCACTGAGAAGACAATAAAAAAAGTAAATAAATAAATGAAGGAGAGAAGGTCAGCTCATGACAGATACTATAAAGAAACAAAAATAGGTTGCAGTGATAAGAGGGGACTGAAGTGGGGCTGGGGTCTAAATTAGAATGGGTGGTGAGGGGCGGCCTCAGTGAGGAGGAGACTCCTGAAGCCATGAAGGCCAGTAAAACAAGAAGCCTAACTGATTTTGCAGGCCCAATCAGTAGAGTCAGAAAATGTTCTCCCTGGCCAACCTGAGCCAGGTTTATAAGTGGCTGACCATGGTGCCCAGGGCCATAAATGGGGCCAGTGTCATTTGCTGAGGTTTTTTATGATAAATACAATTACTAAAAGCTCCTCCACAGTTTGCAGAGCACTTTAAATATTTAATGTAGAAGCTTATTCAGAGATAGCTATTCGACCTCTATGTTACCCACATGGAGAAATGAGAATCTGGAACACTGGTTAGTTTTGCATTCATTTGTTCATTTCATAGACATCTTGTGAGCACTCACTTTGTGCATGGTAGTGGGCTGGGAACCCCAGGGATGCAGAGATGAGCAAAATGTGAAAGGCCTTCAAGGAGCTCACAGTCTAAGGGGGAACATAGTGTTCACAGAGGAGGAAATGTGCTAAAAGTTGTCATCCCAGGACTCCACCTAGCTGTAGCCAGGGCCAGGCCAGGATTAGAACCTAGACTCCAGAAGCCCAGTCTAGGACTTTCTCTGCTTCTATTCTTTTTTTTCCCTCCTAAGTCTCTCAGCCTTATATTTACTATTTATTCTAGCTAGGAAAAAATTTCCCTTATCACTCATCAGTCCATTTGGTTAAACAGCCTTCAACTCTCCCCTTAGACTCTACTTCCTCAAGTCCTTGCCCAAACCTCTTCCTCCTGAAATTTTTTTGTTGTGTTCTCACTGCATATGTACCATGTTGCCATTGATATTTCCCCCATCAATCTGCTTATCACACGGGGCCATGGTCTGTCCTTCATGGTCACACTGCAATCTCAGGACATTCACAATGCCTGGCACACAGAAGGGGCTCAATAAAGTTCTGTTGAATAAGTAGACAAATAGACAAATCAATTGAGCGTGTTTCTTCCACCCTGCACCCCAAAGCAACCTTTGTCTTTGCTTGACCTCACACTTCCAGGCAACACCCCAGAATCCAGTGTACCTGCTTGCCCCATCAGGGCCCCACCGAGACCTGCCTTCCATGAAGTACTTGGAGACTATTCATACCACGCTTACCTGATCTGGTTTGGTGAGTGGATAGAAGACCCAGAAAAAGCCCTGACCAAGTTCATTTCTGCCAACCGCATCTCTTTGCGAAGGACTAGGAAGTCCTCTCTGTGACCCCATGAGTAAGAACAGGTCAGTCCCACGAAGCCACCATTCCTTAGCAGTTTCCCAAGAACCCTAATAGCTCCTACTTACAGAATAAGACTGGGAGGGAACATTGTGGAACTGTCAGAATGGCTGTGTCGAAGAAGAATGGGTGGCTTTTCTTTTTCCTTTCCCCATTTTCCAAATACTCTGTAAAATAGTTGGTACTTTCATAGCTGAAATGTTTATGTTTTTAAAAGTGAGTTTTTGACAACAGCTTAGAGAAAATAATTCCCTTTTCTGAATGCCAGCCACGCCAATAGTCGATACAGTTTGAGTCAACATTTAATTATTATATTCTTGCGTCTCGAGTGTCTTTGTTGGGTCTCTCACAGCTAGACTGGCACACAGAGCCAATATGATGCTTTTCTCTGCCTTCTTCTGCTAAGATCAAACCAGAGCCTGCCAGCCATGTTGTGGCTGCTTGGGAAACATTGCTGGGCTCCTTTGCTCATGCAACAGGATTGAAGTCATCCCCATGGCTTCAACCTGAGGACCAAGGAGAAGGCTCTTCTCCTTCTCAGCCTTGCCTGACCTCTCTTGTTGTTAATCATGATGGCTAATGAATGTGTAAGTCTCTAAATTCAGCTCTCTGGTGGATTAAGGTGGAGGCAAATTTATTGTCATTCTCCCAGGGGAGAAGTGAAGTTTTTTTTTTTTCCTCCTCCCTTTGATTCTGATCTGACCCTGTGACTATTTTAATGAACAGAAGGCAGCAGGGGTGCCACTGTGCAAGTTCCTGATCTAAGCCTTAAGAAGGGCTGGCAGCCTCTGATTTTGCACACTGGAGAGCCCTGAGCTGTCATGTAAGAAGTCAGCTACACAGATGGAGAGACCAGGTGGAGCAGCCACATAAAGGGAGAGAGGCCTCAAATGACATGGAAAGAGAGAGGCATAGCCATGTCTGCATCCCAGATGAACCCAGCCTTCCAGTCATCATCACCAAAGCACCAGCCATGCAAAGGAGCCACCTAGGCATTGCAATTGGTGGAGTCCTGAGACGACTGCAGCACAGTTGACAGCATGTGGAGCAGAGGAGCTGCCCAGCTGAGACCAGTCAACCCACAGAACAATGAGAGATAATAGAATGGTTGTTCTTTTAAGCCTGTCACACTGACTCCCAAATAAAACTGACACAACCTGTTGGTAAGACAAAGCTGAGTTAATTGCTTACTGCAGTAAGGGAGAACACTACATGGCAAGGCTTGGTGCTTGTCTCCAAAGAGAAGAAGGTAAGGTTAGAATTTATTAATAACTGGAAGCTTGGTTTAAGGCAGTTTTTCAGTATAGGGATATAATTAGAATTAGGCAAGAATCACCACGTAGCAATCCAAGATTGGTGGGAATAGCAAGGCAAGGATTTCCAGCCGAAGAATTAAAAGAATCTTAGGGCACAAGTTGTTGATGTTTCCCATTGAAGAGTTGATAGAAATTTCTTATAATGAACAATCAAACCTTTTCCCTGGGCAGGAGACTTCTGAAGAAATAAAGTCATACTAATGAAGACAGAGGAATCTTAAAGTTCTGCTAATGAAGCCTATAGCACAAGATCATGTTAATACAGACCAAAAGATGTGGTTTATGTTCTCATGTCCAGGCTAAGTGTTGGGCTGTCTGATTTCGATTTTTAAGCCGCTAAGTTTGGAGATGGTTCGTTACACAGCAGTTAACAAATAAGACATTTCCCAAACTTTCTGCTTCTCAATGTTTCTGTATTTCTCAATTCACTCATTCATCAAATATTGCATACCTGTTATGTTCTAGGCACAGTGCTAGGCACTGGAGATGCGAAGGAAAATAAGATAGACAGGGTCCGTGCTTTCTAGAAGCTTAAATTATACTCAGGAAAAGATAGACAACGAAGCATTAAACAACAACAAAAAAATTAACAAGGTAATTTCTATACTGATGAAGTGTTCTGAGGAAAATAAAATAGGGCAATGGGATAGAATGTTGTTAGGAAGGGAGACAGAGCTGCTTTCAAAACAGCAGTCAAAGAAGTACTCTTAAGAAGATGACATCTGCACTGGATAACATGTGAATGATGGAAGGATCCAACAAGTCAAGTTCTTGGGAGAGAACATTACAGGCAGGTGCAAGGCCAGGGCAAAATCCATGAGAGAGGAAAGAGCACTGGCATGCCGGAGGGAGGGAAAGGCCAGCGTGCTGTAAACATGCTCACCAAAGGGGATGTGGTCCATGTGGAGGCCAGAAAGATCGGGTCACATAGGGCCTTGATGGTCATGGTGAGAAATTTGGGTTTGAATCTAAGGGCTGTGGGAAGCCACTGGACCAGTGCTGTCCAATACAGATCAAATGTGAGTCACATACGCAATTTTAAATTTTCTAGTAGCCACATTTTTAAAAAGTAAAAACAAACAAACAAGAAAACAAGTATTAACCAGAATTAATTTTAATAATTTTTAACCCAATATATCTAAAATATTATTTCAACATGTAATCTATATGTAAATTGAATATTTTACATTTTTTTGGTACTAAGTCTTTGAAATAGGTGCATATGTTGTCCTTATAGCCCATCTCAATTCAGACTAGCCACACTTTAAGTATATAACAGACACCTTTGGCCAGTGGCTACCATACTAGCCAAAGTAGCTAGAGAGTCTAATAATCATCATCTTCTCAGGTATCCAGGTTCAGAGCTGTCATTCATTTCCCCCTTCCCCTCACACTGACCTGCCATCATCATTCACCAAAAGCTTAGATAAGTCCATCTCAATATAGTCACATCTGTCCTGTCATCTTACCCCAGCTCAAGTATCTTCAATATTTTGCACATCAGTTATTGCTACATCTGAATTGGACTTTCTGCCCTTGCTCTACCTAAACCAATCTCTCTCCACCAGGCTACTGATGTGTTCTGCTAATGCACAGCTTCCATATTCTCTCTTCTCCCCTTCGAAATCTTCCATAGCTCCTATTGCTTCCTAAAGTTCAAACTCCTTTGGAAGGCTACAAGTCTCCTCATGAAACAATGCCACCCCTCCTTTTAGCCTTTTTCCCCACCACTCCCATTCTATGACACACTTAAAACCCAGGTTCCAGCTTGGTCCACTTCATCACACTTGCCCCAGTGACTTATGAAAGTAATGTTATTTTATTTCCAGAGCTTTCAAGATTTGTTTCTGTTTATTATTATTCTTTAATAGTAGTTTTCCTCCCTGTACAAACGTGTTTCTATTTTTTATTTGGTAGTTTTTATTTTGTAAAGTTTTCATTTTTTCTTTGAAAGACAATTCCAGTGACCTGCAATGTTTGGATATGAGTGGCCTCCTTATTGTTTGATTTCTTATTTGTTCTTGTTCCACAGCCAACTTTTAGCAAAAATTATGCATATATGTAATCAAGCATTATATGTGTATGTGTATGCATGTGTGTGTAAAATTTTAAGTTAAAGTATACTTAATTGTATGCTGAACAACTATGACATCACTTGAAATTAAAAGAAACGCTATGGGATATAACAAGTCCAGGTTGAGAAATCTCTAAAATTCTCCTTGACTTTGGCTATGACCTATAGAGCATTTTAGCCGCCATCTTTGAATTATGGTTGAAGGTCATTCCTCATGTTTTTCTTTTTACCCTTGGTTAAAACATTTAAGTGACTGAGTATGGAATTCTTACAGAACCCACTCCAAAATAACCATCAAAACAAAATTCATATGATGGCCACTTGCCGGTGCATGCCACACAGCTGCTCTTGGCTATTTATGGTTGTGAGATGTTAGCTCCAGAGTTAGACTGGAAGTGAATTGAGTCGTAACTTGTTATTGAAGGAAGCTTGTGCTTGCATCTCTGAAAATTAATACTAAAAGGCAAGGCACTTACAAGCCTGTTTTAGCTGGAGTCTCCATTCCCTAGGTCTTGTCTATCAACTCGGTTTGGCTTGATTTTAATTTGGTTTGGGAGCCTACTTCAGGCCTTTGCATATATTTCAGTATAAATGAAGGTCTAATAGCAAACATCCTCTGCTTGTCTAACAGGAGCATAAAGGCCCTTCTTCTTGCCAGACCATGGGGCCTGGGGCTTTACGAGAAAACCCACAAACAAAGCTGATGACCAAAATTAATTTCAGACTGTAGTAAAGAATAAAAGAATTTATCTAGGCAAAAATAGCTGCAGCTCAGGAGACACAGATTCAGGTTGCAACCTAAATTGTGCTCCCCTGAGACAAAGGAGAAGCCACACTTTATAGAGAAACTTCCTGCCCATAGTTCCCATTTTGGTCTGTTTCATACAAATAAGGCTTCCAAATTGTGCAGTTCTGATTGGTCAGTAGATATATAAATGAGGTTTCAAATTGTGCGGTTCTGATTGGTTGGGGCAGGTCACAGTCTATCGGCTGAAAGGTAGCATGGTGACAAAATAAGGAACTTCCCTACAGTGGTGGACTCAAAAAGTATGAAGACAGGATGGTGCAGGAGGTTAGAAGTTCAGTTCGTGGTTCTTCTTGGAATGCAAGGTTCATAAAAGATACCTATCGGCAAATGGCTGCTAGGCTCTAGTTTAAATTTTAGGTCCATTTAACTACAAGGAGCTTTGACAGGTAAATTTCTTCTCAGGGTACGTAAAGCTCATAAAACTCATGGCTCCCCAGGTTGCCTAGAGTTCTGGTCTCCATCTTTTCCTGCTTCCTCCTGACACACTATACTCTTTCTGAGCACCTACCTCTGTGCTAATACTGTGGAGAGACAGATGAATAAAATACCAGCCTCTCAATCTCTGGGGAGATTCAGATGTTAATAAAGAATTTTTTAAAGGGTTTCTTTTGGATTACCTTAAAGAAACCCTTTAAAAAATGGGTAGGTGGGTAGGTTAAATGCTAAGTAACTGGATACGTGAGAGAAGTTGGAGATGTAGAGAAGAAATTAGAAAAGGCTTCAGAGCTGGGTGTGATTTAGAGAGGGAGAGCAGAGAAAGACCAGGTTTGACAGGTTTCACATGCTAATGAGTCACAGCCATCAGTCAATGTTGTTCAAGAAAAACTGCCTCTTTAAATCCCCTGGAAGGGGCCAGGTGGAGCCAGAAGAACCTGACCTGAAGATGGGCCCTGCCTCAACTCACCTGAGACCTTGGCAATGTCACTTGCCCTAATTCAACTCTAGTTTCTTTACCCATAAAATCTGAGTGTTGGATCATTTGGTCCAGGGGTCCTCCAAATTTGAGACCAGAATCCTCTGAATTGTCTTCCCAATAGGCCTGCTCCCTGAATGGAGGTCAATATGTGCAGACAATGTGAGCCACGGAACTATTTATGCCAGATGTCGCAGTTAGAAGCCGATGGTTATGATTCCTGAGTTGCAAGTACACGTTATCTGCCCGAGGACACAAAACCCCTTTCAATCTCTCATTTATCCACCCTCGTCCCCAATATCTGGCCACTCGTGATTTCTACTTCCTTTGTCTTCCTCTATTCAACTCTCTGTTTGGTTTATGTTTTAATCATTCATTTATTCAACAAATATGTTTGCACCTGTTAAGTACCGGGTATTATATTAGGCACCACAATCTATCCTGACCCTAGTCTGGATAGGGAGAAAGAAGGTGGGGAAACCAGGCCCTCCTGTGCTGTCAGGCTGGTCCCAGGAATGCGATGCTGAGTTCTCGAGCTCTGAGGAGGACCCTGTCTCACCGTGCATGAGCCTTGTCATAGCAGCCATCCATTTTCTGGATTTTCCATACACGGGTGTCCCACCACACTTCAGATTCAGCATGCTTAAATAAAACTTGAGATTTTTTTCCCCCTCACATCACCCTTCTCCCCTCAGTTAATAGGATAGCTTTCCATTTCCCCTCCAGTTAAAGTCATTTCAATACCTTTAGCTTCCTCACACTCCTTAAACAGAGGAGGCAAGTGATCCCAAGAAGTGGAAGGGTGAGTGTGGTTATCACAAGCAAGTGAGGAAGGGGCACTGGCCCACCAGCAAAGGATTAAAGCAACAGAAGGAAGTTGTGCTGTGAGAGGGATTTGGCCCAGGCTTGTAGGACAGAGGCCCCTAGCAAAGCCCTTGATTAGCTGACTAATCTGGTTTTCAGGGTTCAGGGTACCTGACTGCAGCTGGCATTTGTCTGCCAGCTCAAAGTCACTTCCTTTCCCCTCCTTGTGGCTCCTTATTTGCTTTGAACTGGGAGGGCCTGTTATGGAATCTAACCGATGCTCAGAATTGGAGGACGCCTACCTCAAGGGGGATGGGGCAAGCCTCCCGCTGGCCCTAGACAGAGCAGGCAGGCCTGGGCTCCTGCTGGGGTTAAGTCTCTCCCTCCATCCCCAGTATGAACTAGAGATTAACACCTCGCATGGGAATAGTGGCCGTAGCCTTTCTTTCTGTCCTTTCGGAGGCCACATCTCACCTTCAATCTCCTTTGTCCTGAAGAGTGTTTATATTTGTAATTAAGGAGGTGGTGAAGGCAGGAAGAAGGAGTGTTGAATTGGGAACCCAGGGCAGCCCAAAGTCATTGCAACCTCAGAATGAAAAAAGAAAAAAATCTCTGAGCTGGGGTGGGGAGGGTTGTTTAAAAGGCAGAAATAGATTGGGGTGAGAGAGTGAGGTGATGGGTATGGAGAGAAAGAGAACAAGACTGATTTATAATATTCTGAGAGCAAAAAGTTAGAATCTTCTGTCTCCACAGCAGGATCTCAGGGTTCAGTGTGAGAATCTCAGTATTTCAATTTCTCTCTCTCCTACCTCTCTACCACCTACTTGTCTCTCATGACCCTTCCCTCTCTCTCTCTCTCTCTTTTGCTTCAGTGGTTTGCATTATCATTTGCCTAACTCCAAGAGCCTCAAGACCTGTATCTACTTCAGCCCCAGCTGTAAGTCTTCCTCCCCACATCAGGAATTTCACAAATAAATCATTGAGAACAGAGTTGGCCTCACCACGAACAGTACACAGCCTTCTGCTTAGCCTCTGTGGCCTTGGACCAGCTCCCGGGAAGGGCCCCTGCCTGGTGACAGGCACCAGCACAGCCTGCCTCTCACAAACACTTAAAGGTGGGGAGCCCCTACCTCTCAGGTGACCAACGGGCTTGAAGGGAACTGGCAAGGTCGCTGTGCTGCTCACAGCCACCCACACCCTGGGCTAAGCTGGGTCCAAGGCACAAAGCTTCTCTCTCAGGGGACCAAGCAAATAACTCAGCGACCTTGAGAAAGTTATTTTAGCCTCTGCAGACTTCCCTTTCCTTGTTTTTAAATAGTTCAGAGATTTATGCTTCTTAATTCGCAAGGAAACTGCCTGGGAAAAGATTGACTTGTTCTGAAGAGTTTTGGCTTCCTGAGAGGAACCTGGGGTTCTGGGAAGCCTCCTTGAGCCGGCACAGGCACAGGTACCCACACGTGCATGATACGCAAATCCACCCACACGCTCACCCAACATCTATTCACCAGCTCGATGCCTAGGGACAAGATATTATTTTGTGCACTGCTCGGTCCCCTGCAATGTAGTGCTTGGAATAAGGTTAATGCTCAATAAATATCTATTGGATGAATATGGTTGACAATTATTTCCTGTATCCACTCCTTGTGCCAGTCACTGTGCTTAACACTCAAGTTGCTCACAGTCCAGGAAGTAGACAGGCACGTAAACAAATACAGCCGATATAGGGTGTTGATGGGCAGGCGCCAGGACAGAAGATGCTCAGGGCACTGGGAGGCTCAGCAGAGGGGAGTTCAGCTCTGCCCCATGAGGGGAGGTGGGTACAGGAGAGTGGCAGTTCTGAGCATTGAAGGAAGAGTAGGGGTTCATTAGTTGGACAAGAGGGAGATGAGGGTGGGTGGGGGTGGCAGATATCACCCAGCTGAGAGAAAACGTTTTCAAAAGCACAGAGCCCTGAAACAGCATGACAGAGTCCAGGGCACTAGGAATTGTCCCTCCCTCTGGGCTAGACCACAGGAAGGAGGCAGAGCATTAGGAGATGAGCAGGGGAGGAGGGAGGCTGGATCCTATAGGTCATTATGTTCCAATATTTTCAAGTGGTTTCTATACTTAACTTTAAGATTCTTGTTAGACCCTTAAAATGTAACAGTCTTACTTTTCTCTCTGCTGATTGAGAAACTACATGAGCATGATGGGCTTACAAACTCCACACAGTAATTCTAAGACTCCTCCCACCCCCGTGCCTCTCTTCACACCAGGCCCCATATGTTGGAAAGCATTACTTAGGGGGACCATATAAAGCCATTTACAATCCAAACTAGTTCACTTTGGGAGTGAAAAGATCACTCTGAATAATCGTACCTGGGCAACCTGGGCAACAAGCAAGAACTAGGACCATTCTGGGCAAACCCCAGGATGTATGGTCATTCTAGCTAAAGACCTTGGACTGCCATTGAATGGTTTTATAGAGGCAAACAGTGTGATCAGATTTACATTACTGGAATTAAATTATTCTCTCCCCTCATTTCTTCACAAAACGGAGGAGGAGAATAAGGATGGAGGCCCTTTCCAGCTTCAGTATTCTATAAATGTATGTTTGGTAAGCATCTGAAGGGTTAGATAAAATGTAACCTCTAGCAAGTTTTGGGGGTGGATTGCAATTCAACCCAAACCTTGAAGATCCATACCAATATCCTGTGTTTTTAGTTGAAACCCAATAAAAGTGCCCAAGAAAAACACTCCCAGGGAAACTCTACTCATCCACCTATCCAGGAAGGGAAAGGCGATGCCCATGAAAACATTCCATTGAAATTAAAGCCTTGCTGCCAATCCACCTCTCCCACAAGTCCCAGGTCTCCCTCCCTCCTCCCCTGGACTCCAGTAGCATGCAGGTGAGAGGTGATTGGATCTGTAAGAGGATGTGAGCATAACGAGGTTAAGTTAGTGCTGCTGATTCAACTCTTATAACAATCCTCTGCCTCTTCAAAACCTTCTCTCACAAAAGAAAACAAAAGTCTTAAAAAAAATCTTCATGTCTCTTCATTGACTAGAGAATTGAGTACAACTCTTCAACCTCCATTTCAAGACTCTCCATAGTATGAAGACAGCCCACTTTCTTCATGAAACCTCTCTTACAATCTAATTGAAAAATTTCCTGAACATACTTTACATTATTCTAAGTGCTAACTCATGTTCTATCTACTTTTTACTTATCAAAATCCTACTAATAAATTTCATCTCTTTTATGAAGCTCGTCTTTCCTCTTCTCTCTTCCTTTCTTTTAAGTTACTTAAATACTTATTTTTCAAAATACTTATATACTGTACTTCTACATAAAGGTATAATTAATGAGTGCTGGTATCTATCTCTTAACTTTCTTTCTGAAAGAACTAGTAACCAGTGTGGTTTAAAGAAGTTTACAGTCTCTTCTGTATGTCCCGCACGAAGCTAGTTCTGTACAGTTTGGAAAGGCCAAGGAGGTAGAAGAACCAAAATACTTTTGAAAAAGAACAAAATTGGAGACATACTATCTGACTTATTTCAAGATTATTTGAAAGCTACAGCAATCAAGATAGTATGATATTGGTGTAACAATGGGCAAATAGATCAGTAAAACAGTATAGAGTCCAGAAATAGACCTCACATACATACTCAAATGATTTTTGACAGAGGTTAAAAAAAAAAAAAACAGTTTAGTGGAGAAAAGATGATCTATTCAACAAAGTGTGCTGGAATGAGTGAATAAACAATGCAACAAAGAAAAAAGAACTTTAATCTATACCTCACATCATATTCAAGAAATAATCCAAAATAAATCTTAGACCTAAATATAAAACCTAAAACTATAAAATTTCTAGAAGACACATAGGAGAAAATCCTTGTGACCCAGGGTTAGGCAAAGATTTCTTAGATAACAACATCAAAAGCAACGTAGATTACAAAAAATTGACAAAGTAGATTTCACAAAAATTAAGAACTCCTCTTTAAAAGATTCTGTTTTGAGAACACTTTGAAGAAAAGGAGAAAAAAGAATTTGGATAAAATATTTGCAAATCACAGATTCGATAAGAGAATTGTATTCAGATTATATAAAAAATTTTCAAAACTCAATAATAAAAAAATAAACAAACCAATTACAAAATGGACAAAAGATTTAAACATATCCTTCATTCAGGAAGAATGTGAATGGCAAAGAAGCGCATGAAAAGATATATGTTATTAGTGTTAGGGAAATGCAAATTAAAATCACAATGAGATATACACCCATAAAACACACACTAAAACTAGTCTAAAACTAAAAAGACTAACTGTATCAAGTGTTGGCAAGAATGTGGAGTAACCAAAACTCTCAAACACCACTAGTGGGAATATAAAATGGTACAACCATTTTGGAAAACAGTTCCTTAAAAAGTTAAGCATTGCCTAACGTATGATCCAGCCATTCCACTCCTAGGTATGTATTTAAGAGATATGAAAGCAAACATCTATACAAATATTTATACACAAATATTCAAGGCACCTTCATTTGTAATAGCTCAAAACTGGAAACAATAAAAATGTCTATCAGTAAGTCAAATGCGTAAACAACTTGTAGCATATCTATACAATAGATTATTACTTAGCAATAAAACAGAATAAATTACAGATATATGCAACAATATAGATAAATCTCAAAGTAATTATGCTGAGTGAAAGAAGCCAGAAAAAGAAGAATACATCTTCCATTTATATACAATTCTACAAAATGCAAACTAATCTATAGCAACATAAAGAAAATCAGTGGTTGCCTAGGGACTGGGAGAGGGTGGCAGATAGGATGCTAGAGAAGGCTCACAAAGAGAGATGAGGAACTTTTGAGGGTGATGGGTATATTTACTATCTCAATTGTGGTGATGGTTTCATGGGTGTACACATATGTCGAAACATCAAATTGTACGCTTTAAATATATGCAGTTTCTCTTACATCAAATATATCTCAACAAAGCTTAATTAAAAAAAAAATAGACCTAGCCTGTCATTTAGGAGCTCAGAGCCATTGTCTCACTGAAGAGACACCAGTTGAAAGAGAGAAGAGAGAAAGGCTTTTGTTTGTTTGTCTATTTTCTTTTAACATCATCTACTCCAGCATTCTCCATAATTGCTCAATGCCTGGCCTAACAAACTTAACGATGTACTGCTGTCCCCACTAAACATCCATATCTGCTGCTTGAGCATCTGGTGGGAGGAGGGGGAGATATACAAGTCTGATTTCTTGAGACTTACACAAATTGCTTCTGAACCGCAAGTGGCCTTCTGGGATACAATTGAGAGACTGGTCTCAGGGCCTTAGAACTGGAAGGGGCCTTGGGGTTTTCTCCTCTACTTTGGGTCTGGAATCAGGAATCCCCACTGTTCACCACACATAAAGCAACTAGCTACATTCCAATGGGAAGAAATCAGAGCAGGACGAGAAGAAGTGAGAGAGCCGTTCCCAAAACCCAGCTAGAGCTCTGTTCTTCCTTGCAATATGGTTCTTTAGGTATCTTCGATTTGGGAGGAAATCAATTGTTTTCAATAGACTAATACATTTCTTTTTGCCTGTGATGAGGGAGAGAAGAGAAGAAGGGGAGATGGATAGATTTGAAAAATGAGACTTCAGTGGCCAACGAATTCTTAAAAAAAAAAAAAGCCTTTCCAACCCAATGGGCTATGTCTGTTTGGTTGGAGTGGTTTATATGTTGGTTAGCTCTGACTAACTGAGCACATCTCTTAATGTTTCATTGCCTTGGCTTTCCCAACTTTGTACATTTAGTATCAAGAGCATGGGTCTGCCTCCCTCCTGATCAGCGACAGGCTCTTAAGAACTTTGGGTTCTGAGGAGAAAAAAAAACCTTTGTATAGAAAGACCAGGACTTATCATTTCTATTTCTCCTTGACAGCTTTTCGAGTTTGGTGATTTCGGCTACTTTTCTGAAGGGAATAATCTTTTAAGCTCTCCATCTAATTTGTTCTCAAGCAGGAGTTTAAACTCCCCCATTCGAAGTTTATCAGACAGATCTACAGAGACTTTTTTAGGGAGGATGTTTACAAAGGACTCTTAGTGTTGCCAAGAAAAGAGAGAACGAGAAAGATAGGGTTTCTGAAGGATAGTGTCAGAGGCAGTGAGATTTAAATATAAATATAAGGACCCCTTTCTCTCTCTCTCTCTCTTGCTAACAGGTTGTTCAAAGGCCAGTGGTGGGCAAAGCAGTTCGCAAGGGGTAAATGGCTTCCTTTTTGGAGAAGATTCCTCATAATCACATGAGCCAGTGGAGTTTCCCTTTTAGGTTTGTCTTGCTTTCTCTTGTTGCAGAGTTGGAATTCCAGACATTAAAGCCCGTAGTTCTGTTTCCCCCTACTTTTCTGCTTCCTATAGAATAACTTTATTTTTCTGGGGAGGTCTTCTTAAAGGTGATATCTTTTAAGTAACAATGTCATATTTACATGATTATAGCAGTAGTACCATGTAAGAATAAATTAATCTCTTTTGGGGAGAAGGGAATTCTAGAATATGAAATTTATATCTAATAAATTACGTGACCACAGGCATAGAGCATTTTAGGTATGGCTTCAGTAATCCCAAAATTATTTTGAAATTGTGTACATGTTCAGGTATTTACAACTCTGAAACTCTCCAGTTGTAGAAATCTACATGTATGTAGCTTATTAAGTTTGAATTCATTATGTGAGAAAAATACCACCCCCCCTCCCCCCCGCCTCCACACAGTTAAGCATACCCTAATACGTAGTTAGGTCTGGAGAACAACTTCATTTAACATATCACTTTAGGGGCATTTTTTTCTTTAATTCTAGAAAAACAAACATTTCTGCAGCCAGTCTTGAGAAATGATTTTTCTCTCTGATAAGGATGACTTCATTTTATCCTAGTAAAAGATAAGTTTTCATCATCATAATCAAGCAGGAGAGAAATGTTCCCCAGTGAGCTGCCTGACAAATTGTGTAATTGTAGTTCATTTTAATTAGCAAGCTCCATTTTTGAATTGTTAATCTCCATTCTTTTCATTTTAGTCAAAACTAGAACTAAATGGATTTCAATCATGAGTTTCCCCTCCTCCTTCAATGAACTATTGTATTTCAAGTGTCTTATATAGGAAAAAAAAATAATTTATCCCATTTGTCATAAAGCTAAAATCTTCGGTTGTTATTCATGGTACCATCCTTGTGTAATGAAAAAGTACATCTAAAAGAGACCTTCTAAAGCACATCTACTGCAAAGTGAGAGGGTAGGAGGACTGTGTGTTGGGAGGGAAGGGAAGAAAGTGGGCATTCAGCAGATTTCCACAGAGGCTCCATAAATAGGGAAATCATAATATTAGAAACAAAGCTCTAGCCTTCAAGTCATGTAACATGTCATCACGAAGAAAAGTTAAGAACCAAATTTTGCTTCATGGCTGTTTTCAGCACAACACACACATACATTATTGTCTTTATTTTTTAGAATAGTTTTAAGTTCATGGTATTTTTTTTTTTTTAAAGAAGAAAACCATGGGTCTCAACATATTGCTAAGAAAGACTTCCAAGAACAAAGTGTAGTCGTAAGATTATTGAGAATTAAGCAAAATCCTAGAGCAGGCTTTGTTTATACAAGTTACTTCACCCACCACTGGGTGGTGGTATGATTGAAACCTTCATTCTCAGGTAAAATGTCCTCAAATCTCCCCCATTCTCCCAAGTCACTGATGTCACCATCTGGGAAGTGTGTGTGTGTGTGTGAGGGTGTGTGTGTGTGTGTCTTTTGAATCAATAGAATTCTGGCCTGATTGAATGTGATCTGCAGCCATCATGACAGAGGGTATTGTTCTGTCCTTTTCAATCAACAGTTTTCCATCTAGAGGACACAGAGGTGGCTTAGAAAAAGGTCACCACGGGGCATGTGGCCTGCATTATGGTCCTGGGTTTGTTTTATGACACCAGAAGATATGCATAGTCAGCCCAAGAGAATGAAATAAAAGTCTTTCAATTAAATTTTAATCATGCACATGTGTCCACTCCACTATCTGAATGAAAATCAAAAAACTGACAGTCGCCTGGTGTAAAGGGTCTCAACCTTTTGTCAGCTAGAACCCCTCTGAGCTACAAATTTTGAAAGATGTATGCTTACCAATGTGCTGCTTATATTAAATAATAATTCAATTTCTTATTTTTCATTAATAAAAGTTCCTAACAGTAACAGCTACCTTTAATCGTGGGCTTACTATGGACCAACCGAAAAACTGTGAGGTGGGTGTTATTATTGTCCTTATTTTATAGATGAAGAGAACACTGAGGTTCAGAGAGATCAAGCAGCTCCATCAATGTCATTTGGCTAGCAATGGGTGTGCACAGGCTGACCCCATATCTGTCTGCTGTCAAAGTCCTGGCGATTCATCACAATTCTCTTCGGTGCAGCAGAGCTTCTGGTTTGCGTGACGTGGTCTCTGGTGTAAATACACAGCCAAAACCAAAGACAGGGGGTGTCTTGATGAGACTGCAACCCATATCCAGGCATATCCAGGCAAATGCAGAATTCCCGCCAAGCTCTTTGAAATATTGAAAATTGTTCACAGACCTCCCCTTCTTTTCCACGTCATTGACACCTTTAAGTATTCCGAGAAGTCAGTGGGCTCAGAGATAGAGAATCATTTGCTAAGTCCTGTTCTCTCACGTCAGAAGCAGTTTGATTGTCAGCAGGACTCTGAGATAGATATATGTGCAAGGACACAGAAAGCGTGGTTCCCAGCCTTCTTCCACTATTGGACCCCTGGGAAAGTAGAAATAGTATAGGGGCATAGGCGAGACATTATTCTATAATTTTCCTTATTTTTTTTCCTCTGCAAAATTGCTTTCACTGAGATTCTATTCCTCGCTGCCCAAGAAGTAAAGACTTCAGCCTCCACTGACAAATATCAGAGAAATCTATTAATATATATAATTATATATATATACACACATATATGTATATGTGTATATATATACACGTATATATGTATGTGTGTGTGTGTGTGTGTGTGTATATATATATATATACGTATATATATATATACGTATATATATATATATATATATATATATATATATATATATATATATAATTCCTTCAGTTGTATGATATTACTAGCGTGTGACCTGGTGTCTCTAAGATTTCAGAGATACCACATGTTGACTGCTTTGGGCCATTTTGAAACAATCTGGGATCTAAACCTACGAGGCCAACAAATACAAAGAGAGAGCTGGGCCATCAATCATTAGCAGACATCCTGAAGTGTGTTTTCCCACACTTCAGAGATGGGGGTGGGGGTGGCAGCAGAAGAATGTGAACATTTAGATAGATCTTACTGGGACCTAAAGAAGGAATTAGCATCAAAAGATCTTTGAGATAAGCAGAGTAGATGTTGAAAATAGTATTTGAGAAGCACCGTGAACCCAGCTAAGAGCTCATATTTCTGTTGACTGTGAGCTGCTGGGAGCCTGGCCTGAGCTTATCCATCTCGGTGTCCCCACAGTGCCTAATACACAGCTTGGCACACTGGTGTATTAAGGAAATACTGGTTTTATTACTAAATATAAAGCCCAGAACCTCCAGGGTTGGCACTAAGAAGAGACTGGCTACGGGGCCAGATAAAGGCTTGAGAAAGGCAGCTCCAGAGACCCTCGTCCCATCTCTAGGATTTACCTTCTTCTTGGAGTGATCTTAAGTCTACCTCTCCCACCCCCAGGAAAGGGCTATGCTTCTTCTAACGTGCTGGCCCCACCGATCTTTCCAGGTGAGCTCTAGAGCCTGCTGAGGGGAGGAAGGAGCACAAAAAAAAAAAAAAAAAAAAAGACTCTACTGAGCAAATAAGAAACTACAAGGAGGAGGTGACTGACAGATGCAGCAAGTCTTGAGAACCTGGCCTTAAAACACTACAGTTCATCTCTGGCCATACTTTAATATGACTCCATTCATGTCATCTTTCACAAAATGGTGCAACAAAACAAATTAAAGAAGTTTATCAGATGCAGAGGCTGATAAGACAGCAACTGTCATCTGTATTCTCCAATTTCAAAATTTTGTGCTAGTGAAAACAAACAACCTCTCATTGAGTTTATAATAAAGTTCACAAATTTGAACATACAAAATAAATTTACGCCAGCTAAACACCACTTATATTGGTTTTATATGTTGAGTTCTAGATTAGATTTCAGTTTTTAAAAAAGACTTCTTATGTCTCCATAATTTTGAAAGCCCCTCCCTAGACCATAAAAGAGCGGTTGAGCCTTTTTTTACCTATTCCCCAGGACCCTCATTTGTATTTTCTGCTTCCCAGGACCCTGAGCTCTACTTACCTACCTACCTACCTACCTACCTACCTACCTACAGACTTGTCCTGATTCTTGTAAAGCCAAATAGGAAAACCAGGTCTCAAGGTAATTTCACCAGGAGACACTGAGCTGAGGCTGTTGTGGGGGAGAAGTGTGAAGGGGGATATGCTCATAATTAAAGCCCTTTGCTGACTCCCCACTTTTCTCCATTATGGTAGCTTTCTTGGGTCTTGGGAACCATCTTCTCCTTTTAAAGCTACAGGATGCCATGGATTGGCCCATCGTGCCCCAGCATAACCTGAGGAACGGGCCGTCATCAGAAAGGCTTTAAGGAGTAATTTTCTTACGCACGACACCCCAACAACAGCTGAAATTATTGCACAAAATCCTTTCACATCAGGGCCAAAGGGCCCTTTGGAGTGACCTAGACCAACCCCACATTTCCACAGAAAGAAACTGATGCCCAGAGAAGGAAGTGACTTACCCAAGTCACACCATCCATGATCCCTTGACTCTGTGACCCCCTCCCCCACCTTCCGCAATGCCTCATCTCCTCACTTGCCATGATGATCAGCTCTCACATGAGAGGGTTATTCTTCATTTTGAAAGATGTTAGTAGTGATTTACATTTTTAAATGTGGCTAATGGTAGAAATGAAATGATAATGAGAAAGCGACACATACTTTCAAAGTGACTGTTCACCAGAGCGAACATTAAGCCTGATTTGATCACACCCATTAGGGATTTCAGCTGAAAATTACAGAGATGTTTCCTGGGAATTTGTCTGATAAATGTGACAGGGTCAGCTGCCAGGGATAAAGAACCATCATTGAAATGTCCAACTAGACAAAAATTTATCAATTACAGGTATGAGAGGCTTTGAAATGCTACATATAAATCAAATTATTTCTAAACTAAAGGAGTTATTTTTTAAAATTCCTTTTTATACTATAAGTGTTTTAACCTGTATTGAGCTATTTCATAAGTAAAAAGGTGTTTTGGGAGAGTGGATTTTGTTTATTAATTTTTTTCAGATATTAGGTTTTAAAAAGTGAGATACTCCCTATATGGAGAGCTTTAAGTCTAGAAGGTACCTTAGAGATTGGTCAGATCCTTCATTTTCCAAATGAGGCAGCTGTGGTCCAGCAAGGAGAAGACTGTCCCAGGGTCACACAGCAACCAGCATCAGAGCCAGGACTATGAAAATGCCTCCAGATCCAGGTCAAGGAGTTATTTTATTAACAGCCGACACAACTCTCTGGGTCGTGAGTTGCAGGAACAAGATTAAAGTACTGAAATTGTAAAAAAAAAAAAAAAAAAAATGCAGTCTACTTCTCTATTAGTCATTGTTTCACTTCTAAAAATATAATCTTTTTACTTACTCAGTTTCAAAAAATTTTTAAAGTAGTGTGCAATAAGACACATTCAAGCCAGAAAGAGAGAGAGAAAAAAAGAGAGGGAAGGAAGGAAGGGAAGGAAAAGGAAGGAGGGAGAGAAGGGGAGCAGGTGGAAAGGAAGGGAAGGAAGAAAGAAGAGAGAAGACAGAAGAGGAGACAGAGAGAGAGAATTAAAAGAAAGAAAGAAAGAAAAGAAAGAGAAAGAAAAGAAAGAAAAGAAAGAAAGAAAAGAAAGAAAGAAAGAAAGAAAGAAAGAAAGAAAGAAAGAAAGAAAGAAAATAAGAAAGAAGAAAGGAAGGAAGAAAGAAAGAAAGGAAGAAAAAGAAAACAGAAATAAAATGTGTGTATGATGCCTGCACATATGTGTGAATGCTCTGTCAAGGGGAGGGGTGGTCAAAGAACAAATTTGGGGATGTGTGTGAAATCTAAACCTCGAATAAGAATGGTCACTAAAATTGATTTAGATCTGAGTTTCCTGGTAATAAAGTTTTCATTTGCTTATTCATTAAAAAAAATAATAATAATAACCTTCAATAGAAGTGTAACTAGAGAGTCTCCCTTTCTCTCCTCTAATCCCATCACCTCTTCCTACATACCATCCTGAGAAACACAGAGCAGAACTGCAGCACTTTGGAGCTAAAAGGCTCCTTATATACCACCGAGTCCAACCCTCCAGTTGACAGAGAGTTAACTGGAACCCCAGAGAGAGAGAGGTGATTTGCCACAGTAACAGCAGAGTCCATGAAAGGTAAGGCGAAGGGCCAGAAAAACACTTGACACCTCATGTCTGAGTTTCAGAGATGTTAATGATTAAAAAAAGTATTTTTAAACTTATTTTTACAAATATCTCCATTGCATAGCAACAGAGAGTATCCCTGATTCCCTTTAGCTACCTGCCCAAGAAGCTTGAGCTCGATGGTCACAAAACTTTTTATTTCCATGCTGTTTTATTAGGTACAATATTCTTTCATGCCTGGCACATCCCATGGAACCGTGGCTTATCCCTGTGAGGTAAGTGCACAGAAGAGGAAATTAAGCCTCAGAGAGTCAGGCTCAGCCGAGGTCACACAGTCAAGCAGTGCTGCTAGTGAATCAGCTCCTGACTGTGAATCAGGCTCCTGAAGGCAAGTCCACTCTTTCCTCTCCATGCTGTGGCCTCCCTGAAAGAGCACAGACAGTGACAGATGAACCAACACACCCCATCGCCCACTGGTAAAACCTTGCAAGGACACTGTGATTGCTAGCTGGGGCGCCAGCTTCATGGTCAAAGTACCATCTCTTATAGGTATTAAACTTCTAACACAAGGGGATTTAAGTGAAATCATTGTTTTAAAAAGAAATTTTTGTCAAAGGGATAGATTTAAGGGCTTCATATTTGAAGTTTTGCAGAACACTAATGGGCACCTCAGCAGATAACCCGCAAACCTACTGGCCACCCAGGGGCTTCTGGGCCTCAGCTTAACAATGTTCATGATTCAAGAGAATTAAGAGAAACCTCAAAATGAGATTCATGGGGTCTGGATGAGTCAAGAACTGGGAGAGACTTAGGGAAAAGTAAAGCAATTATCAAACATGGGAGAAAAAGAGATTGCCTCTGCAATCAGAATCCCACCTCTGGGCCTGAGGCTTAAAGTTTAAAATAATAATAATAATAACCTGGCATCTTGATTTCATTTAAGTATGAAAAACTAGTGTCTACAGGCGGCTGCTGGCTGGACATTCATCCTGCTGGGGCATCCATGGACCCTTCATCAGAGATACGGGATAACTCAGAGCAGAGAGCCCAGCTGGGGCCTTCCTCCCTGCCTTTGAATTTGCAATGCTAGTGATTAGAAAAAGTGTCTCCATCTTGTAAACACAGCAAATTTGATCTGGAAGTCATTGAAAAAACATAAACACAGATCCTCATGCGGTCCTCTTTACACTGTTCCAGCCCCAGTGAAATACAAGCCCAGTTACAGCAGAATTGTTTTTTTTTTTCAAACATGCTTTTCCGTTTAAAATAAAATTCTCAAGAAGTACACATTAGCATGAAGACCCAAGTCCTGACAGAGAGACAATAAGTGCAAAGACAAGTGTTGCTTAAGCAGGTAATAGACAGAATGTCACACTTACTTGGGCTGTCTTCTGCAGCTGCAGAAACTGCTTTCTTGAAAAGTCAATTTTTTATTTTTTAAATTTTTTTAGGTGAGGCAACCCTTGGTCGATCTCACAGATTGTAAGGACCTTGTCAGCTTACAATCCCTTAATTTTTTATTTTTTACACCTACGGCACCTGGTGTTCCTAAGTGGTCTCCCATCCAAGTACTAACCAGGTCCGACCCTGCTTAGCTTCCGAGATCAGACGGGATCGGGCTTGTTCAGGGAGGCACGGCCATAGACAAAAGGTCAATTATTTTTTAAGTGAAAATTAACAGTACTAACACAGCTCCTAAACTATATCTTTAGTTAAGAATATGGTTTCATGACTATTTTGTGTTTTCCAAATTCATTCCAAATCTGCAGTAATATGGACCAAGAATTTAGTCTAGTTGCCTACATTTAACCAATAAATAAATGGAGGCACAGAGGGAGAAGTGACTGACTTAAGGTCACAGACATATTAGTGCCAGTGGCAAAAATGGGGCAGTGATTTCCTGGTTTCTACTGTTTCCTTCAGGACCTGTCTCTTCCAGGTGTTACTATTTACTTCACATTTTTGTCCAAAGGCATTTATTAGATATTGTGCTTTATACAGAGCAAGTAATGGGTTTTATTCCACCAATGTAAGCATGAAAGAAATGTCACGTGATTTTTCTAAAAACAAATGAATTCTGATTAGGAGCGTCCAGTTCATAAGGTTGGCGGAGAAATTCACCCAGTCAGTCATGGGTGAATGGGGCTCAGCCTGTTAGCTGCAGTGACAGATGATTTCTAGATCATATGGAAGGCCCCAAGGTATGGAAGTGGAGCGTCTGTAAGGGCCTCTGGTTATTCATGTCTTCACAGCCCAAGGTCCCTATAGGCTGGCACTTCACCTGCTCTTGCAGGAGATGGCAGTCCCTGGGCCTGCTAAGTTACTACCTCCACACTGGGGCACTGAGAGGAAAAGAAGTAAGGGCCCGAAACCTCAAACCACTTCTCTTTTAGGTCTGGGGAACCTCTCCAGCCCACTTCCTACCCCCTCAGCTTCTCTCACTTTCTGCTTCCTAGCCTCCTGCTGCCTCCTTCTGAACCACTTAGCACAATCTGCCCTCAGGCCAGGCCAGAAAGGGAGAGTGACCAATTTTGAGGAACTACTACTTTCAATTTTAGGTCTAAAAAAATCCGCAAACAAGGAAACCCAAAGGCCTATCTACCTAGAATGAGAGAACGAAAAATACAGTAAGAACAAATTCCAAATGGAGACCTCAATAAATCATCCTGCCACTGCTATATGCCACCTTTGCCATGCAGAATTCAGATCACGTCATAATGAAAACAAGAATGCACTTGTATAGCACCTGATAGTCTGCAAGCCACTTCTATACTCACCAGCTCTGTACACTCTCCAGCACTGCAAGCTACTTGTCACCCCATTTACAGAGGAGGAGAGACCAAGGCTTAGTGAAGGGATAGATATTTGTACTTCCTCTTTCCTAGTCCTGAGAGGAGGGTAGCCAGCCATGTGTATCAAATATCCTCTGAACTTGGCTGAACTCTCAGTAAACCAACACTTGTCAATATTGCTCCATGATACATTTTCTCCTTCACTTCTAAACGGCCCAATGAACTTAGATGACACAACCAAATGCAACTTTCAGTAGTTTTCTGGGGTGAGCTCCATTGTTTTTGTTCACTCAACTTCAAGGTTAAAAAAAAAAAAAAAAAAGAAGACCAAAGATCATAAACAATCTCAGCATTGGAAGATTTTGGAAAGAAATTCAATGAATGATGAAAAGAATTGTTTAAATTCCTGAGGGTTATTTGGTTGAGGTCTTTGTGCCCTGGTATCAAGACTCTTGAGATCGTGTCCTCAATCTCTGTCTCCACATCCTGTCCTGAACCCCACCTAAACAAGGCTGTGGCATTGACTGCTGTCAGCTTCTTTCTCCTGGAGAAGCAAGCAAAAAACCCACAGGAGCTTCTTCAGTTGCTGTTACTATGTGAATGTTTGTATCCACCCCACCCCAAATTCATATGTTAAAACCCTAACCCCCAGTGAGATTACATTAAGAGGTGGGAGGTCTTTGGGAGGTGGTTAGATCATGAGGGTAGAGTCACCATGATGGGATTAGTGTCCTTATTTAAGGGACCATGTCCCAGATTTGCCTCAGGAAGGGTGGTACGTACCTTTCAGCAAAGGATGAAAATAGCCATCTAGAAATCAGAGTCTTTTGCACAAACTTTATCTGGAAGAGACAATGTAAAAAAATAGCCAAGACAGTTTTGAAAAAGAATAATGAAGAGAAGCTTATCTCAGTAAACAGCACAACTTACTATACAGCTAGGCCATTTTGAGCAGTATCCCTGTTCAGGTGCAACAATAGGTAAATAGAGCAATGTATTCAAGGACTTCCATGACAGCTGGCGAACCCTTTCAGTGTCAATCAAAATCAAAGTATCATACCTTTGAGCCCAGTAATTCCACTTCTAGTTATCTTCTCTATAAATATAGAGCACATATTTATATTTATAAGTGTACAAATAAATACCTGGAAATTCTGGAAGGATATACCCAAATTGTTGACCAAGATGTCCTCTATAAGTAGAGTAGGGAGAACAAGATTGTGGTTGGGGTAGAGGTAAAGGAGGGATGGGGCTTTTGCTCTTAGCTCTAAATTTACGTTTCGTTCAAACTTTTTTAAATTAAAAGTAATTTACATATTGTGTAGATTTTTTAAAAAATTAAACAGAAAGCAATATTACTTGGGCAGGCCATGCTGTCTTCTGATGAAAGTCTCGACTCTAGCATCCCTACAGGATGTGACCTTGACCAACTCTCTTTTGCCTCAGTTGCAATATGGCTCAGCATAGCACTGAATGTAGGATGACTCATGGCTGTAAAATTATGACGCTTAAAAGAAAAGTCAGTTCGAGAAGAAATTGGTTTGGGGTAGAAGCTGGGGGTGTTACTTTAGTTCTTACGGGCATGTTCAGACCCTTCGGACTGCAGTTGAGGTCCATCTAGTGTAGAAATAAAAAACGATCTCTGAGATTAAGTGGTAAGAGAGGGAGAAGAGAATTTTGGCTTAGTATGGAGACTATCGAGTTCAATCTCTTCTCAAAATGAACTGTGTAACCTTTACTTAGCTTCCCCACATCAAATAGAATGTGGCAAGAGAGATGTCCAGAAAAAAAGCCCATTGCTTAAACAGTTCAATTGTGGATTACACCATCCCAGACCGGGACTCAGGTGCCCAAACCAGAGTGATGATAATCATAATTATACTCCTGTGTTCATTCATTCACCAATTTCTTCTTCTCTCTCTGCTTCTCCTCCTCCTCTTTCTTCTGTGTGCCAGCTTTAGGGTAAGAAATGATGATGAGGAGGAGGAGGAGGAGGAGGAGGAAGAGGAGGAAGAGGAAAACAACAGTAGAAGATGAAGAGAAGAAGCAAAAAGGCCGAGAGGAAGAGAGGAAAGAAAAACAAAAGAAAGAAAGAAAAAGAGAAGGTGAGAAAGAGAAGAAATGGTAGTAAGTAAGGTCATTCGTTTTCTGAATTATGATTAAACCATTTCACGTGAATGTTAGAGTTAAAAACTGCCCCCCTCCGCCCCCAGAAACTGCAGTGACAAACTGAAGAATGATGACAGATTGATTAAAACTTTTTGTTTTATTTTTTAGTAAGGAAAGAAGTCACAAATCCAGGGCATATAGCTACCCTCAACTGATACTCCCAACAAGCACCCCAACTAGAGGGCAGGGAAGGAGAAGGTGCCTCTGCATAGAGGTGATGTCTGCACTCAGCCTCAAAACTCCATGGCTTACCTCTGTAGATGCTCATGAAGTTCCAGTGAATAAAAATATCTAAAAGATTAGTGGATAAAGGACATAACTGCCTTTTCTTCTTTAAAATAAAAGGAATGAAGGAAGGAAGGAAGGAACCTTCCAGGCTGTTGCTGATAACTAGCCTGTTATCATTTAACATTACTGTTAGGTAATCGCTGGACTCAAGTGACCTCTGTAATCCTTTCTGGCCCAGAGACAACAACTAAAAAAGGTTACTATAAATTACATCAAAGTCTTTTGGAGATGGAACTTTCTTTTAAGTAACATGGAAAAGGAAGGCAGGGCAGCTCACAGATTTAAGATTTCAAAAACAATAATGCCCGTGATGGGAAATACAATCCACATAAATAAACAGAATTGCAAAGGCAATTAAAAAAAAAATTCCCCTTAACTTCAACTCCTTAAATATAATCTATAGACAGCGTAGGAGTGGCAGGGAGTGAGGGAAGCCTCTATCTCTCGAGGATTTACTAAAGTGATTTATTGGGGAGGTCGCAGCAGCCCGTGTTTGGGCCTGTTACAGTTCGTTAAGCTCCACTAAGCTCAGGTATTAAGGGATGCTTCATTGGAACATTTGTGTCGAAGGAAGGAGGAGGAAGGGGGAAGCTTTCTTTACTTATCTATTTATTTATTTTTCAGCTCTGGAGGTGCCTAGGGCCTAGGGAAAGTCTCAGGACACAACTCTGTTTGTCTTCCTTTTCTATTCACGTTCCTGATGTTCCAGGCCTTCTCTGCCCCATTGCTCAGTGTTTGTTTATGGCAGCGAAGTAGAAAATTGTAACGTCTATAATTGTTATTGGTTTGCTGATTGTGTGACCACCTGGTTTGCTGGATCCAGACAAAGGCTGTTAAGCCCCCTTTCAAGCTAAAGTTATGTACTTTAGAAGAAGGAAGAGGAGAAGAGGATGTTTGGATGTCTTTTGTTTGTGTCTGTGTGTTGTTTTGTAAAGAATCATTCAAAGTCGAAATTATTTTAATTAAAACAATAAAACCCCCTTAGTACACTTTTCATGGCACAAGTCTGCACTAGAAGGCCTTCCTTTTTGCAATGAAATGCCCTGAAACAGAGGAATTCCTCAATAAACAACTTCATACTTGATTTGCTGTGTTGGAGTCGGATGTGCAGTTTCCAGATGTTTTCCAAAAGGCCCCGTGCCCTGAGGTGCACTGACTGCTTCGAGACACCCCTCTGGTCTACAGAGACCCCACAGCTGCTTTAAAAGAAAATTGTTTTCTTTTAATTTCATAGAATGCCACATTCAACATGCACCTTTCATCCAGACAGGCCGCTAAGACGTTCAAAGGATTCAGAATTACTGAACCACCCCCTACCCTCTGGAGTCATACACAGAAAATATTTAACATCTGCACCGCTGTACCACCCAAAAGTTTTAAATTGAAGGAAGATGTGTTTCTCACACTAAATTACCAACGGAATTTTCAGAATAGAGCTCAGTTACCTAGGTTGGCCAGGACATCACTGCAGGAAAATCCTTCTACTAGTCTAAGCGCTGGGAACCATGAACGGTCAGACAGAAAGCCTCTACCTGTGTATCTTGTCTAGAGATGACATCGCAAGCAGCACCTGTTTGCCAACACTCAATGGGCCCTGGTATGGTAATGAGAGTAATAACTGGGTTCACTGGGTGCTTACTATATAGCAGGCCTTGAGTTCAATGCTTAATATATATGATTTCATTTAATCCTCATAGCAACATTATTAGATGGGTATTGTTACATTCTTATTTTGTAGAAGAAAAACAAAATGAGGCTCTGAGAGTTTATCTGGTCAATAATCACAGAGCGGTAAATTAGAATTCAAATCCAGGTTTGTCCGACTTGGTGCCCACCGTGTCAGTGAAGACCCCCGCTTGTCCCGACACTGCACGGCTTTGCCACCCAGATACAGTGCATCTTACCGAGAACCTGTTATGTTCAGAGCTGTGGGTTAGGGTCAGAGTGAGGACAAGCGATGAATAAGCAACACCCGCTCTGCTGAACTCGCTAATAGAGCGACCAACAATCCCAGTTTTAGCACCAAGAGTCGTTCATCCCAGATGGGGTACACAGAATTCTAGGATGGTTCCTAAAATTCCTGATCCCTGCTGTACCCACTGCTTCACCTAATTATTCAATCGAATATTAAATTTAGGTGTTACTGTGAAGGGATTTTGCAAGTATAAATAAATTGACTTTAAGGCAGAGAAATTAGGCGGGTGGGCCTGACCTTATCAGAGGAGCCCTTTAAATCTGGGTCTGGAAGTCATAGAGATGGAGAAGTCAGTGGGATTTGAAGCACAAGGGGATTCAAGAAGGATTTTGAAGATGGAGGGATTCACATGGCAAGGAATATGGATGGCCTCTAGAAGCTGAGTGGCCTCCAGCTGACAGCTGGTAGGAAAATGGGAATCTTAGCCCTACACTATATGAAACCGAATTCTGCCAACCATCTGAATGAGCTTGGAAACGGATTTTTACCAGCGTCTCCGGATGATAACTCAGCCTGGCGGACACCTGAATTTCAGCCTTTGAGACGCTGAGCAGAGAAGCCAGCCTTGCTATACCTGGACTTCTACCTACAGAACTGTAAGCTAATATGGGTGCTATCTAAGCTGCTAAGTTTGTGGTAATTCGTTATGCACCAATAGAAATGCAATATCTCAGGAAATTCTTCAATCCTGGGCAAACTGGGACAACCGGTCATCCTAAATGAGTGCAAGCTTATGCGACATGTGTTGCTGAGATATCTGGAAAGCTTTTGTGGAGGAAGTGGCCTATCCCTGGGGTAGGATTTAGACTAAGGTAGGATTTTCGAAAAGTACATTAGAAAAAAGACAGCATAAGCAAAGACAGAGAGGCAGGAATAAGCAAAGGGTGTCAACCGAGATGCCACCAAGGCACCAACTAAATCCTTGAGAGAGTTAAGCAGAGACTTTAAAACTTCAGCATGTGAAAGTGTCTGTTCCGGGGTCATAAAAATGGCAATGAAATTAGCAGCTTGTGGTTGCATGATTTTGTTTCTGTCATCCTGGCACTGATGCAGTTCAGCCTCCTCCAAGAAACTCTGAACTCCTCAAATCAGGGATAAAGCCTATTCTCTTAGGTTATCCTATAACCTAGTGCAGGGTCTGGCACATCACTGCATATTAAGGAAATAGTAAATAAGAAAGTGGATGAATAGGTTAATGGGGACAAAACAATATAACTTTAGGCTAAACATGTAACTACTTTGTCCCTGGAAATACAAAGAGGGTGGTAAGGCTGACCCATTATATCTGCTCCCGACTCCTCCAGGAGCTGACCTTCCTGCTATGTACAGGGGCCCCCAGTGTCCTCTTCTTCAGAACCTGGGGTGCTGATGTCTCGCAATCCATCTCAGTGCTGCTCCCCACCAGCTGTTTGACCTTGGATAAGGAACTTAACTTTTCCGTGCTCCAGTTTCCTCTCTTATTTTGGCTGAAACTGCGATAAGACTAACTCTGTAGTGGTTGCTTGATGGGGAGTTGATGCAACCTGGCTTCCTTTGGAGACTTCCGGCTTTTAGGAGGTGGGAATTTTCAACCATCATTTAGTTGTTTCAATGTAATTTCAGGTAGTTAAATGTGTTATTAATTTTTTGTGTGTAAAACTCTTGAAAGGGACATTTACTGAAATACAATTCATTGAGACTGCAAATTCTGTGCCCTACCCCATTCCCAAAGGCCATTTCATACAGAAGATTCTGAGAGCAAAAAAAAAAAAAGCAAAAAAAAATTTTTGAGCTCCAATGGGAGGACTGCCTGGTGAGGTGTGTCATACCAGGGACCTTCCCAGGGTAAGTGAGCCAGGCTCCCCAGAAGTCTGCTCCTCACAGTGTAGTTGTGGACCAGGATGGGCCACACCTAGGAGCCGGTGAGAACTGCAGTCTCAGCCTGAGCCAGAATCTGCATTTTCACCAACTCTCCACTGGGAGAGGCACTGATCTAGATGAAGTCCTATCAGCCCGCATCTGAACAATACAGTGTCTCTCAGATCTTTCCTTACGATTTACTGTAAAAGTTAAGTGTTGAGGCACATAGGCGAGCCAGACCACAAAACTCTCAGCTGGCAGGAGAGAACCTCATTTCTAGGGACAGCTGGCTTTCTACATGTTTCAACAAACTGGCATTATCCAAGAGCTCTAATGGTCTGAAGTCAGGCTTAAAACTCAACAAAAATAAACCTTCCAGGAAATTTCTGGCACATCTACTTTTCATGCCCATCATCTCAGGAACGTAGTCCAAGCAATGGCCTTCTTTCCCACATCTAACTCCATTTCCAGTTTGGGACAGTTCTGTTG